>NW_022196896.1:89909406-89956481 GCF_008632895.1 Mastomys coucha
AAGTGCTGGCTGACAGGAGCCTGATATAGCTGTCTCCTGAGAGGCTCTGACAGTACCCAACTAATACAAAAGTAGATGCTCACAGCCATCCATTGGACTGAGTACAGGGTCCCCAATGAAGGAGCTAGAGAAAGGATCCATGGAGCTGAAGGGGTTTGCAGCCCCCTAGGATGAACAACAATATGAACTAACTATTACCCTCAGAGCTTCCAGGGACTAAAACTCCAACCAAAGAGTTCACATGGGGAGACTCATGGCTCCAGCAACATGTGTATAGCAGAGGATGGCCAAGTCGGTCATCAATGGGAGGAGAGCCCCTTGGCCCTGTGAAGGTTCTATGCCCCAGTGTAGGGGAATGCCAGGGCCAGGAAGTGGGAGAGAGTGGGGTGGTAAGCAGAGGGAGGGAACAGGGGATTGTTTCAGGTTTTTTTTTTAATTTTATTTTTTTCTTATTTTATTTTATTTTATTTTTATTTTTTCTTTTGGAGGGGAACCTGGGAAAGGAGATATTGTAAATAAAGAAAACATCTAATTAAAAACAAAAACAAAAAAACCTATTTTCTAATTCTTTTGTCTCAGAGATGAATCCTGACTCTGGGGGTGAGGACATTTATGCCTCTCTATTGCTCCTGAGACCCCCTGCCCCCAACACTCACTGCCAGCAACATTTTAACCTTACTAAAAAATTTAAAACCTACTGTCAACTCCAGTCAGACAAGCTTCTGTTTGCAATGGTTGGAAGTCACTGCAGAGACCCATTGCTAGTCAAAGTGCAGAAAATAAATGGCTGTTGAGTGCCTGGCCGTAAAGAGGACATCTTTATTACCTCCTCCTCAGGGTTCAGGGAGCATCAGAAGGAATATAAGAGCTGAAGGGAATGGAAAGAGAGACATCGAATACTGATTTCTGGACATTGCATGGCTGTTGTCTTGAAACTCAGAGCAGCTATGGTCCCCTGCACAAAGCTCGAGTCTGTCAGTACCCTCTCATGGGGTTCCACTCCTCTTGGAGGATGTAAATGCAGTTTATAATTGATGGACTAGAAAGCGACTTTTCCCTCTTAGTGTCATAGCTATTGGTAAAGTACCCAAACTCCTATAATTAAACTCTCACTTGATGTCCTCCCCAGTTTTCTCTATGTACACACCCACTGGCACATATACATGTGCATATACCACTCCCCTCTCCCTCTAAGGCAGGGTGACAGTTTTATACAGCCAGTGTCACTCTTCCACTAATCTGTGGTAGAGCAGTATCTAGAGAACATTTGGTTGGGGTAAGAGAAGGAGGTAGGAATAGACATTGCCGTTGGTCTATAGGACTGAAATGGTCACAGTATGATTCAGCACTAGGCAGCCTCACAGCCCCCTGACTCTAAGACAGTGCCTATAGAGAAAGCCTTTAAGTTCATACTGCTATAGTTGAGAGCCCTTAGGTCCTGTGAGAGGGACTCACATTCCAGCTTGTATTATTTTTGACTGGAGATAGTTACCTTCGGCTCTGTATAACTCTCAGTGATAGGCAGTCCTTAGAAGGTAAGGCTGGGATTTCAATTTACATTTGTGCTGGCTGCAATGTCCCTGGGCTTAGGACTCCTCCCAGCAGTGTGATGGATCTGGAATTAGTGGGTTTAAGGACCATAACAGCAGGTCTGCCTAGATATTCTACACAGGTTTACTGTTAATGGATATTCCCAGAAAAAGCTAGACTTCAAAGACTGCAACAGCCACTGTAGTGGTTTGAATGAGAATGACCCCTATAAGGGCATGTTTGAATTAAATTCTGATAAAATCCCATTTCACCCCTACTACACCACCAAAGGTATCACAGGCCTCTTATTTTTATTCTTTTACCCCTGTAATTTGTCTTATTTCCCCCAATTGCTTAGGAGACCCTGACAATTACACTCCAGGCAGCCTACTCAAATCCTTCCCATATTAAACCTGATAATATTTCCTATTTGCCTACACTATTCTTCCATCTCTCCCCAACAAACTAGGAGGTGCAGTAGCTTGGCCCTCTCCGTTCTCACCCTATCTTTCCTCCCATCCCTCCACATCTCAAAACAATGCAGTCTTACATCCCAACCATTCACCAATCCCTATACTGAATCCTGGTAGCTGTTACGGGAATTGTGGGCAAAATGTAGAACCCCCATTCATTATTATTGGTCAATTATACTCCATCATTTGCTCTCTATTATCCTAATTTTAATACCTATTTCTGGCCTATTGAAAATAAAATGTTAAAATGCACTCAGTGTCCCAACTGCAGATTAGCTACTTTAATCTTGTAAACTGAAAATGAAGAACTAACTTTATTAGGCCATCAAGGAGGAAGGCAAGCACCCTACTGTCAACATCCAAGGCTGATATTCTTCCCAAACCACTCCTTGGTTAGTAGTTCTCAAGGCACTGCCCCAGCACCATGCCTCCCTGTCTGTTGCCACAATCCCCGACATGATGGCCGTGAACTCTAACCCTCTGGAAACATGAGCCCTAAACTTAAATGCTTTCTTTATAAGTAGCCTTGGCTATGGTGTTTTGTCAGAACAGTAAAGAAAATAGCTAAGACAGCTATCTACTTCTTCAGTATGCAGACATCAAAACACTATCATAAGGATCAACAAGGAAGCTCATCAAACAGCAGGAAAATGGATATAAACTACTCAGAAACTCCTCAGAGAAGCTGTATATATACACATATGTATGTATATATATATATATATATGTATATATATACATATATATGTGTGTATATATATGTGTGTGTGTGTATGTGTGTATAAGTATATGTATATGTGTATATACATATATATATTTATATATATACACCCTATCATAATATGAGTAAAATAAAGACTACAGGCAGTTGGGTATTTATGTACATCTGAAAAGCAGTAGTTGTTTCCTCATGGACGTGGGGTAAAGTGGGAGGAACCAGAGAACTTGTAGCTGTGGCCTCTGCCTGCACAGCACTGGAGAGCTGCCTAAAGGACTCTACTTATGTATTCTCTCTCTCTTTCTCTCTCTCTCTCTCTCTCTCTCTCTCTCTCTCTCTCTCTCTCTCTCTCTCTCCCTCCCCCCTTCCTCTCCTCCCCTCCCCTCCCAATGCACAATACCCAGCATCCACACATGGTCATATAGCACTTTTCCATGGTACCCATATTTTTAGAAGCTAGGTGTAGTGTGCACCTGTGACCCCAGCATGAAAAACCAAGTCAACATGGCTCCCACAACCAGTTTTGTGCCCATCTATAAATTCATTCTAGTCTGATGAATCTTTGACATTTTTTTTCCTTTTGGTTAGTTATGACATTTTAAAGTTAACTTTTTCTAATTAACGGATAGCAGACATTTTGTACGAGAGTCAGAAATGTGTTGTTTTTAGAGAGAAAGATTAGATCAAAATACAAAGGCTTTGCCTGTGAAACTACCGAATATGGGCCTCTGCTGTAGATGGAAACGAACAATGCCCCAGAGGCATGTATTAAAGTCCTGGCTGCAGCTTGGTGGCACCAGAAAACAGATGAAGTGTTAAGAGTGGGTCCTCCCTAGGGATAAGCCCTTGAAGGATAAAATGCAATTAGACTCTAGTCTTTTGCTTTCCCTTGGCCACCATGGGACAAGCCGCTTCCTTTACCATATGCTCCCACTAGGATGTTTTCAACTTGCCACAGTCCAAAAACAACAGGGACAACTGGCCACAGGCTGAAATTTCCAAAGCAGTGACCCAAGATAAAAATCTTTGCTTCTCAAGTTTGACTGGTTCAGGTATCCTGTACCAGAAAGGTGGCACACACAAAGTGACATATTTTGGAGAGGTCACTGGCTCAGTGCAGAGAAAGAAGCAGACAGGGTTAGGATTGGGCTTCCTAAAGATAATCGACACTGTAAGAACAACAACAACAGCAGCAACACCAATAATAATAGGTTGGTACGACTGACACTAACTGAGAATTCCTAAGTACGGCGATTTACCTGCTGTAGATCTGTTAGTAAGGCTCTCAAAACTCTTCGGGTCATGCGGGCTTGGGACTCATCGCCTCTCCTGCTGTTTTCTGCATAGAGCCGGAAAAAAGCTAGGCACAGAAAGGGAGAAGAAATCTTTCCTTGAGCCCTTGTGTCCTTGAAGAGTGCACACTTTGAGAAAGTTTCTTTGTGAGTATAAAGAACGGTGGACTTAGATTCTCATTGTTTGCTTGTTTCTGTGAAGGCTCTTTAGTGCAGACCATCAACAACGAACAACCCATTCACATCTCACCCTCTGACAATTCCAGACCTCTGTGGTAAAGATTGATGAATAGCAAAGTGAGGATCCCTATTTTTCTTTTAAAAAAGTAATTAATGGTTTCTGGATAATGTCTAAAATCATAAATGTCAAGGGCAGCTATGTAATGCAAAACTAGAAAGTGTAGATTTTTAAAGAGAATCCTGCAAACATTTAAAAACAAAACCAAAAACAAAACCAGGACCAGAGAAGTGGTCCAGCAGTTAAGAGCACTAGCTGCTTTTCCAGAGGACCTGGGTTTGGTTCCCACTACCCACAAGAAGGCTCACAACCATCTGTAACTCCAGTCCGAGGGCAGCTGACTTCCATTTTCTAGCTTCTGCAGGCACTGCACTCATGTGATAGACAGACATGCATGCAAGCAAAAGACCCATAAAATACAAATAAAGTGTCAAAATAAATAAATAAATAAATAAATAAATAAATAAATCCAAACCAAACCAAACCAAACCAAACCAAACCGGCCATGCTAAGGCATGCTTGAAGAGCAGTAGTTCATTATGACAGGGATTCAGAAGCCAGCAGACAGGATGACATACTGGGGGCTGGTGAGTCACCATGCTTCAGAACACACTTAAGGTCGATGCGTGTTACCTCTGTACTTTGTAAGAGGGCTGTCCCCTGAGAGGGCAACCAGTGCTGCAGCCACAGGTTGAAGTTTAAGAATACCTGATTCTGTTCTGTGGGGCCACAAGTCACAGGTAAGGGTGGAAGGGGCAGGGTTATTTATAGAAGTGGTTTATAAAAATTGTAAGTCTTAATGGGTATTTCCTATATGATGCTAATGCTGCTAGCTTCTTATAGTCTTCATATATTTAGAACTTGGCAGAGCAGGGCACTGAGGGAAAGTGATTGTCTCATTCATTCATTTATCCATTCATAATTCAGTAACTATTTATTGAATGCCTCTTCGTGATAAGCACTGTGTGAGGCCTCGGTTTGCAGACGTGGCTTATCCTGGTGGAGTGGGCAGTCTTACTCCGTTAGGATTCACCTACCTGCATTCCACACAGCAAAGATGAGAAAAAAGCAAAAAAACAAAAACAAAAACAAAACCACATGTGCCCCTCCAAAAAGACTCATAGGCTCTAGCCTTCATCCTGACTGTGCCCTGCCCACTAGCTGTGTAGCTTTCTGCCCTGGACAGACAATTTATCAAAAGTCCGAGGGCTGTTGGAGGTAAGCACTCCAATTGAAAAGACACTCCAAGGTTTAATGTTTAAAGAGACTGAAATCATGACAAAATTACTCAATAATGTATTTATCTACTATTTTTGAAGTTAGAAATAAGTAGCAAATCAGGAAGGAAGACAAACATAAGGAATTCGGCCATGATTTATATTGTGCTTGCCTCCCAGAGGCAAGCTTAAGTCATCACCATCACCATCATCACCATCACCATCATCACCATCATCATCAACATTATCATCACCATCCCCCCCACCACCAACACATCACTGTTTTCTCCTCATCTTCTTCCTTCTCTTCAAACCAACTGAGAACCAGTAGAAAAAAAAAAATTCCCAGCTTAGGAAAACATACACTATACACACAGATTCACAAAGCCACTGTCTCCAGAGCGTGACCTCTGAAATATCAACTGTTAGTTGCCTATGTGCTAGATATTTAATTCCATCCCAGCTAAACACACAACTAAGCCAAAACTTGATAAGAAAGAAATGAACAAGAAATATACTACCACATAATGAAGAGAAAAGTGTAGTGCAAAGACATTTTACCCTTCCAAAAGGTGGGGATTCTGCTAAGGTGGGAATGAGTTTGTAGGGGGGAAATAAAAGAGATTCCCTTCTTCTATCTTTCTATGCATCCTTTGTACAATCAACGCTTACGAACACTCTTTTATTTCCTTATTGAGTGGTTAGTGAGTCAGTTAGTGACAAATAATCAAGCCGACAAGTAGAGAGAACATTTTACACAGCGGATCTCAAGTGAACATTAGACGGAACCGAATAACCAGTGGCTGGAGATCTTGCTGTTGCGGTCGCGGGGCAATCCCCACATCCTCACCTGTCAAACATGGCCATGAGAAGACTCAGAGTGAGTTCCGGTGCTCTTGGGTGCACTTGGGCTGCATTTCCCATCCCAGTTCTCTGAAACAGTTCCCGGAGCTCCTGAAAAAGCTGCTGCACGGAAATGGAGGTCTCTGTGCTCTCCCCAGAACGTCCGCGCCACAGAACCTGCTGGATCAGGGAGCTGCCCATCAAGTCCACTGCAAGCAAGCAAAGGGTGGTGACCTACTTTCTGATGAGAGAAAACGGCTTCAAACACAGCAAATATCTCCCAGTGTTTAAGTGAGGATATTGTTGGTTGGCTGTTTTACAGTGGATTTTTCTTAAAGGGAATTAAGTATGTGCACCGTGGATGTAGAAACTTTTTTTTGAAACCATATGTCATTAAGGCATGAAAACACTATTAGTAGGACAAATTGCTGGGGGTGGGGTGTGGTTTTTACAGACTGAAGTTAAAAAGAGACGGAAATTTGAAGGATAATCCTTCTAAGAAGGTGAAACCCTGTGGTGATGAAGTGGGAGAGAATCTTTTTGCACCGTGCTATGGGAAGACTAGCTACATGTTGGCCTTTCTATCTGAATACAGCTTTCCTGTCTACAGCTTAGCTTCAGAAGCAATTCTGTTTATTGAAATGGTGTGTTTGCAGTTCCCATAGTACAAGGTAAACCTTAACAGCATCCTAAAATCAGTGGCTGAATTACCAGACCATAGGGGTCTCACTCTTCTTCAGCAATATCACATTTATTTTTTTTAAAAAAATCTTGGCTCCATCAATATTATTATTACCTTGAGATGATACTTCATAAAGCCAGGGCTATTTACGAAAATGCTGGCTGACTTCTCACAGGCACACATATGTGTACAGCCATCATGTAAAAAGTTTACAAGGCAAGGAATAGAGAGAAGAATGAAATCTAGCTAGTTCTATAGCTCCTTAGCAACAGAGGGTGACAGACAAGTTTAATAAACACTCCCTGTACCACTGAAGAGGTGGGGATGTCAGGAGCCCCAAGAGCTGCTGGCATTTAAGATGCTTTAGCCTGTGAGATGATAAAACCCAGAGCTTCTCACGACTTCATAAATCACCCTCACAGATACGGAATCCACCCAGCATAATAAAAATTTTTTATTTGTTTTCTGATATTGCTTTGAAAGGAGAATCTATGGCATAGGGGAGCTGGTTTCATGAATGCCCTTTCAATAAAACCTGGCCACAGGTGTCAGCAGCTGTAAACTTTTTTTGTTTGTTTGTTTGGTTTAGTCATTGATCACAAGATTCTATTGTCTGGGACAGGCATTTGGAATGCAGGGGGTTCTTGTCTTGTGAGAGTTCTAAATTACAGCCATGCAGATAAAGGCACTGTCCATTAATCTCACAAGATTACGAATAGTGATAGTCTCTGGATCTTGCTATGTGGAGTTCCTGTGATATTTTATCTTGGAGTTTGGGACTTTTTGTTTTCAAAAATCATGCCTACCTTTACTATTGCTGTCAGTGAAGCAGCATATGGGTGGACTGGACTGCTCACAATGGTCTCTTCCTCACCCCTAACTCTTACATGTTACCAATGGGTTCAATGCACAGGTCCAGCTTTCCTGATTCAGGAAGTTACCTGAGTGGAGCAAGTTTTGCTTTTCTTCATGAACTAAAACATCACACATTATCAGAGTCAGATTGTCTCGAGTGTTACGAAGAACTTGTACTTACATTGGCAAAGAGTTTGCACAGCTCGTAATTTGAAGGCTGTTCTGTAGACAGAATTCTCAACTCTATCAAGAGCACCTGCCAAGAAAACATGAGGTAGAGTGGATAATGTTTATATCATTGAGCAGATTCCACACCCCAGGAGAGAACCGAAGGGCTCCCGGAGCCTTATCTTGTAAGCGAGACAATTAAGATAGACAGTATGCTATTTTATCTGTAAATGTCAATGAGAGACACGTAGAAGTTCCACAGTACAGCTCCTCTTTGTCTCACAACAGATTTTTTTTTTTGTCTAATAAGACCGGTGATCAGTCTTCACAGCTAGCAAAACGTAAAACTGCAGGCTAGATTGCCCCATGTGTTCATGTTGGTAATGCAGTTCAATGAAGCTTTAGAAGGTCTTACACATGAAATGTTCAGTTTATTGCAAGCAGTCAAAATCGCCTGCTAGAGCTGGTTGTTGTTGATGGTGCAAAGCAGCGGTCCTCAGATGGTGGTTTCTGACTCAGCAGCTTCAGCATCACCTGGGGCTTGTTACAAGTTCATATTCTAACATGGCTATAGCATATTGTCAACACACTTCAGGGACAGGCATAGGCAATGTGCCGTTGAACAAGGCCCTGAAGTATGCAAGCTAAATTTCTGAAAGCTTTCTGTATTAAAAAAGTTATTAATTCTAGAACAATCGTCTAGGAATTTGCAATGACTTTTGGGAATTATCTCTAGACAGTAAGATTATCTGCAGATCTTGGTATCAGCCAACAATGTCTTCTTTTCAAATAGTTGAATATATATATATAGATTATGATTCACAAACAGAAACAAAATAAATTTCAACCTGTGATTCTGTGCTGTATCTAATCAGTAGATGCTGATTTAGTTGAAGGCTCTCTTGACAAGATCTGTCAAGGAGGAGACCCTACCTTGCTGGCATTAGTGTGGGATGTCAAGTGATAATTCTAATGTCTGGTATTTTACTTATTAGATCCATACTGGTGGTATAATACAGCAGGGATATTGGGTATTGTTGGAATTCCCTTCTACCTTTAACAAGTATGTCAAGGTATTATTTAACACATAATCAAATTATCCATGATGTATTTTTTAATCATATTTAGTCATTGAAAACTTTTATGTTTGTAGCACCTCTTAGTTCATGGTAGCTATATTTCAAGTACTCAAAAGTCACACGTGGTTAAAGTCTATGTGTTGACAGTTCAGCTTGGGAGAGAAGCTACACAGAGTGCTGATCAGGTCTCCAATTTTTGGTTATGTATCTCGTGTCAGGGCTGCTACTTGAGCGGAGCAAGAGATTCGGGTGTCTTCAGTGCTAGATGAGGACAGTATCATGTCCATCGCTTAGGTTACTTGAGTAGAGTGAATAGTTAGTGGATAGAAAGTAGAACTAAGTAACGAATGTGGGGAACATCATCAGTTAATTACCTGAACAGGAAGAGAAGTCCAAGAGGAAATATGAGAGAACACCAAAGATAGCGGGAGAAAGCAATGGCTAAAGGTCAAAGAAGGCAAACTTTAGGAAGCAGAGGCAAGCTATCAGTTTGGTACCTACAGACTACATGAGTATCAGCTATGAGCTATTGTAGTGTCTGTTTATGAGTGTCAACTTGATTCTTGAAATCTTTGCAAGAGTGGGTTCGGGAGAGCCGTGAAAGCATCCCTTGTCATGCTCATGACTGAGTGGAGAATGGAAGGCCAAGAGTAAACCCCAAAGCAGAGGTTTCAAGACCTTTAATCCGAAGGGAAGATGAGAAAGCCAGAATAAGCAGTATATAAAATAAAGACTGCATTGCAAAGGCAGGAGAGATTCTAGAATATATATGTGGGTCAGGGAGGAGGAGCCAGAAGAGGAACTGGTGATGGACTCAAGAAATGAGGGGTCCACGTAGTATTTGTCATAGCCAAGTCCCTTTGGGGGAACACAAGTCCCTGTAGCATACTTCATTTTTCTTCTGTTGAGCTACTTTCCCCTAATCTGAGTTCCTGAAATTCTATTAATGCTGGCTACCCTCTGTCCATGGAAAATGAAGCCAAAGTCTACACATAGTAAGGAGTGTAAATATCAACGTGGGTGCGCGATTAAATCCCTGAATCTTGGTCCAAGGACTCCATGTTCGAGGTGTCTGGCCAGCAGACTGAGTTTTTCCTGCTGCATTTCAACTTGGAAATGTGCACTGGAGCAGCAATCACCCTCCTAGAGAAAGAAAACAAGGGAAAGGAGCCCAGATGTGCTTGAGCGTATCGCCTCCTGGTGACGACTTCTGAGCATAGTACAAGCTTATTCTTTTCTTTTACTTTGTCATGTTAGTATTAATTAACAGACACAATCATATACGTTCCTAATGTATAACTTTTTCTCAGAGAAACTCGAGAACAAACATGGGTCATTGTATGTGTTGGGCAAGCTACTCTACCACTATCTCCCAAGTCCTACTTTGTGTAGTATGATTTTTAAAAAGATGTGCATATTGTGGATCAGTTACACAGATTTAACCAATATATGCTCTCCCCCAGATGCCTATGCACTCTTTGGGTGGTGAGAACAGTTAAGATCTAGTCTCTGAGCAATTTTTAAGAATGCAATGTGATTGCTTTCATATTGTCGTCTCTTTATATAACAGGTCTCCCCATGGAGTTATCAGTGATACCAGGTAAAGTCTCTTTGGGCAAAGTTCTCTGTTGCAACTGAATACCACTAACCTTAACAGAGAGAGTCTTAGTGAGAGAGAACGCATAGCTGAAGGAATTCATTTTTCTGAGAATCCCATCATCCCTCATTCCCTGAAAGGAAGACTAAATAAAAGCATGTGATTGATGATGGTGTCTGTCATGTCTGAGAGTTATTGCTTTCTTTATGTATGGGGACAAGTTCACTCACTCAATAGATGATGGTAGGGTGTACTGTTTTTCTGTCAACATAGAACAAGCAAGAGTCACCTGGAAAGAGGGAACCTCAGTTGAGAAAATGCCTCTATTCTACTGGCCTGATGTCAAGTCTGTGAGCATCATCTTGATTAATGATTGATTGCTGCATGAGAGGACTCAGGCCATGGATCGTGCCATCCCAGGAAGGTGTTTCTGGGTTGTACAAAAAGGCAAGCTGAGCAAATGGGGTGCTCAGGAAGCCAGTAAGCAGCTTTCCTCCACGGCTTCTGCTACAGACCTCACCCTGCAGTTTCGTCATGACTGACTTTAAGCTGTAACATGCGATACTCTTTCCTTTCCCAAGTTGCTTTTGGTCATGGCGTTTGCTACAACAATAGGAAGCAAGTTAAGAAACTTCTAAAAGGTCTAAAAACTCCAGAAATAATGAAGTTTAGATTAGCTAGAGCTCCTGAGTGAGAGAGGAAACAAATTGTAAAATATGGAAAGAGCTGTCCCTGTATTTTGTATTCTGTATTTTGAGCAATTTGTACGTCAGATCATTTCTGTGGTGACAAACTCCAGCTAAATAGTTTATAATCATAATGCTCCTTCTGAAGCTGACGTTTTGTGAACAGCTAAGCTCTGAGCTCAAGAGTGACATTAATTATGCTAAGGAGAAGAAGACTTCAAAATAACAACTAATCTCAAATTTAACACCAGCTGACTTCTCAGCTGCAGGACGTAGGGGTAAGTGGGGTACTGTGCAGGGGAAATGTCGTGATTAGAAACACAGCCAGTCCTTCGGCCTTTGTTAAGCGGCCCCAACAGGAGCGAAACCAGGAGCAGTTCAGTGGATTTCATTGACTCAGGCACACACGGCAGGAGAGTTATAATGGCATTTGTTTGTTTCTTCTCCAGGCGGCAATTGGAGAACTCAAAGGGCAAATGGTAGCATTTTCTTGATTATGTTTGTGTGTTTCAGAGTTCAAGCTCTTCTAGTTCTTTAGCAGAGAGCTAAAGCATCTCTGAATTTGAGGAGCAGACTGTGAGCCTTTGGGGGAACAGAACTTCGCGAGATTAGATTCTTGTTGAGTGCAAAGGCAAAGTTAGCACCGCCAAGAAATAAAACAGAGAGAGATTTATTGCTGACAGCATGTAAAGAGACCATGAGAATTATTTTCAAATAATGTTTTCCTTGAATAAAGAAGAGTGGGCTTCAGTGTTCCAACTAATCCTAATCGGTGCTGAGCTGATTCTTGGTCTGGAATTTCCGCAAGGAAGTTACCCATTCAGATAGATTGTCTCCAGAGAGAGTGAAAAAGATCAGGCTTAAAGTTTACTGACAACAAAGTAAGTTTACAGCAAACTACTTTACATATTAGAGAGAAGTTGGTCGGCTCCCCTGGCAAATTGGGAAGTCTGTCACAAATGCTCCCAGGAATCACTCCCAGGGCTAAAGTAAAGTAATTCATGAGAGGTTAGCAAGAATGAGACCCTCTGGTGCATACTTCTGACAGCCCAGAAGAATTAGATAGTTGGGTGTTTGCTTAGGGCTGCCAAGGTAGCCCAGTGGGGAAGAGCATTTCCGAAGGAATCATTTACACCTGGCTGTTTGATTTACTGACTTTGATGTGACTGCTACCTGCCTACGTGATCCCTGACATTCGCCCTGTTTCTATATACTATCTAAGCCTGATTCTTATTTTGTGCAAATACACTCAGATCCCACACACACACAAAAAGAGTGGGCTTTTATTTGGGAAGGGCAGAATATCATCTATCTCTATCTTTCTATTTCTCAATTTCTATCTCTATCTCTACCTGTACCTCTATCCCTACCTTTGCCCCTACTCCTACCTCTATATCTATCTATCTATCTATCTATCTATCTATCTATCTATCTATCTATCTATCTATCATCTATCTTTCTATTTATGTGTATCTCATCTATATCTATATCATCTATATCTAAGCAATTGAGGGACAGCCACATTTTTGAACATGTTAAAAACCACCTCACTGACATATTTGGTTTAAGTTCACAGGTCCAGAAGGAAAGATTCCAGGTACATTTTGGGCAATCTTATCCCCAGACATAGAGCTTATTCTTGAAAGGTTAAAGATACAGATACTTCTGGACATGCTCCTCTTGTGTAATGTAGATAGCAGTCAGCACTGCCTCTAGGGATGCTCAACTTTCATCATAAAATTTTAGCTCATGATGCCACATTTCCTGTGTAGGCTGCTGGGGAAGAATTGTCATCAACAGTCTTATTCAACTGCAAACCCTATACACAATAGTTTCTGGCCAGACAATATTAATCCACTGGTACAATAGTGGCACAAATGTTATAGAGCTAGCCAATTGATTTCTGACAGTATGTTATGCCTGTTTCAAGGAGGCAATCCATAATTGCTACTGTGATCCAGCTGAAAATCCCATTGGCTGGAGGTGTTGAACAAGGCTAAGCCAGATTCACCTTTGCAGTTAGAGTAGACCACAAGTCACATTCTGAATTTAATAGCTGGCTATCTGTATTAGAAGTTTCCACATCTGTAGATTCAGTCAGGTGAAGGATCAAAAATAGTCATAAAATTGCATCTATACCAAACACAGACTTTTCTTTAAATTAATTCACAAATACATAATAAGATTTATTTCCATGGACTTTACACTTTATTGGGTACTATAAATAATCTAGGGATGATTTTCAGTATGGTTAGATATGCACAGGTATGTGCAAGTAGCAAGGACATTTTCATAAGGAATTCAAACATTTGAAGATTTGGATCTCTGAGGACTTAGAATCAATTCTTTGTAAATACTAGAGAACATCTAAGTATATATTAATTCCATAAGCAATACATGATCATGAGTCAAAGACCCCTATGTGCGTAGATGTGGGCTCTGCCTAAAGAGTATCATCCAAGAAAAAGACAATGCCCTAAACTTCTTTGTGTCTGTCTTTTCTAATAAGCACTATACAAGCATATTATAGACTCCATACTTTGACTTACCTTTTGAATTCAGTGTTTCTTTGTGCTTTAAACATGCTTACATTTCAGACAACATTAGAGAATGGGAGAAGTCAGAAACATCTTAGCTCTGGAGGAGAACACATTGAGGGTAGAGTAGAGCAGAAATAATTTATGGAAGTGTAATATCTGGTGCATTTTGTTCCTCTGGAAATCATCAGGTTTCTATGCCCTGATTTCTCTCTGATGCATCAAGCAGACACAGAGACTCAGCAAACCCAGGGCCTTTCAGTCCCCCAGATGCAGCTCCTGTTGAAGGAGAGGCATGGAGCTGCACAGCCATCTGGCTCATCATTCCTGTCAAGTGATGCTTTGTGGCATCATCTGATGAAGCTATGCAGCAGAACATGGCAAGCTGTGATACAATGTGCCGTGGAGAATGAGTGAGTATCCCGGGTGACCTGCTGCCAGCCCCACCTCCTTGAGGCTCCTCTATTTTTTTTTTCTAATAATAGAAGAAAACTCAAGAAAAGGAGGAAATGCTGTATGTCTCAGGCCTCAAGTCATGAACAAGCCGTTTTAGGTGATTAAAGCTATAACAACACAAGCTGTGTGTTTTCTTTGTGTTATATAAGCAGTTTGAGAAGCAATTTTTGGTCTTTATCCACCCTTATTTTTGTTCAGCTACATCATCATGCTATTTTCCACAGATATCAAAGTAAATATGATAATGTCTCTTTCAATCTACCACCATTATGTATAGAAATTCACACAGTAGGTTAGTGGTCCACCTAACATGGCCTGAGAAATCCCTGTTGGTATTGTCTGGGAGCTTGCCAACTGAGAATTTCCAGACCACCCAGAAGTACCAAACCACAAACTTTTGAAGGCAGAACCCAATGTTTACCAAGCCCCATGGATGCTAATTGAATTGAGAAACACTGTATTAGGGACAGAAAAATGAACCATAAATGAGTTACCCACTGCTTTGTGTATAGCTTACTGGTAGGATGGCTCAAATTTGAAAAGGCTAAAGATGACTTGAAACATTTATATTGCTATTTTCAATAAATATTATGAGATCATAGAATTTTAAGCCAAACAACTAAGGCTAACAGTCTGGATTTGATAAAGAAATAAAGTTGCAAGTAAATTCAAAACTAAAAATGCCATTGACCCCTCTGGAGCTTATCATTGCATTTAGATATGCCAGAGAAGTGGAATTAGCTTCCCCAAATACCTGTTTATTGACAGCTGGGGATCTTTGGGTCCATGTTGGACTGTGACCTTAACATGATAAAGCATACATAGAGATGACATTTTAACAAGATATAAGTTTTTGTGGTAAGAATAGAATTATGTTGATAATAAGATATTTTTGTTAAATTAGTATTAAGATTTTAGAGATAATAGATCAAATATTCTTCTGCATATTATGGTTTTCTGTTTAGAAGAGAGAAGATCATTTTAATCATCTAATTACTTTTCACCCACAAATTTGCCCCATCTCTACTCTGTGACTCAGGGGTCTAAAACCATATCTGTGTTTAAATTTTTGCCTGCAATTGATGTCAAAAAGCCTAACAATAAGTACTCACTTTGCTTACTTGGGTCCATCTCACAGAATTCCTGGGATGGTGGGACAGATGGCAAGATGCTCCTTGTAACTAGAAATGCACCATTTTCTGCAGAAGGTTTCACAGAGTAAGGATGATGGATGAGGGGCAGCCAACGAATCATTCACCTGTGGAGCAGCAAGCACAGGTGTTCAGGGAAGACCATTACATCCCTTGGGGGATAAGAGCAAGGGACATTGGGATAAAGATTGTCAGAAAACTAGGACTAGTTCAATTAAGCTAATACTTAAAAATAGGAGGCAATTGCATTTTTAAAAATGGACTGAATTTTCATTCGAAGAAAATATCAAGTTTACCCGCATGTTAAAGGTCAAACATGAAGACCTCAATTGTTTAAATTTGTAATAAAACTATGCCAAATAATTCTATACATAAGATTTTTAACAGATACTATCCAGGTATCATCCATATGCATACATATGTGTCTATATAGAATTTGGCCCTTAATTTAGAAAAGACAGTGAATTAGCTTCCTGGTTAGTAACTATAAACTATAAACTATAAACAAAAAGGATGTTATGTGTGGGCTAGAGAGATGGCTTGGTAGTTAAGAGCACTTGTTCTTGTGGAACACCTGGGTTTGATTCCCAGCACCCACATGGTGTCTCAAAGCTATCTGGAACTCCAATTCTAGGAGACCCAATACCCTCTTCTGACATCTGTGCATGCACGTGATGCACATACATACATGCAGGTAAAACACTCACACACATAAAATAAAATGAACTAATCTAAAAGAAATTTTAAAAAGATTATCATGATATAAGAAAGATTTATACAGTTCTTTAAAAAGACATTCATTAACAACAGCAGCTGAAGATATTTAAAAAAACTGATAATTAATTTAAATAACATTTTTACCCTTCTTCAGTAAATGAATGAGTTAAAGAAAAAAGTTATGAGAGCTGGGAGAGATGGCTCAGCAGTTAAGAACACTGACTGTTCTTTCAAAGGTCCTGAGTTCAATTCCCAGCAACCATATGGTGTCTCCCAACCATCTATAATGGGATTCGATGCCCTCTTCTGGTGTGTCTGAGGGAAGCAACTGTGAACTGCCCTTATACATAATAAAAAAAAATCTTTTAAAAATTGTTAAAAAATCATTTGGCAGATAAATATCATTTTAAATAAAAAGTACATCAGAAATTGATTCATTTTTTCTTTAAAATATGATTGTGAGCTGGGGATAGGGCTCGGTTGGTGTAGTGCTTGTTTAGCGTTGCATGAAGCCCCCTAGATTTGATCCCAGTCCATAGAAAGTGAGTATAAAGGTGTGTGGCCAAAACTGGGAGGTGGGTTCAG
The DNA here is from genome assembly GCF_008632895.1 of Mastomys coucha. Taxonomy (NCBI): domain Eukaryota; kingdom Metazoa; phylum Chordata; class Mammalia; order Rodentia; family Muridae; genus Mastomys; species Mastomys coucha. Next base: position 89,926,231 of record NW_022196896.1, read on the forward strand.
GGGAATGAGCAGCTCAAGGGCATCTTTGGCAACACAGCAAGCCTAGTCTACATGAACTTTCACCTTGGGTTGTTCAAAAAATGAAATGAAACAAAATAACAGCAATAGTGACAACCTGAGACTTGCCGAGACTCAGGAAGTTTCCGAGTATTTCAAGCAGAGTCTGCTTTGAAACATGCAGCAAGAAAAATCAGGTCAGGACTCTCCTCAGTATAGGCATGCTCCCACATATGCCCCTCAAAACTCCCATGTGGTGTGGAAAGATGGCCTCTAGTCCGGATAGCTGGAGACGCACCAAGGACAGCCCTTACCTTTCTTCGTTTCTCTGGAGCAACACTTTAGTCAAACACTCGGCAGCTATGACTCCCCCGCTGTGGGTGCAGGGAAGGGGAAGGAATAGCAGAAGCCCAGGTACGACCTTCTCATGTAGGACCGACGTCTCCTCCTGACTGCCCAGCAGCTGCAGGCACAACAGAGTCCATTGAAGTTGCACCACTTTTAAGAGCTCCAAGAAGTACATCCATTAGTAATAATATGATGAATAATTTAAGGTCACTCATACGTCTCTGTTTCAAAGGGTCATTTCCATATTAGTTTCATGTCATGAGGAGGGAGATGAGGCATCTTCCAGTTCTGCCGGGAGCAAGAGTCACCATAGAGCTTAGGGAACAGTACCTAGAACCCCAAATCCCAGTGATAGCATCTAGCAAACCAACCCAGAATAGAGTTACACAGGAAGGGAGGGAGGCAAACTCATTTTATTCATTCTTTGGCAAATGTAGAGGTGTGGTTGTATATTTTTAAAGATACTAAATATAATACCAATTACCAGAAGTATGATAATAATTTTTGATGAATTCACAATTCCTTATAAGCTATAAATATAACTTAATGTCTTATTTCTAAAGAAGTCTAGACTTAAAATTTAACCATTTTAATCTTGTTAGGATTTTTAAAAAGTGTCATCACACAAACCAAGTGTATTAAAACTTTACCATCAAGGATGTCAAGCAGCCATGGAATCAATTGTAACTTATTCCAAAAACATCTGAGGCTGACCAGCCAGGTCAGTGGGAAAGGTTCTTACTTTTCATCAAGCCTGGGGATCTGAGTTTAATCCTAGAACTCACAAGGTGGGAAGAGAGAACTAACTCCTACAAATTGTACTCTGTCTTGCCCCCCACCATGCACACACACATGCATGCATGTGCTCATCTACACACACACACACACACACACACACACAGAGAGAGAGAGAGAGAGAGAGAGAGAGAGAGAGAAAGAGAGAGAGAGACAGAGAGAGAGACAGACAGACAGACAGACAGACAGACACACACACACACACACACACACACAGAGAGAGAGAGAGAGAGAGAGAGAGAGAGGCAGAGAGAGGAATAGATAAAATGTGATTTCAAAATTAAATGACCAAAACACCTGAACCGAAGCACAGGGCTGTTACTTCATGCGCAGGCATGCAGTAGCGATACCCGAGAGAGCATGCTCAGCTATGACAAGAGTGCATGCAACCTTTCTAGAATATTCCATAAGCAAAATCAGTTTAGAGTGAGTGTGAAGCCGAGGACAGCTGTTTGAAAAGCATTATTAGTACTTCACTATTAGTCTCTCCAAAGAGGAAATGAGCTCTATTAAAATATGAAAATTGGTAAATGATGGGACAAGGATGGAATCAAGTGGGGTGGAAAAACACATTATCGTTGTCTGTGTCTATGCGAGCCATGGTGTTGTCCTATGAATAGGTTAAGACAAAAATCAGGAAGAAAGCACATCTATTTTGCATTAAATCTCTATGTGGCTGAGAGCAGAAGATGAAGTTGAAACCCTGTTTAGTTTTGTATATTATATCTGCCTCAAGCCAACATGGCTCCTGGTAATGGCAACAGAAAAACATCTGAATGTTTTTCTAAATGATGCCATACTCAGATTTGCACAGATGACTACCACGGATTGATTCTGTCAATTAATATCCTGTACCTGTAAAAAGAGTTATCTAAAGTCCTAATCAAACTAAGATAAATGAGATACTTTTAAACACCAAGAATGAACAAAAGTATACTGAAAATAATTTTGGCAACTTGATCATTGGTAGTCTTAAACTTGGCTGAACTTCTGGTTTCAGTTACTTCTGATTAGTGGAGCTTTGAAGCTACTACTGAAAACCGTGGCTCAAGCCCAAAGTCATATCAAGGTCTCCTCTCTCCTCCTAGTCCCCATTCACTCTGCCTGTCTTTTTTCCGTGTGTGTGTGTGTGTGTGTGTGTGTGTGTGTGTGTGTGTGTTTTAGGTTGTGAATCAAACCCAGCTGTTGTCATTTTATATCATAAATGACTGTCAAGATGAGATCTTTGCTAACATAGCAGTTTCTGAAAATGCTGAAATGCTGATTGGTGATCCAGTCTCTGCATCTGAAACAGCTCTCCCCAAGCAAGCAGGTAGGACAAGGGTCAGGTTTCCTGTTCCCTCACAACCTGCCTTGAGTTGGGCATAGGGGTTCCAGGAACTAACTAGGTGACACCTCCTCATGGCAAATGGATACTGTTGGAGGCAAAGTGGAGATTGTACACTCTTTGTTTAACACATAGATGTGAAGAATGTAACTAGGGGAGGGGAGAGAAAGAGAGAGGAGAGTCTTGATAAAGTATAATTAAACCTACATAGTCAGTCCCATATGTAAATAAAGAATACTTTGTGAAAATGTTTATGTTGAATCATTTTAGAAAGAGGTTAACTTGTTAATGCTGGTGCAAGAAAAAAAAAAATAGAAGCCATTACCAAGAAAAGCACATCAAATGAGCCAAAAATATAATGTTCTGAGTCCATGTAAGCTGTGTCTTCACTGTTCTCAAAACACAAAATATTCATATGTGAATATAATTAGAAGACATATGAGCACATAAAATTTATTTTATGAGCCCAGCAAAAATTTGAATGATGGAATAGAGGATTTATGACTCCTCTCCCTCTTTCTCTCTGTCTCTTTCCATTCATTCAAACATATGCTTGCAAAAAGTTTATAGGCCAATATTATTTACAAGCCTTTAAGAGGAAATCCTAAAGAGACTATGAACCATGCATTAAAGGACTATTGTACCTGAGCAGCTTTAAATCTATGGATATAAGCAAGGATGACTGACATTTTGAAATTGATACCATAATATATTAGTGACTCCAAAAAGAGATGTCTGGTAATTTAGTAGATACTATACATGTATTTGGTACAAATGTTATGTTTATAAATTGGTTAAGTTTAAATGACACAATTCTATAAATTGATGTATAACACAGTGTTTTAAGGTACACACTGAGGAATAGATAGATTGAGCTAATACGTTTCCTCCTCGTGTTATTTTTTTTTTTTTTTTGTGGTAACAAAAAAAAAATCTACCCTTGGTGATATTTTAAAACATTATTATAACCACCATATGGTCATGGCCTGTTGTCCAATAGGTTCCTTAGGTTTTTCCTGCTTAGCTGAAGTTGTACACCTCTGGACCAAGCAACATGTTCACAGCCCTAGGGACTTCTATCCTGCTGTTGGCTTCAATTCAGTGGAAATCTACATGTACATGAGATCACACAGTATCCGAGTCTACATGTCTGGCTTCATGTTACATAACAATGTTCTGTAGGTTCACCAATATTGTTGAAATGACAAGATTTCCTTTTTGAAAAAGGCTTCACAATATTGAATCATCACTCATTGACCCTTGGCCTGGGAATGCAGACATCTCTTTTCTCTTTCCTTTAGATATGTGCTCATTAGTGGCAATGCTGATTCATATATAGTCACTTCATTTTAAATTTATTGTCTTTTTTTCATTTTTGTGCTCATGTGCATGTATGAGTGTGTGCGTGTGGGTGTATGTCTGCATGTGTGGGTACATGCATGTGTGTGTGTGTGTGTAGGTGTGTATGCACATGAGTCTGTATTCATGTGGAGGTCCTGGGTAGATGTTGGAAATCATCCCCCATCACTCTTCCACCTTATTCATCAAGGCAGGATCTCTCATTCAAATCCAGAACTCACCACTATGGTAGTCTTGCTAGGCAGTGTGCTCTAGGAATCCCTTGCCATCAGGCCCACCCAGCATTTATGAGACCTTCTTGTGATCCAAACTCTGATAGTCCTTGTGCTCGACTGGCAAGTGCCTTTACCACTGAGCCATATTCCCAGCCTTTATTTTTATTTTTCTTGAACAAGCTCCATACAGGTTTTCATAATGGTTGTACTAATTTATATTTTTATCAACAGCATAAGATGGCTTCTTTTTTTTAAAGCTTTATTGCATTATGATGAGAAAAGTTACATAATTTCAATTTATCTGAATATGTTAACATTTAAAAACATATTTTAAGTAAATAGAATTAAAGCACATTCTTGTTTCCCTTCAATACCTACAATATCTTTTTTTTCTTTCTTCATATCTTCACAGAGGCTTTTTATCTCTTATGTTTTGGTTAATGACCATCTCAGCAGGTGCAAGACCATAGAGAAAGACCATTGAGAAGATTATGATGCCCAGCCAACTGGGAACTTCATGAGTCTGTGGCAGCCCTGTTGGGGTGTTGTGAATTGCAAAGGTGTGACAGGTTTTCATCACTAGGATTGAGTGCAGTGTTACACCCAAGTTATTCATGTGATCACTTAAATTTTATTTTATATATACTATTAGGATTTTAATTAGTTTTAAAGTTAGCATACAAAGAGAACTTCATTAAGACATTTTGATGCATATGTATCACAATGTTTTGTTATTGTTCTTATTAATCCTTTTCCTCTGTTACCCTCTCCCATTCACTCTGACCCCACCTATTGGCTCCCTCCCTCAGGTCAAGTAGCCTTCTCTGCTTTCTTGTTACTTGTTCTTCTCAGTGCTTTTCTTTTCTCCCCTTCCTGAAGGACAACTCCCTCCCCTTTCATGGTCCCCCTTCTAACTTAATAAACTACATACAACATTCAAATTTAGATTCTCTGTGTGAGGGAAACATGACATTTTTTTTTGTCTTCCTAATCCCAGCTTATTTTGCTTCACATAATGGTGTTCACTTCCACCGATTTTCCTGCAAGGGTCAGGAAAGTGTTATTTTTCTCTGAGGTGGAATAAATCCCATTGTACACACAAGTAAATTGTTTTTATCCACTCACAGATCCCTGGATCAATTCCTTATTTTGACTATTGTGAACAGTGCTGCAGTAAATATAAATATTGCAAATATCTCTGAGGTATATTGACTTAGAGTCCTTTGGGTAGATACCCAGGAGTGATACAAAAGAGTCATACAGTAGTTCTATGCTTAGTTTTTTCTTTTCAGGAACTTCCCCCCTGATTTCATAGTGGATGGACTGATTTTCATTTCTACCAGCAGTGTGTAAGGCCCCTTCCTCATTCCCTACTGTCTCGGCAGCATTTGTTCTTTATAAGGACTGCCATTCTGACTGAGGTGAGGTGGAATCTCAGTGTAGTTTTAATCTGCATTTCTTTCACAGCTAATGGACATTTTTTAATGTTTGTAGGCCATTTACACTTCATATTTTAAGAACAGTTCATTTCATTAGCCCATTCATTGATTGGGCTGCTTAGCTTTATTGATATTTAGGTTTTGTTGAGTTCTTTATATATTCTAGATATTAATCTTCTCTCAGTTAATGGAGATTTCTTCCCTGTTTTGTGAGCTATTTCCTTACTAAGTAGTTGCTTCTTCATTGTTTAAGCTTTGGAATTTTGTGCAACGTCATTTGTCGGTTCCAGATTTTGCCTTGAGCTGGCAGAGGTCCTTGCCCATGTTTGCATCTCACAGTGTTTTCCCTTTAGCAGTCTCAGGGTTCATATCTGACATAAAGGTCTCTGACTCATTTTGAATTACTTTTTGTGCAGGATTAAAGATAAGGGGTACAATTTTATTCTTCTACACACAGATATCAGTTTTCCTGAAACCATTTCTTATATTTTTGGTTGTGAGCCTAGCCTTTAACGGCTGAGCCATCTCTCCAGCCCCTGAAACCATTTCTTGAAGGAGAAATGCCTTTTCTCTGGTGAATGTTTTTGATCTTTGCCAAAAATCAGGTAGCTGTAACTGTGTGGTTTTATTCCTGGGTCCCACATTCTTGTATGTGTGTGTGTGTGTGTGTTCATGTGTGTGCAGGTACATGAATTTCAGCCAACAAAACTATGATTTTTTGAGACTAAAAGCCCAAATAATACAGAGATAGCTCTGGTGAGAGTCTGCATGTCTGTATCATATCATGGCAGATGGCAATATGAAGGGAGGAACATTCAGGAAGGAGGAATTACCTGATCATACAGGAAGCAACATTATGTATAATTCTTGTAATTTTGTAATTAGTTCAGAGTCCCACGGGACTACTTTAATTGTTTCTGAGGGCAGTGCTTTCAACAGACCTCACACTACTACACAGGAAAAAAACAAAAACCGAAACAACCAACCAATCAACCAACGAAACAAACAAAAACCCCAAAACCAAAACACCAAACCTTTGAGGGATAAACCACATACAATCCACAGTATAATTATTTGAATGAGTATGGCCCCTATAGGCTCATAATGTTTGAATGCTGGGTCCTCAGTTGGTGAAACTGTTTGGGAAGGATTGAAGGAGTGGCTGTGTTGGTGGGACTATGTCGCTTTGAGATTTCAAAAAGCCATGCTATCCTCAGTTAGCTTTCCCTCTTTGCCTCATGCTTATGGCATCAAGATGTGTGTCTCACACCCTGGCCTGCCTATTGTCACACTCTCCACTACTGTGGTCACACCCAAAGAAATGCTTTCTTTTGTAAGTGGTCTTAGTTATAGTGTCTCATCACAGCAATACAAGTGAAAGTAGGATCCACAGCAAATACTGAGAACTCATTACAAGATTTTGCAAATACAGTTGTAATCTTGGGTGTGTATGAAAGTTGACTTGGTAGCATTGTTCGAATGTGACTAATGTATGTTGTTCTTGAACAGGATAGGATTTGTGGCCTTTTCCTCCCACATGTAGGTAGCATTCTTACAGGAAGAGAGGAGACAGTGTATACTCCTCAAAAACCTGGCTTGTGGCTTCTTCACTAAAAACCATGTGTCTCTGTACCAGCAAAGCAAGAGACTTGTGATTAGACCTCTCTCTAGGCTCCTAATTTCTGCCCAGAAAAAAAAGTTACTGAGAGGGGCAGAGCAGATGCTCACACTGGGAGGCTACTAGTTGGCTGCCAGCAGCTCAGCTGCAAGCTTGGGTAACCTTTCCATGTCCTCTGCAGCCCGAGAAAACAAGCAGCTCTGGGCCAGGACCATCTCAGAGTTAAAGATGTTCAGTCCAAGGCCAGAAAATGAGCAAACTGAGAGTTATATAAGCCTTACTTCACTAGTATCTCTTGGAGCTTCACAAGTCTCATCTCCACTAGACAAGAAGTGTCGTTAAGCCAGATAATTATGTTAAACCTAAGGAGACTTCAGTAACGTGGGTCTGTGGGACCCCAGGGGAAAAAGATGTTATACAAGAAGCAACAGGAACCTGAGGCTCCATTTTGTAGTAAAAGCTGGTTTGGATGACAATAGCTTTAAGAAATCCCAAAACAATTTATAAAATGGGATTAGAATCTTGTGGCCAGAATATGAAATCTAAAGTATCTATGGTACTGGTGTGCAAGAAATGAATTCAAGGCTCACTGATGACTTTCCAGTCAGTCTGGGACAATGGCCATCAAACGGGTCCACGGAACAATAGCAGCACTTGGAAATATATTGAAAATGCCAGTTCTCAGGCTTCACATGAAATCTCTGGTTGCCATAAATTCAGTGATTTTTTTTTTGTTGTTCTCATTTTGGTTGAGACAAGGCCTTGAGTAGCCAGGTTGGTCCTGAATTCAGTATGTAGCTGAGCTTTGGCCCTGAACTTTTGATCTTACTGCTTCCATCTCCTAAGTACTGGGATTACAGGTGTGGGCCAGCATGTCTAGCTAGCAATCTGCTTTTACTGATGAGTTCTGTTGGTGCTAATGTAAAAATCAAAAACAAAACAAAAAACAACAAGAACAAACCAAAACTACTGGTATAGGATTAATAAATCTTTATTGTATTTGCTGTCTGGATTTGGGGAAAAAATATTAAAGACTAAGACCAGTCAGGTTTTAAAAATGATTGAGTGGGAAAAGCGATTTAAATTATCTAAATATATTTTAATTCCCCTAAAACAAAGTTGAAAGCTATCTCTTTATCAAGTTATATAGGTATGTATATAACTCTATACAAACTCATCTATAAGTAACAGAAATCCCTACCTAACCAACAGGTTAAACCACAGAGTTCAGTATTTCATCAAAGTTTGGGACTGGTCTTGCATTGGTTGAGAGGTTCTTTGAGTTTCTCATGGCCAAGTTTTCCCTACATCTTGCATGCTTATAATTCTCATCTCATTATTCTAGTGTTGTTTCTTCTGGTGTCTACAAATAGTTTCCAATAATGTAGGTATTAATATATACAAAGAACTCAAGAAATTAGACTCCAGAGAAACAAATAACCTGATTAAAAATGGGGTACAGAGCTAAACAAAGAATTCTCAACTGACAAATACCGAATGGCTGAGAAGTACCTAAAGAAATGTTCAACACCCTTAGTCATCAGGAAAATGCAAATCAAAACCACCCTGAGATTCCACCTCACACCAGTCGGAATGGCTAGGATAAAAAACTCAGGTGACAGCAGATGCTGGAGAGGTTGTGGAGAAAGAGGAACACTTCTTCATTGCTGGTGGAATTGCAAACTGGTACAACCACTCTGGAAATCAGTTTGACAGTTCCTCTGGGGATTGGACTAGTACTACCAGACGACCCAGCTATAACACTCCTGGGTATATACCAGAAGATGCTCCAACATGTAATAAGGACACATGTTCCACCATGTTCATAGCAGCCTTTTTTTATAATAGCCAGAAACTGGAAACAACCCAGATGTCCCTCAAAAGAGGAATGGATACAGAAAATGTGGTATATCTACACAATGGAGTACAACTCAGCTCTTAAAAACAATGAATTTATGAAATTCTTGGGGAAATGGATGGATCTGGAGAATATCTTCCTGAGTGAGGTATCCCAAGCATAAAAGAACACTCATGGTATGCACTCTCTGATAAGTGGCTATTAGCCCTGTAGTTTGGAATACCCAGAATACAATACACAAACCAAAAGAAACTCAAGAAGAAGGAAGACCAAAGTGTGGCTACTTCATTCCTTTTTAAAAGGGGGAACAAAATATCCATGGAAGGACTTGTAGAGACTAACTATGGAGCAGAGACTAAAGGAAGGACAATTCAGAGACTGCACCAACTGGGAATCCTTCCCATATTCAATCATCAAATCTAGACACTACTGTGGATGCCAACAAGGGCTGGATGACCAGAGCCTGAGATAGCTGTCTCTGGAGAGGCTCTGACAGTACCCGACTAATACAGAAGTAGAGGCTCACAGCCATCCATTGGACTGAGTATAGGGTCCCCAATGAAGGAGCTAGAGAAAAGACCCAAGGAGCTGAAGGGTTTGCAGTCCCTTAGCACGAACAATAATATGAACTAACTAGTACCTTCAGAACTCCCAGGGACTAAAACTCCAACCAAAGAGTACACATGGGGAGATTCATGGTGCCAGCAGCATGTGTATAGCAGAGGATGGCCAAGTCGGACATCAATGGGAGGAGAGGTCCTTGGCCCTGTGAAGGTTCTATGCCCCAGTGTAGGGGAATGCCAGGGCCAGGAAGTGGGAGAGGGTGGGGTGGTGAGCAGGGGGAGGGGGAAGGAAACAGGGGATTGTTTTAGTTTTTTTTTATTTTAGTTTTATTTTCTTATTTTATTTTATTTTATTTTGGAGAGGAACCTGGGAAAGGAGATATTGTAAATAAAGAAAACATCTAATAAAAAAAATGTAGGTATTGCATCTTGGGAGGATAGCTTTTTAAGAAGGGACCAAGTACAGACTTTCTCTTATTTACTGTAAGGACTAAACAGTCCCCAATGAAATATATCCTAATAATATTCTGCTATACTCATAGATTGGTGCCTAGTCCAATTGTCATCAGAGACTTCATCCAGCAATTGATATAAACAGATGCAGAGACCCATAGCCAAACATTAGCCAGAGCTCAGAGAATCCTGCAGAGGAGGGAAGGGAGGATTGTAGGAGCCAAAGGGATCAATGATACACTAAGAAACCCACAGCATCAACTAACGTGGGCTCATAGGGGCTCACAGAGACTGAACTACCTCCCAGGGAGCCTGCATGGAGTTGACCTAGACCCTCTGCATGTATGTTACAGTTGTGTAGCTTGGTCTTCTTGTGGGGTTCCTAATAGTTGGAGCTGGGGCTGTCTCTGACTTTTTAACTTACTTTTGGTATCCTTTCCTCCTACTGGGTTGCCTTGTCTAGCCTTAATATGAGGGAGGTGCCTAGTCTTACTACAACTTCATATGCCATGTCTGGCTGATATCCCTGGGAGGCCTGCCCTTTTCCCTGGAATTGTGGGGAGGATTTGGCGTGGTGGTGTGGTGGAAACCTAGTGTGACGTAAACTCCCAGGAATCTACGAGGGTGACCTAAGACTCCTAGTAATGGGGATACAGAAGGAGGAGTGGATTGGAGGAAAGAGGAGAGGGGGTGATGGAAAGAGACGGGGGGGGGGAATTGTGGTCGGATGTAAGATATGAGAGAATAGATACACAAATTAAAAAAAAAGAGTGGCAGGTGGAAGTCAGTGCTTGGGAGCATAGGCAAGTGGATATCTGTGAGTTTGAGGCCAGCCTCATCTACATAGTGAGTTTCAAAGCTACACAGTGAAACCCTATCTTGAAAAAATTTTTTTCACAAGAATGTCAGGTAGGAAATAGGTGATGTCCAGGCAAAGACACAGTGATTGACAGCACTATGTTGAGGTCTTTAAAACAGAGGTTTACATTCATTTATTTTTGAGGACATACAGTGATTGACAAGAGTGGCATTGATGTGGCAGCACGTGACAGCACGTTGGGGTCTGTTCTATTTCACTGTTCTTCTCTAAGTACAGGCATGTGCAGGTCTTTCTGTCTTTCCTTCGTATTCGTTCTGGTTGAAGCTATTATTGGTCTTCATTTTTTCCATAAGAGTCTGTAAGGGGGGGGGGAGATATGGAAAGATGTAACTCTTTAAAATGCAGCAGCAGCCCCTGTTTCTGTTAGCTTTTACCTTTGTTTCACTTTTCCTCCAGCCACTGGCTTCCTGCGTTTGGTTCAGTGACTGAAAGGGGCCTTGTGTGAGACAGATTCAGTGGTGAGAGAAAGCCACCAGACCCTCATTAACCATGTCCACATGGTAGTGTAAATTCTGGCTTCCTTCCTGACTTAGCTATTTCTGTGTGTGAATCTCCCTGCTCTTGCTCTGTGTTCCGAGCTGTGCATGCATCTACCGCCTCAGTTCCTTTTATCTCCGGGCCTTTCCTTGGTGCATCATCAATTCTAGCCCTCTATGATCAGTTCCAAAGCCCATCATGCTATGCACTCTCAGAATACAAAGTTCCTTGGATTGTGTCCACTGGACATATAAATACAAGAGTGGAGGTGCAAGTGAACATCCTTATTGGTTAGACACAAAGAAATCCACATCAACTTGTTTTCATAAGAAATAAGAGAGCTCAGTTAAACGCTTTGGCAAAGGAAACTCACATGGCTCGACATACCTCCTGGCTTCCCCCATCATTCATCCTGAGGAAAGGAATAGACTCCCTCATCATAGCCTTAGTTATTAAAGTGCAGAACTAGGTTCCAGAGAAACGAGCAAGGCAGCCTTTATCTCAGTAATGTGCGGAAGGAGTCATGCTGCGGGGAGCCCTGATCTTCTGCTAACCCATTCCATTTGTTGGAAAGAGAAGCACTTGCTAATGCTGTGTCTAGCACCTACCATTTGTGGTTTCCTGAACTGATGACTTTTCGTAGGTGAGCTGATAACTCAGATCTGAAATAATCCTCTGCAGCATGTAGAGTACCCAAAGAAGTCATATATAAAGTGTGACACCTAGTGTGGGGTCCATTCTTGTTTCTCCTGCCTCATTTCGTCCCCATGCCCCAGCCCCATGATACTTCCATGGTGGCCTGGTTCTATTAGGAGCTGCAAGATGTGAGGTCACATTTGTATGGAGTCTCAGTCTTAGAAAACAGCTTTTTCCTGGTCCCATGGACAATGGAGGAAAAAAAACTGTCTAGTCAGATAACTGTGTTGCAAGTCTCTGCTAACCTCCCACAAATACTGGCTTCCCAGCCTAAGTCACTGGGAAGCTGCTCAGTGAAGCCAACTTCCCTCTACACAGAGGGATTCAGGTAAAGAGATGGTAACAATGGAAATGAGATGGATTGTTACTGTTCTGTGTGTGCAGACTTAGAAAACATCCTTGCTTCTGTATCAGGATCTTCAAGTTTTCTCCTCCTACTCCCCAAATCAACTGCTGAGAACAAAGTTCTCAGAGGCCAGGGGATTTCTTCCTTGGGTCTCTCAGGCTCCCCTCTCACTGACCTCCTGAAGAAGAGTCCCTTTTCCTCTTGGCTATTTTGGGCTTTGTAAAAGAGAATTAAATAGAGAAAGTAAAAAAGGGTCATACAGATGGGGTCAGGGCTGAGCTAAAGTGTCTTGGGAGTTTGATGTATGATGCGACGTGCAAGCAGCTTCAGTATGAAAGCAATTGTTAGTGATTTCATCCCCCTGCCTCAGAGTGTTTCTGGGATATAAGAGGGGAAGCTGGAGTATTACCAAGCCCTGACTGTGAGCCCCACTGACTCACCATCAGACCCAGCTTGTTCCTTTTCTTCATTCAGGTCTGGACCAGAAGGTTTGTCGACTTGAGGATCTGAAACTAAAAATGTAAAAAATTAGTTGTCAAATATAATCAACAGCCCGTGAGATGTTCTGAGTCAGAGCTTTTCAAATTTTGTGCTGGGAGCCATGATAAAATATGTCTATTTCATATCATAGTTCAGGTTGTGTGTTTGTATATGTATAGAGTAACCAAAAATTACTTTCTACAATACCTTTTTCTAATTCTCTTTTGTTTACTACCATTCTTTCAAAAAATTTTTTTTTGCAGAAAGGATCCCACTGTGTATCTCATGCTAGTTTCTAACTCTGAGTAGAATTAGTGAACTGCTCACATGCAATGATCACAAGCATTGCCATGCCTGACTTCATATATGGTGTATATAATATTAATTGGCTTATATAAGTAATACATATTCTTAACATACAAATTATATGTTTTTAATATTGTGTATATACTATTAATGTGTATAAGATTTACTTGTCTATTGTTTTGTTAAATTTCTTTCCTTTTACCATCTCTTCCTTCCTTGTATCCTGTCCTGCTCTAGCCTGTCCTGCCCTGTTCTATCCTTTCAAAGTTAAGTTGGAAAAAAAAATCTGCTTTTAACTCACCTATTATCAATTTTATAATATTTCAACAGAAAAGTTCTAGAGACTAAATTTGTTTTCTTAACCATTAATTATTTTTTCACAACCAACATAAGGTTATAGACAGTGTTTTTACAACTCATAAAGAACTATATGGTATGGTTAATGTAAATGCTCATTCAATCAACCACCCTCTAAGACTCTGAAATCAGTGCCAATTTCTCTATTCTGTCAGGGGACTCAGGGGACTTGAGTTCTGCATAAAAATCTCACTTGCCAGAAGCGCTAAGTTCCACAAGTTCTAACTGGCAACACAAATTGGAGTTATTCTAGAGGATGTGTTCTCTGCAATTTGCTTTCTCCCCTTCCTATCCTGGAAAGAGGCCAGTCACCTTTTTCATGATAGATTTTATGGATTTTTCTCAGCTTTCTAAGGGCCTCAGTGCACTCCAGCTTCTCATTAAGTATTGCTTGATACTGGCTGGCCTTCCTGGAGGAATCCTGCCTGTATGTGCATTTGATCTAGACTTCTTAAGCTCTGCTGAGCCTGGCACTCAGTTCTCTGGACAGTGATGTGGGCTGGAAAAGACCTTCATAGGGGCGCTGATATGACCAAGTTAGTTCAAAAGGCCTGGCCTCCAACTATTCCATAACCTTATAGACAAACAGCCCATGACTCCTAATTATCTTCCCAGGTCTGTTAGTCTATTTTGACTAACCTTCTGACTTAGCCTTACTGTTTGGGAGAGCTATGTGCTTCTGGCCTTGCCTTGGTTCCCTACAAGGCCTCTTTGCCATGTTTTTTTCCCTCTGGTAGGTGCTTTACACAATCCTCTTTCTCCTCTCCCCTTTACTTATACACCTTTGTTCTAAGTCACATGAAGGAAGGAGTCATCATCCTACAGCCCAGCTTCCATGTCTTCTATTCTTGGAATACTTTCCTGACAATCCCAGTTATCATAGGGTAACTCCAATTGCTTCCATTCTATCCTGGACCTCTGGAACAGGAACCAAAAGCTTGAGTCCTGAACTCATATCAATTCCTCATATCTTATAGTCTAAACCTTCTCATAATATTATTGAAAGGTTGGACTTCAGGAGGTGGTTAGAGGAGGATATTGGATTGTCCCTAAACAGACTCATGGGAATTCATTTGTGTTTGTTCTTCATGTGAAGACATAACTAAGTGTGTGTCTCTAACCAGTATTTTCATCTCAACATGTCCTTTGATTCATGGAAGTAACTTCCAGTTGTTTTTTAGAATAATGACTAGAATAAACACAGCCATCTCACGGAACTGAAATTCTCCCCTTTGTTCTGATATTTCACATGCTAAAAAGTAGCTAACTTTGAAGACAGGTGTCTTAGTTTGGGTTTTATTGCTGTGAAGAGACACTGTAACCAAGGCAATTCTTTTAAAGACAAATATTTAATTAGGGCTGGCTTAGTTTCAGAGGTTCAGTCCTTTTTTATCATGGTAAGAAGGATAGCAATGTGCAGGCAGACTTGGTGCTGGAGGAGCCAAGACTTCTATATCTAGATCTAAAGGTAGTAAAGAGACTGTCTTCTTCAGGCAGCCAGGAGGGCACTGGAATTTCACACTGGGAAGATCTTGAGCATGGAGACCTAAAAGCCCATCCCCAGAGTGACATACCTACTCCAATAAAGCCACATCAATCCTAACAAGGCCACACTTCCTAATAATGCTACTCCCCCTGGGCCAAGCATTCAAATACATGAGTCTATGGGGGCCAAACCTATTCAAACTACCACAGGCAGGTATATGTGTGATGTGTTTTTAAGGCACCTGCACCTAGCAGAGTTCCCTCCTCTCTCGTTCCCTCCTCCCATCCATTTGTGACATAAAATACATATGTCATGAAAAAGGTAAGAGTACAGTACAACATTGTTAACTAAGTGGTGATGGTTTGTATATGCTTGACCCAGGGAGTGGCACTATTAGGAGATGTGGCTCTGTGGGAGTAGGTTGTGTCACTGAGGGTGTGGGCTATAAGACCCTCATCCTTGCTGCCTGGAAGCCAGTATTCTGCTAGCAGCCTTCAGATGAAGATGTAGAACTCTTAGCTCCTCCTGTACCACGCCTGCCTGAATGCTGCCATGCTCCCACCATGATAATAATGGGCTGAACCTCTGAAGCTGTAAGCCAGCCCCAATTACATGTTGTCCTTATAATAAGAGTTGTCTTGGTCATGGTGTCTGCTCACAGCAATAAAACCCTAACTAAGACATATGCATACTGCTGGGCGGCAGATCTCTAGAACACTCCATGCTACATGACCAATACAGTGCTGTTCCTGAACAAAGAAGTACCTATTTATTGCTCTTCAGCTATCTTAGTTCCTAAGCCACTTTCAAGACATGTTTAGGTTTTTCTCCTTCATGTTAACTGATCTTTCCTCTCCCTCCGAGTATTTAGATTACCAATCATGTTTCCTTCATTTTGACCTACAAAACCCTTTTCTTAATATGCTTAACTAATTCTGAGTCTTGACTGTATCATAGGCTCTTAGGTCCTTTCCTGGCACAGTTCATGTGACTAGAACCTCTGTGCTGGCTAGTGTTGAGTCAAACCTAGTATGGCTGTCCTCTGAGAGGTTTTGCTAGCACCTGACTAAGATAAATGCAGACATTCACAGCCAACCATTTGACTGAGCCTGGGGAACCAAAAGGAAGAGTTGGGGAAAGACTGAAGGAGCTGAAGCGGATTGCAAGCCCAAACAATAATATCGACTAATTGGATCCCTCAGAGCTCCCAGGGACTAAACCACCAACCAAAGAGGATACATGGCCACCCATGGGTCCATGGATTCTGATACATACGTGACAGAGAAATGCCTTATCTGGCATCAATGGGAGGGGAGGAGCTTAGTCTTGTGGAGGCTTGATGCCCCAGAGAAGGGGGTTGCTAGAGGGATGAGGTGAGAGTGGGTTGAGTGGGTGGGGGAGCACCCTCTTAGAGGCAAAGGGGAGGGAGATAGGATGGGGGTTGCAGAGGAGAGACTTGGAAGGGGGACAATATTTTACATGTAAATAAATAAAATAATCAATAAAAATTTCTTTCTTTGAAACTCGGTGCCCATTCTTAGAGTAAAAGGAATGTTTTTTTCTCCCACCTCAATCGACACACCATTCATGGCCTTGGGCTCTTCCTGATTGTCATCTGTGGAGGAGCCAGAGACCTTTTGACTTTTTAAAACTGAGTGTATAGTCTGAATTCTAGAAAAGTATTAAATTAATTGGTGAGATATTATAACCTCCTATATGTATCTTCTCAACTGATGAGTTAAAAAACAGAGATCTCCAAGCTCAGAAATTCAGTCTCTACTAGAAGCTAGGCCAGGTAAAGAAGGGCTCTTCTCCAGACCTAGCAAAGACACGGCTCTACTAATACCTTAGTCTTAAACAACCTATGGTATGGTGATTTGTTATTAGTTCTAGAAAACTAGTAAATATGGGATAGACAAAATCTATATAGTCATAGTATTCTAAAAAGGAGATTAGGGTGTTTATGTTTTTTTTCTAAAGATATGCTAAACTTAGCAGCTTGCTCTACTAATAATTTAGTTTAAAAACATAATTTTTAGTTATCTATATTAGTAGTAATAGTAATTCAATTATAAGATGTATTTTACATCTGTGTGTGTGTGTGAGAGAGAGAGAGAAGATAGATAGAGAGAAGATAGATAGAAGAGAGAGAGAAGAAAGAGAGAGGAGAGAGGAGAGAGAGAGAGAGAGAGGGAGAGAGAATGCGCCTGTAGGTTTATGGGCCCGCCCATATGTGTACAGAGCACAGAGATAAGAGGGGGAGGTCATATCTCTTCTTATCACTCTCCACTTTGTTCCTTTAAGACAGGCATTCTCACTGCAGTAGAGCTTGGGGGGCAGGTGGCCAGCAAACCTCAGAGACCGTCTCATCTCTTCCATGCATGTGTGTGTGTGTGTGTGGCCACACTCAATTTATGTATTAGGGGCAAAGATTCAAATTTCATATGTGCACAGCTAATGCTCTTACCCACAGAACCACCTCTTCAGCCCTATATTAACTTTTTTTAAAAAAATAAAAGATATATTTTTATTTTATGTGTAGAGAATTTTTCCCATGCATATGTCTGTATAGCACATACATGTCTGGTGACACAGGGGGCCAGAAAAGGACACTGGATACCCTGAAACTAGAGTTGTGGATAGTTATGAGTCACCAAGTAAGCCAGTGCTCTTAACCACTGTACAATCTCTCCAGCCCCCCTGTGGTACCTTTTAACATCACCCAATGGGGCAACGCATTTATGAGATTACCTTCTTTAATTGGCTGAAAAGTTAATAAGTCTCCAAATGCAATAAGTTTCTCCTGTTGAAAAATTTATAATCAGAGAATTAAATGACAGCAACCACCAAGTCATTCTTTAGTAGAAAAATTCTGTAAGTCTTGATTTAAAAATAAATAAATAAATACTTTTAGCATACTGAAAATTATAAAACTAGATGCATAATGCGCTTTTGCTACATTCTCCAAACCTTTGTTGCTGTATGGTTTTCAGGGATACAATGCAAACTGAGTTCAGAAAATTATGAGTGCCTTAGTCTACAGAATCATTTTAGGATCATTATGAAACTCAGTTCCTTGACAGACTCTCTGCCATTACCTGAATCAGATCATCTGCAAGCCTGTTTAGTATCTTCTCACTAAGCGAAATGTCTTCAAGATCAGTAAGAACCATCCAGGTTCCATTCTCAAATTTCACTGGCATAGAAAAGACAATCCCTTCAGGAATGCCAAACTGGCCTGCAGGGGGCACACAAAAGGCAAAGCATAAATAAATAAAGAAGAATTCGGAAAAATAACTGAAAAGGACACACATAATACATGGTTTTAAGATTTTTTATGTGGGGCTGGTGAGATGACTCAGCGAGTAAGAGCATTGACTGCTCTTCAGAAGGTCCTGAGTTCAAATCCCAGCAACCACATGGTGGCTCACAACCACCCGTAATGAGATCTGACACCCTCTTCAGGTATGTCTGAAGACAGCTACCGTTGTACTTATTAAAAAAAATAAATCTTAAAAAAAAAAAAAAAAAAAAAAAAAAAAAAAAAAAAAAATTGTGGTGTGTGTGGGTGTTTCTCTGTGTGTGCATGTCTCTGTGTGCACACATGCACTTATGAGCATGTGTATACATGCAGAGGCCAGCAGAGGGTGTTAGCTAAGTTTCTGGAACTGGTGTTTGACTAGGACTAGAGCACTCATTCAGACCTGAATGCACACATTATGTCTGAGTTCTGACCATTCTCCATTCCTTCCTATCCAGGAGTTAATGTAGCCTTTCCCCCAAGCTGTGTGTGTGTAATTTGTGCCTGTTTTCCATAATGTCCCATTAATGTGCATGTAACCCAGGAGCCTGGACCACTTGATGAATCTAGCCTTCTATTTTAGCTTACTGTATGTTTTAGTTAGGGTTACCATTATTGTGATAAAACACCATGACCACAGCAACTTGTGGAGGAAAGGATTTGTTTGGCTTGTGTGTCATCATTGTATAAACTGACAATATAGTCCATCTGTGGTATGATTAGGGGGACGATTTTTACTCTAGATTATGAGAGAGAGGACAGCTAGAGGCACCTGAGAGAGTCCATAGCAGAGAGAGAGAAATAATCTGAACTTGACCAGCAGACTGAACCTGGCCACGGTAGAAGCAGAAGAAGGACAGAGAGATAAAGAGAGAGAAAGAGAGTGGGAGAGACACACAGAGACAGAGAGAAAAATATCAGGGTTATAAGGAGAATGAGTAGGTTGAGGGAGGAGGGAGGAGGTGAGGAGGGATGGGATTCAGCACAGACTGTGAAATGTTTAACAGGTGCTTGTGATACTGAAGGGGCCTGGGGGCCAGCATGCACTTTGGCATGCTAATAGGCACAAGTAGCCCATCTGTCCCTTCTGCCAGAGGTGAGAAAATGACTTCCTTTGGTGAGAGGAGCCAGCTCCATAGATTCTTGAGGAAAGCTGGCTTTTATCTAGCTTCCTGTAGTCTAGGTTGACCCATTTCTGGATATTTGAACTACCTTTTGGAGATTGGGCAACTAAAGTGTTCTTTGGCTCTAACAATCACCATTGTTCGACACTGAAGGAATTCAGGAAAGAACTCAAAGAGAGGAAGAACCTAGAGGCAGGAGCTGATGCAGAGGCCATGGAGAATTAATACATACTGGCCTGTTCCATTGTTCACTGTCCATATGGCTCACTCAGCCTGCTTTCTTATAGCATTTAGGAACACCAGCTCAGTGGAGGCCCCACCAACAATAGGCTGAGCCCTCCTGCATCAGTCACTAGTTAAAAAAATATGTCCCTTGCCTACAGTCTGATGGAGGTATTTTCTCAACTGAGGCTCTCTGCCAGTGACTTTAGCTAGTATCAAGTTGACATGAAACTAGCCAGCACATTAGAGCAGCCATGTTGGCCAGGAATGATGGACTGGGACTGGACAGGAAGTGAGCAGAAGACCTGGTTATTTTCTTAGAGCTTCCAGTTCTCCACCTGTGCTCTTGGAAAACTAATCATATTTTTTCCTATTCTATTTACATCCTACGAATGGATTTCAATTAGGAAAATGCAAAATCCTGCTACTCTGCATAGCAGAAGCTTGGCTGTCAGCAGCCATAGGGGTCATAGCTCAGCACTGGCCCATATGCAGCCTGAGTTCTTTTCAGAGACCCCATCATAGGAGAGACAAAGATACTGAACCACCTCGAAGAAAACCACCTCAACACAAGTGAACATAGAGCAAACCTGGGGTTTTCTAAAGCAGGGTTTATTAAGTAAAGGGCTTCTGTAACACTTAAGGGGGGATGTGAGCTTTTCAAAGAGAATCACACTGCTGCCATCTTGTATAATCATTTTGTAGACAAACCTTGAAGGAGGGAGGTATTATTCACGAGTTCAGGCAGAGAAAAATGTAAAAAAATATAGTAATATGTCAGAACTTTCTCAGAATTAGATTTACCTTCCTTTTTCATCTTTAGATAGAGTTTATCGGGTGTGTCATGGTGTCACATGCATAGTGGGAACAGGTAATTTTGCAAGGCTAATGATATAGAAATGCCATCATAATGAAGAAGAACATTAGCAGTACTATGGTCTCCCATAGTACATGTTGATCCAAGAAGTCTAGGATGATTTTGTGGTAACAGGTCTGTAACCTCACTTCCAACCACTGCAAAGCTTGTCCTTTGACCTGTGTCTATCTAGCCTGTTTCATTATCAGCAAAACCCTAGTGCACTGAAGAAGCCATACTAACAGACTGTTCATCAGCAAGCCTTCCAGACTGTTCATGCTGCCTGTATCTCATCTGCAGAGAGTGCGCTTTATGGGGTTAGAATGTATGAGAACTTATCTAATCATTGTTATTATTGTAATTGTATTTTGTAATTGTAATAATAATAGTTACTTCAACTGTACAATATTTGCCAGATCTCACATAATATACTTCTCCCGTGAAGATGTAGAAGATGACACACAGGAAGTTCTGTCCTCAGTGCACATATTCTAAAATATGCATAGAAGAAGGCCCCTTAAGAGTATTCTGTCTGAGAGAGGAACAAAATGCTGTGTGAATACAGAAAAGAGACAGAGGTTAATTCTCACACTGTGGATTGTCTGAAGATGTCTCTGAAGTGCACTGAAATTGGAACAAGGAGGAGACAGTGATACTGTTTTTAAATAAGGGATGACGGAGGTGGATCCGATTGATTCACACTGCTGTACATTGGGTTGACAGCATGCCATCCACATGGCTATGTTGCTGTCCAACCAAGGATACAACTCAGCAGAGTCCCAGGCCCTGAAGATCAGGGAGCAAACAAGACTGACAAAAGCCAAAGAAATGCTTGTGGTTGAATCTACAGAGGATGTAACAGTAGCCACTGTCTTCCCTAGTTTAAAAGGATGCTGGAAGACTTGTGCATACTCTTTAGTTTACATCACACCTCTGCAGTGTTTTCTGTATTGTCCATGCTACCTGCTTTCCTGAAGCCTGGGTCTCCTTGCATGTTTGGATCTTGTCTCTGAGTCTTTTGCTCTTGGTGTTCAGTGCTCTTTC
The DNA here is from genome assembly GCF_008632895.1 of Mastomys coucha. Lineage (NCBI taxonomy): Eukaryota > Metazoa > Chordata > Mammalia > Rodentia > Muridae > Mastomys > Mastomys coucha. The sequence continues at coordinate 89,947,778 of NW_022196896.1, forward strand.
ACGCTGGCCCTTCAGGTCAATATCAAACACTTGGAGACTTCTTGCAATGCCTCCTCTCCACAAAACCTACTCTGACTCCTCCTGCTCCCTGCAGTGAATGCATTTGGTTTTCTCTTTCTCAGCTGGACACAGTGAGAAAGCATTGTAAGACAATTTGTAGAGATCGGGCCTTCCTTCACTCTGCTGTACCTTTTCTAAAGTGTGAAGCCAGGTGTAATCCCTTGTCTGTCTTTCACAATAAATATTGCTGAGTTTTTGAATGGACAACTGAATGAAAGAATTCATGCATACATTATGGCACTGTTGAAACTTATGCAACTTATAAGTCAAGCTATGATCTAAATAGGGCTTTACAAGATAGGAGTCAGTACCTTCACTCATTACACCCAAGGAAACGATCTCTCCAGGTGGTGAGCCAAAGTTCCAGTATTTCAGGGTGGTGGCTATGCTGTGTGCAGCCAAAATGCCTCCAAATTGTTTTCCAGTGCTGCTCAAGCTTTGAAGCGTCTTCACAAATTCTTGTGTTATCCACTCTCTGCATGAAAAGAAACAAACAGTTTCACAATAGAGAGAGGGATGGAAAGGAGGTCCTCTGAGTCCTAGAACTCAACACAGAGAACTTTATCCACCACATACGCTGTAATGAGACCCAAAGGTTATAGTCACAATTTCTTTCATTACAAATAATTAATTATATTTAGATGCTTTCTTGGGATGAGTCATATCCTTCATTTAAAATCAAATACATTCATTAAACAATGAATTGTTCGCGGGCAGTGGTGGTGCACATCTTTAATCCCAGCACTTGGGAGGCAGAGGCAAGCAGATTTCTGAGTTCAAGGCCAGCCTGGTCTACTGAGGGAGTTCCAGGACAGCCAGAGCTACACAGAAAAACCCTGTCTTGAAAAACCAACCAACCAACCAACCAACCAACCAACCAACCAGACAAACAAAAAACCAAACCAAACCAACCAACCAACCAACCAAAAAAAAAAAAAAAACAAACAAACAGTGAATGGTTCACACTGAGATTTGGGACAATATGTTTTAAGGTCTGGAGCATAAATTCAAGGAAGAGCTCATCTGTATGAGAAGGAATGCCTCAGATCTCTGCAACCAGTACATTTGAGTATGGGCTTCAGCAGACAGGACCAGCACAGACTGTGCCAAGCATGAATAACATTCCAGTGGTCTGGAGAGGGGGAGGAAATAAAGAGGAAAAGAAAAAGGTACAACTTGAGACCTGGAATGGGGATGTAAAAGTGTTTTGAAGGGGCTCTGCCTGGCTCCTCTTTCTGCCTCATCATAATGCCAGTATTTACCTGAACAAATGTTTGTTTTCCTTTTTATTCTATATGGAACTGGTCATGCTGTGTGACCTTAGAGAACTTAAGATGGCCACTAAAAGACCTTACTAGGAATGTACACTCCCTTCCTGGAATGTCACAGCAATACAAACTTTATAGGGATCCTCGATTGCAGGGCAGGTGCAGTTAATGACCAAAAATGTTTCAATTCCCCCTTCTGGTGATTAAGACCTCACCTTGCCTGGGGTCACCAATGCCAAGAAAGGTCAGTGTGACCCTCAAATGGGCATCAAGCAATTCATGCTGTTACCAAAATCTACTCTCAAAAACTGTATAAAAACTGTGTAATTGGAGTGTTCAGGATCACCTCTGCCCTGATTGTAGGACTGTCCCAGCATGCTGGATCAATAAACCTCTTGCTTGTTACATCAATCTTCCTCTCTGTGTTTCTGTGAGTGGGACATCCCAGATGTAAGGCTCTTCGGGTCTTACATTTGGTGCGTTGGCCAGGAAAGTCCTTTTTGTGGGACCAGTGACTGGAGACTGGAGGAATGCTTGAGCAGGTACTGTGGTTGTGTTTTCTGTGTTCATCTTGTTTGTCTGTACTTCTCTGCTTTCTCTGACTCTACTTGGCTTGTGATCAGCTTGGTTTCGGTTTTAAAGCTCTGCAAAGGAGTCGCTTGACTGAGGTAGCCAGAAGTGGTGGGTAGATGTGCCATAACGCTGGAGCTATGAGAATCCTGGAAGATGCTCCAGACTCCCAGTGGGAAGTCGAAAGGGTTTGACTTCGCAAGAGGTCTTTGGCGAGAAGACCTCTACAGAGTTATTTGGTGTTTCTCCTGTGGCACTTGTGGCAGGGGCACATTGGTATTTTACTTTCTGTTTTTCTGTATGTGTGTGGACTGGGACTGACATTTTTAGACAGAATAAGACAGACTGCTTCAACTCCTTTGGTCTTCACCCTGAAACATTGGAGTGAAGTAACAACCATGGCTCATAACTTGTCTGTTGCTGTTCAAAAGGACAAATGGACCACTCTCTGTTCTTCTAAATGGCCCACTTTTCAGGCAGGGTGACTGGTGGACGGATCTTTCTCCCTCCCCACCATACAGGCAGTCAAGAAGATCTTTGGGATCGGATCTTTGAGCCATCCTGACCAGGTTCCCTACATTGTTGTGTAGGAAGATCTGGTCACCCTGTGCCCCCGTCTTAGGTCTGTCCTTTTATTCCACTTCCAGGGCCCAAGAAGATTTTGGCTCTGTAAGACAACTCTCAAAATAAGGTCATCTCCTCTAATCAAGACACCGATTTGCTCCTCTTAGACCCCCCACTGCCCTCCATCCTCAGGCATCGGGTCCTTCTGCTCCTCCACTGTTGGAAGGCCTCGCCAGTAGGCAAGGCTGTGGGACCTGCCCTAGGGATACAGAGCTGGTGCAGGGCATCAATAGATCAAGGTCATCAACTACTCCAGTATTGGCCCTTCTTCTCTGCTGACCTCTATAAATGGAAGTCTCAGAATGCCCCCTTTTCTGAAAACCCCCAGGGTCTGACTAACTTAGTAGAGTCTCTCCTTTTTACTCATCAGTCTACATGGGATGATTGTCAGCAGCTCCTACAGATCCTCTTTACTACTGAAGAAAAACAGTGCATCCTCTTCAAAGCCAGGAAGAATGTCCCAGTGGATGATGGGCGTCCTTTCCTCCTGCCCACAGATATACACCTGGGCTTCCCACTGACCAGATCAGACTGGAACTTCAACACTTCAGAAGGTAGGAAGCACCTGAAGGTCTACCACCAGGCTCTGATTGCAGGTCTCAGGGTGGGGGGCAGCACACCACACCACCATTTTGACCAAGGTAAGGCAAGTGGTGCAAGGGCCAAATGAGTCTCCCTCAGCCTTCTTAGAGAGACCCATGGAGGCCTTTTGCCAATTTACCCCCTATTATCCTAGCAATGAAGAGCATAAGGCAACATTTATTGTTGCCTTTACTGACCAATCTAGCTGAGATATCAGGAAAAAGTTGCAGAAACTTGAAGGATTACAGGACAAGTCCTTGAGAGAGCTAGTGCAAGTAGCCAAGAAGGTATATCATAATCGAGAGAGGAAGAAAGAGAGGAGAGAAAGCAGAAGGAACAGGAGGCTAGAGAGCTAAAAAGAGAGAAGAGACAGGAGAAGAACCTCCATAGGAGAAACTAGAGAACCTAGTAAGACAGTACCTAGCAACAGAAGAGTGCCCCTGGCTAGGGACCAATGTGCTTACTGTAAAGAAAAAGGTCACTGGGCAAAAGACTGTCCCAAGAAAAAGAAGGGACCCTATGCCCCCAAGAAGAGACCACTAGGCCCCCAAGATGCTAGCTGTGCAAGAGGACAGTGACTAGGGGGACGGGGTTTGGACCCCCTCCCTAAACCCAGGATAACTCAGAGTGGAGGAGAAACCCACCCAGTTTCTTGTGGATACAGGGGCCCAACACTTAGTCCTATTACAAATGGACAGACCAATTTCCACTAAGAAGTCTTGGGTCCAGGGGGAGACAGGAAACAAACAATACCTATGGACTACCTGAAGAACAGTAGATCTTGGCATGGGCTTGGTATCCCACTCGTTCATTGTTATTCCTGATTGTTCCTACCCCCTGTTGGGGAGAGACCTCCTCACTAAGATGGGTGTCCCAAATCCATTTCCTCCCTGAGGGACCACAGGTCAAGGGCTGGCAGGGAGAGCCTATCCAGGTGTTGACCGTGAAATTAGAAGATGAGTATCAATTGTTTGAAGATGGGAGTCAAAAAGCTAAAGATTTGGACTGGTGGTTGCAGCATTACCCACAGGCATGGGCAGAAACTGCAGGGATGGGGAAAGCCAAAAATCGGCCCCCCCGTCCATGTAGACCTGAAAGCCCAATCCAGCCCGATAACAGTCCGCCAGTATCCTATGTCCAGGGAGACTCAAGATGGGATCCGACCCCACATTTTATGCCTCCTCCAGCTGGGGATTCTGTGGAAATGTCAGTCTGCCTGGAACACCTCACTCCTCCCTGTGTGGAATTCTGGAACCAATGACTATCGGCCCATCCAGAACCTCAGAGAAATGAACAAACCGGACCAACCTCTACCCAATGGTCCCCAACCCGTATAACCTGTTGAGTTCTTTGCCTCCCTCCAGAACTTGGTACACAGTTCTGGACCTCAAGGATGCCTTCTTCTGCTTGTCCCTGGCCACTGAGAGTCAGAAATATTTCACCTTTGAATGGAAGAAACCAGACTCGCACATTACAGGCCAACTTGCCTGCCTCAGGGCTTCAAGAACTCCCCCACCATCTTTGATGAGGTTCTACACCAAGATCTGGCCGTGTTCCAGGCAGCCAACCCTCAGGTAACTCATTGCAATACATAGCTGACCTCCTTTTAGCAGCTTCCAGTAAAGAACTGTGCTTAGAAGGAATGAAATGACTTCTCACTGAACTAGGAGAACTGGGCTACCATGCCTCAGTTAAGAAGGCCCAAATCTGCAGCCAGTAGGTTAGTTACCTGGGGTATCTACTTAAAGAGGGAAAGACGTAGCTGTCAGAGGCTAGAAAAGAAACTGTATTCCATATTCTGCCACCCACTAACCAAAAACAAGTTAGAGAGTTTTGAGCACAGCAGATTTCTGTCACCTATGGATACTTGGATTTGCTGAGATGGTGGTTACATTATACCCAAGAACAAACTGCCCTTTGTCTGGGAAGAAAAAGAACAATGGGCTTTTAACACCATTAAGATAGCCTTAATATCAGCCCCTGTCCTGTGTCTCCCAGATGTGACCAAGCCCTTTCACTTGTTTGTGGCAGAAAATAGGGGTATAGCAAAAGGGGTCTTGACCCAGAAACTGGGACCATGGAAAAGACCAGTAGCATATCTGTCCAAAAAGCTGGACTCAGTGGCAACAGGGTGGTCCGCCTGCCTGTGGATCGTGGTCTCGATTGCTATGCTGGTTAAAGACGCAGACAAATTAACTATGGGACAGGACTTGGTAATATCTGCTCCACATGCTCTGGAGAGCAAGATTCGCCAGTCATCCAACCAATGGCTCACCAATGATCATATGACTATCAGACTCTGTTGCTCAACTCTGACAGAATCACGTTTGCATCCCCTATGGTCCTGAACCCGACCACACTGCTTCCAGATCCTGACCTTGAGCCTCCCATCCATGACTGTCAGCAAGTGCTTGCTGAAGCACATGGCTGGTGCAAAGATTTGTCTGATAAGCCCCTGGAGGACGCTGAGGCTACTTAGTTGACTGATGGGAACAGTTTCCTGAAAGAAGAAAAATGGAGAGGGGGTGCTGCCATGGTAGATGGACAAAAAATCATGTGGATACAGGCTCTGCCTGAAGGAACTTCTGCCCAAAAGGCTGAGCTCATTGCCCTCACCAAGGCCCTTGAGTTGGGGGAAGGCAAGAAGATCAACATCTACACAGATAGCAGGTATGCCTTCACCACAGCACATGTTCATGGTGCCATCTACCAGCATCGAGGACTGCTAACTTCAGGAGGAAAGGAAATCAAGCACAAATCTGAAATTCTAGACTTGTTAAAAGCCCTGCACAAGCCAGCAAAAGTGAGTATCATACACTGTCCGGGCCACCAGAGGGGTGACTCCTCTGTAGCTAGAGGAAATAACCTGGCAGACAAGGAGGCCAGGGCAGTAACCTTGAGAGTTGTCCCAGTAATGGTGATCCAGGACCCAGAACCACCGGGACCCAAGCTCCAGTACTCTGCTGAAGATCTGGTGGTCATCTCAGGAGACCCCAACAACTACTTTGATCAGGAAAAAGAACTCTGGAATACTCCATCAGGAAAGAAGATTCTACCACAGGAACAAGCACGGACAATGATAAATGCATTGATGGACCCACCTGGGGGTAAGCAAGTAACTCACACTGCCTTAAGATCTAAGTATTATATTCCAGGACTAAAACACCTGGTGGAACAAATAGTCCACAGTTGTGTGCCCTGCCAGAAGGTAAATGCTTGCAGAAGCAAAACTGACCCTGGTCAGAGACCTTGGGGAGATAAGCCGGGAGCCTACTGGGAAGTGGACTTCACTGAGATAGAACCAGGCAAGTATGGCTACAAATATCTTCTAGTTTTGTTATGAAGTAGCTCCCCCTTATTATGAAGGGATTGCTTTGTTGAGACAGTTAACCTGTCTGATGATGCCTCACAGGGCCGCTGGTAACTACATAATGCCAGACTCACCTTGTCTGCCATCACTGGGCAGGGAGTATGTGTGGGAAAGATCCCTCCCTCACATGTTCATCTTTGTGATCAGACTTTGCCACAGCCCAATGCATTTGTTTACCTCCTGCACCCCACTCCTTGAGGGATGGTGAGCATGTGCCTCAGGAGTTACTCAATGTGTCAACTCTCAGGTAGTCAACAACATTCAAGATTTTTGTGTTCTGTTACAACTAGTTCCCAGACTTGTGTAGCATCCTCATGAAGAATTATTGTCCCACTGGGATGAGAGCCAGCTCAGGGTTAAGAGAGATCCTATAGGGATAACTGTTTCTATCTTGCTGGGACTGAGACTGGGGGCAGTTGGAACAGCTACAGGAGCATCATCACTGGCACTCCAATGCCAGAGCTATCAGGGTCTAAGGTCTGTTGTAGATGCTGATATAGTGGAAATGGAAAATTCCAATTCCAAAATCCAGGAATCCTTGACTTCACTATCTGAGGTAGTCATCCAAAATAGGGAGGCCTAGGCCTCCTCTTTCTCCAGCAAGGAGGTCTGTGCGCAGCCCTGAAAGAAGAATGCTGTTTTTACATAAACCATTCTAGAATTGTAAAGGACTCAATGGCCAAGGTTAGAGATGGACTGACCAAAAGGAAGAAAAAAGAGAGCAGAGCCAGGGTGGTTTGAATCGTGGTTTAACTCTTCCCCTTGGCTTACTACTTTGATTTCTGCCCTCTGGGGACCAGTAGTAATCCTGATGTTGCTTTAACTTTTGGCCCCTGCATTTTGAACCGCTCACGGGACTTTATTAGAGAATGCATTAAGTACAGTTCAGATTATGATGTTAAGACAACAGTATCAAGAGTTGGGCCAGAGTCAGTTATAATTTCATGACTGAAATACTCACAAGAAAAAGGGGGGAATGTGTGACCTTAGAGAACATAAGATAGTCACTGAAAGACCTTGCTAGGAATGTACACTCCCTTCCTGGAATGTCACAGCAATACAAACTTTACAGGAATCTCCGACTGCAGGGCAGGTGCAGATAATGACCAAAAGTGTTTCAGTCCCCCATTCTGGTGATTAAAACCTCACCTGGCTTGGGGCCACCAATGCCAAGAAAGGTCAGTGCGGGCCTCAAATGGGCATCAGCCAATTCATGCTGTTACCAAAGTCTACTCTCAAAAACTGTTTAAAAACTGTGTGCTTGGAGTGTTTGGGGTCGCCTCTGCCCTGATTGCAGGATGGCCCCAGCATACTGGATCAATAAGCCTCTTGCTTGTTGCATCAATCTCTGTCTCTATATTTCTGTGAGTGGGACATCCTGGACGTAAGGCTCTTTGGGTCTTATAATGCCACCATTTTCGTTCTATTATTGGAGAAGGTAGGGCTCAAAATAGGGAGAAGGTAATTGCTAAAGCCACACAACTAATAAGCAATGGTGACAGAATTTCAACCTGGAGGCTTCTTCAGTGAGAAGTCAAGCTGTTGTCCAACTGTCCTGAGTGCAGCCAATCCTCAACTGCTGTGAGAGCAGAGGGTCTTCAACTGCTCTGAGTGCAGCAGGTCCTGTAGGCTGCATTGGGATATGGTGTGTTCACAGGAGCAGACCAACGTGGAGTCTGCCCCAGCAGAAAGGACGGGACAGAAGGGCTCCTGGAGGCTTCTTGCTCCTGGGATGTACCACTTTTCTAACTCCTCTTCCTATGAATGCTTCAGCTCCCTGTCTCCTTGGCTATGTACCTCTCTTTACACTAACATTTGCTTCATGTACATCTGCTTCTGAGACAACAGTAACAATCTATAAAGTTATGATAGCCTGAAATATAAAAATTCATAATTTTAAAACAAATCAGATGGGGGTGGTGACCAACTCGCTACTATTCATGGATTTTTTTCTGATTCCTCAATAGAAAGCACAGAAAAACATGTATATAAACAATGCATGTTATTTTTGCACAAAATTTACAAAATATTTTAATGGTGTTTGCCAAGGACCAGCCTCAGCATGGAGAGGGGTTGTGAGAGAAGGGATGTCTGGGAGAAGTGAGAAGAAGGACTTGAAGTCAAATCACAGGTCCAAGCTGGTGGCCTAAGTTCTCCTGAGTTGGCTTTCCAGCCTGTTCTTTCTCTCTCTCTCTCTCTCTCTCTCTCTCTCTCTCTCTCTCTCTCTCTC
>NW_022196896.1:89956506-89968062 GCF_008632895.1 Mastomys coucha
CTCTCTCTCCCTCTCCCTCTCTCTCTCTCTCTCTCTCTCTCTGTGTGCGTGTGTGTGTGCATTGTGTGTATGTGTGTGTGTGCTCATGTGTGTGTGCATGTGTGTGCGCGTGTGTGCGTGCGCGTGTGTGCGTGCGCGCGTGTGTGTGTGCATTGTGTGTATGTGTGTGTGTGCATGTGTGTGTGCATTGTGTGTATGTGTGTGTGTGTGCGCGTGTGCGCGTGTGCCTGTGCGTGTGTGTGTGTGTGTGTGTGTGTGTGTGTGTGTGTCTTCTGCTCTGCTCTAGATACCTTTTTCCTGTTCTTTTAAAAACACTCAATCTCTGGTGGAGACGGCTCTCTCTACTAGTAAAAATTCTAAAAGCTATCTGGACAGTCCATGGCTTTTCTGACCAAAGTCAGAAAAAGCTGGTTTTTTAAAAATTATAGGCTCTGACAGTGCCCGACTAATACAGAAGTAGAGGCTCACAGCCATCCATTGGACTGAGCACAGGGTCCCAATGAAGGAGCTAGAGAAAGGACCCAAGGAGCTGAAGGGTTTGCAGCCCCTTAGCACGAACAATATGAACTAACTAGTTCCCTTAGAGTTCCCAGGGACTAAAACTCCAACCAAAGAGTACACATGGTGGGACTCTTGGCTCCAGCTGCATATGTATAGTAGAGGATGTCCAAGTCGGTCATCAATGGGAGGAGAGGACCTTGGCCCTGTGAAGGTTCTATGCCCCAGTGTAAGGGAATAGCAGAGCAGGAAAGGAGAGAGTAGGTTGGTGAGCAGGGGGAGGGAGGAGGGGGCAGCGAGGAGGGAGGGGGAGGGAACAGGTTTTTTTTTTTTTTTCCTGAAGGACAATCTGGGAAAGGGAATATCATTTAAAATGTAAATAAAGAAAATATCTAATAAAAAAAGAAAGAGAAAGCAATAACTGATGCTTTCAAAATTCAAAAAATTATAATTAAAAAAATTATTGGATCTTCTGACCAAGTCAGAGGTCCTCTTAAGAAAAGATTCTTGTTATTCTGCAGAGGTTTCCAGATAGCTCAGCTCTCTCTAGAAAAAATTCTAAAGAACTGCTGTCTTTTTTTTTTTTTTTTTTTTTTTTTTTTTTTGCTATCTCATCTCATGCAGACCAAAAGCCCAGTTTTTTATTTATAGATCAATTCAGTTATTTATTCCAGGTTTCCTTTTGATTATCCAGTGAATCAGCATCCCACAATCCCAGCCTCTTAATTCTTAGGAAACAGCAAGCATGCATTTTCTTTTAAGATTGCAAAAGAATTCAGAGATCTGCCTACCTCTGTTAACCTAGCTGGGTGGGGCTCTGCCCTGAAATTACTATTTCTACCACACCTATGCCTAAACTCCCTCTTTCCTAGGCTGACTTTGAACTCAAGAATCTCCCTGCTTTTGTATCTTTCTGACAAGTTGATTCATAGTGTAGCTGCATTGTTCCATTAGATTCATGAAGCCCCTCATAATTCATATTACATCCTTATATTTTTCAAAATTTAAGAAATTACATGTATTTTGAATTCATGTATTTAGAACTCTTTTCTAAAGCCTTAAGGGTTGTCCTGAAGGTCCCAGGGTTTACCATTTTGCTGAGACTTTAGCCACACCTTCACCTCCTGGACTCTTGCTGTCTGATTGTCATGGAGTCATTAACATTAACTGGGAGGGCAGTCCTCAGAGGATCATGAACTTTTATATATTACTATACAAACAAGCCTTAAGTCCACAGCAGCCATCAACTCTCCAGGAGGCTCACACCACACAGGGATGGGGGAGGTGGGGTACTGTCCCAGGGACAGCAACCAAGTCACTTTGTCCCCACCAGGGTCATGCTAGGCTTATCAGGTGCTACAACTGTTAGACATCTTTTTCATTTATCTAATGTTAGTATACTTTACTTAGAAAATATACTATACCTGTCAAAAATAGAATTTAACACAGAGTGGTAATATCCAGGAGGTCCCTTAACCGCGCTCTCATAGTTGTAAACTTTTGCTTTCCTCAGATCAACATAGTTATTTCCAGTGATATTGCCCCAGATTATCACATCTTTAATGCCTGTGCAGAACAGAATCAGAAATGATTGAAATAAAGTTCATCAATACAAAATGTATTTAGATCCAATATGTTGTCTGTGTGTTTGTTTTAGGGTTGGTCCAATAATGTCCAACCTCATTAACCTGTGCAAAAGCCTCCTTAATTATCAGGGGTTGGCAGTCATGCGATAATGCCTTGTGAACAGTGTGCTGGATGGGTAAGTCAAGGAGTACTGAGGGAACTGCCATGAAAAAAATTGTTAGTGAAAATTGTATCACTTGTGCCTCTCCTAACTTCATTTCACACACACACACACACACACACACACACACACACACACACACAGAGTGCATGACCATGTGTGGATGAGTGTGTGTGTATAAGCCAGAAATGGCATTGGGAGTCTTCCTCCATCACTCTACTCTCCAGTATATCTTCTAAGAAAAGACCAGGACTGGCTGGCCAGCAAGGCCTGGAGATCTGCCTGTCTCCATCTCCTGTGTGCTAAGCTTACGGATGCACGTGATCACATGTGACATTTTACGAACTGAGATGTTTTCGCAAACCCAACCATAGCGGGAAAATTTTCAACTGTTTAGATTTTGACAAGGTACTTTGGATTCTGGATTGGAGTAGAACTGTGCGTAAATGACGACTCTCCGAGTAAGTTTCATCACTTGTAAAACCACAGTGATGGCATTCTTCATGGGAGGTACTTTTAGAAACAAGGTTTAGGAGGAAACAAACCAGTCCTATGACCTGCAACATTCTAGGGTGCGGGTGGTGGGAAGTGAGAAAACAGTAAAGAACATAAGTTGGAGAAAATAAAGATTGGTGTTTAATGTGATTCTGCAGTTGTTGATTTTCTAGAAAAGTTTTATACAATGTTTAAAAAGTTTTCCTTATTTACTCACTTACCTATTATTTTAGTTGGGGTTATTATTGCTATGATATTGCCACTATCAAAGCTATTGGGGTGGAAAGGTTTTATTGGGCTTACACTTCCACATAGTAGTCCATCACTGAAGATCAGGGCAGGAACCTGGAGGTGGGAACACCTTGGAGGGGTGATACTTACTGGTTTGCTACCTATAGATTGCTCAACCCATTTTCTTATAACACCCAGCCCAGGGGTAGAACCATCCACAGTTGGTTGGTCCCTCCCACATTAAGTACTATGAAAATGCCTTATAGGCTTGCCTACAGTCTGCTCTTCTGGAAACATTTTCTCAGTTGAGGTTTCCTCCTCTCAGATAAATTTAGCGTGTGTCAAGCTGGAAAAAAATAAACAGCTAGCCAACACATCTACTTACATAAAGTCCTGGAGATTAAATTATTGTCTGGTCTTTGCTAGTAAGATGACTACTAGACTAACCTTTAGGGTAAGATGCTGAAGCTGTATGCAGGAAGACAGAGGTACTCTGAGCTTTTCTGTAAAGAGGTGGATAACAGCATTAGCTATGACAGGTGCTCACTGGCATCCTGTACTGCATTGGCTTAGACTATTGTCAGCTCACATCTACTGTCTCCCCAACATTTGTTTTTAGAATGCCTGTACTTCCATGTTCATGGATGCTGTTGTAAGGACACAAAGGACCACCTCTAAGGATGTAAGAAGCTAAAATACACTAATGTGATCCAGTCTTCCTTTTGTATGATTCTGATATCTACAAATTAAAATCAATAACAAAAATTTAATTAGCTATAATAATCTTATAGGTTTAACCTCTTCCTAAGCTTTTTTCTTGCCGCAGGTATCTCTTGTGGGCACTTTGGAAATACTGTCTGTGATGGTTTTAATGAGAATAGCCCTCATAGGCTCATATATTTGACTATTTAGTACCTAGTTGGTAGAACTGTTTGAGAAGGATTAGGAGGTGTGGCCTTGTTGGAGGAGATGTTGAAGAAAGCGTGTCATTGAGAGTGGGCTTTGAGGTTTCAAAAGTGCCCACATTTCCCTATCTGTGCCTCTTGCTTATGGATCAGATGTAAGCCCCCAGTTAGTGCTCCAACACTACACTTGCCTCCTGCCATGCTTCCTGCCATGGTGGTCAGGGACCTACTGTCCAAAACTGTAGCAAGCCCCCAGTTAAATCCTTACTTTTATAAGTTGTCTTGGTCATAGTCGTTTCCTCACAACAGTAGAAAAGTAACTACCACACACTCTCACTGGATCATCACATCAATTCTAGGAAGGAGTTGCTGTATTGAAAGATGATATGTCTGAGGCCCAGCAGTCTAACTGTTCAGAGTCATATGAGTGGGAAAGGAGGCAAAGCCATTTGAATACAACCTTGGTGTTTTTAAAACAACATATACTACTTTCCCCATTATTATCATGGGGCAATGGGATATTTGGTTTAAAATTATTACAACAAATATTTGCTAATTTTATGATGATGGACAAAGTCATAAGAGTAGATTAAAAGAAGTGGACACAATTGCCCCATTTTCCACAGCTTCACGTTCCATCCCATAGCTCATTTAGCTGTTGCACACATTTTCATTTTAGGGGAGGATGCAGCGGCATTGGAGATGAAGCCTAAGCACTCATGCATGCAAGGCAAGAGTTCTACCACTGACCTACTGCCCCAGACCTGTACTTTAAAATATGATAGGGAAATTTTCTAAAAAAATAATCATTTTCATTACTGTTTGCTGCTATGATTGGTTTATTAGGTTATTACTACTTATTATTGCTAGTTTCTTACTGCCCTGAGTTTATGAATTAAACTGGACCACAGGATGTGTGTACAGGAAAAAAGATGGGCAGCGGGGGTGGGGGGGGTTAGTCAAAGTGGCATCCTCTGAGTGAGGGAGGACCACACTGGGTCCATCCTCCTGATCTATGTCACACATCCAGGATGGTCCCAGAGGATGTAGCTTTCTCTCCACTATTTGAACCCATGTTTCAAAACACAAGCAAGACACCAATAGGAGTTCACTCACTGGCTGAAGTTGTTTTCATCTTTCGGGCCAGTACTGCTTTTGCTTGGCCTTCTACCCCCAGAGCCACTGCGATGATGTTGCTTGCGATGGTAGGGGCATATTGCATGAGCAAAGTTGTTTTCAGATTCACAAAGCTTTTCCCTCCCACGATGACCTTGACAGATTCGTGAGCATTTTTCTCTATCAGGTAACCGTAGAGGCGGCACAGTGGCACCCTGCTCCGCAGGCAGCTCTCCATGCTGTACACTTCCTCTTCTGTGCTGTCGTCCAGGATGATGATGACTTGGGCCTGAAGGAAGGCCTTCTTCACTGTAGTGCAGAAGGAGACAGTGCGGAGGACTGGCGAGGCCAAGTCCTGGGTTTCCATCACTATGTTTCTGAGGCAGTCCTCCCTCTGCTCCTGGTCAAACAGGGTCAGGCTGATCTCTGAGTTCGTACCAAACACTTCCCCACTTACCAAGAGGGGAATTAAGTGGCAGCACACATAAGTACCTGCACTGTTTAAATGCAAAAGTTGGATGAAAAATGGTTAGATCCCTTCCCAGTTAAGCATTTTATTCTTAACCAATGTTTCTGCATGTGCTTCATAGGATGACTCACTGTTTTACATGAGCATTCTCACACTTGCACAGCTGTGCCTAGGAATCCAAATCAGAAGAGGGAGGCCTCACTACCCACTCCATCTCAGCATCTGACAATACCACCAAATAAAAATGTACTGGTGCATTAGATTTTTCAAATAAAAGAGCTCTCCCACATGCAGAAAACAAAACAAAAAATAAGCAAGCAAACACTCCTTATCAGATTGTTCTGCTTATGAATTCAGGTTTTCTCGTGAAAAGACAAAGACATATGCTTCAGCTAGCCATTGTCTCTTATACCTTTATCTACTAATGAATGCCTTTAGTTTTGAACAGATTACTTTTCTCACAGCCTTACAAGGAAAAACCCTTACAGGGATGGCTAGGATAAGCAAAGGTTGTGAGCTCTCTTTGAAACTGAATGCACCTTGATCTTTTATTGCAGCGATGATCAATGATGGGGTATTGGAAAATGTGTTTGGGAACTTTTGTAGCTCTTGCTGGGTGTGGGAAGGGCACTGTGGTGATGCCCAGTTCAGGGCTTTATTATGGACAGGTTCATGGGTATATGTGGTACAATTTCTGAATCTTTTCAGTGTTTGAAGTATTCCATAGTTGTTGTGATCATAAAAAGAGAAAGAGTTATAAGAATATGTTCTAAGGTGGTGTGGGGGAAGGGGGTGCCTCGGTGGGCCCATGACAAGGCATCCCTTCCCCCTAAGAGACCAGCCACATGCCAGTATAGTATAGAGTAGTTTATTTAGGGCATGGAGAGGGGAGTTAAGAGTGAGAGTGTAGTAGAGGCAGAGAGAAGGAGAGAGTAGAGATGTAGAGGCCAGCCATGGCCATGGCCACATGGAGAGGGGGTGAAGGGAATGGGGGAGCAATAGAGCAAGAGGCAAGAGAGAGGCAAGAATGTAAGAGAGAGGGGGGCCAAGCAGCCCCTTTTATAGGGCCAGGCTTACCTGGTTGTTGCCATGTAACTGTGGGGAGGAGCATACTAGGCTGCTGCCAGGAACTGTGGGGGTGGAGTCCACAAAAAATACCAACAGTAGCTATATAAACTTCCTCAAAACAGGTATGTGTTAGGATAGACACATGCAGTGAGGAAGACTGTGGAGGAGATGGAGGGGATGGTGGAAGCGCAGAGAGAAAGAACAACAAAGAGAGAGAGGGTGGTGATGCAAGGAGAATAGTGACAAGTAAGGACAACGAGGAGGAGGAGCACTCTTGAGAAGTAGAAAGAGAGGAAATGGAGGGGATCTAGATTGCAGATAGCTCTGAGCACAGGCGGAGGAGGAGCACTCTTGAGAAGTAGAAAGAGAGGAAATGGAGGGGATCTAGATTGCAGATAGCTCTGAGCACAGGCGGAAGAACCAAGGAAAACCAGCAGGTGGGGCGGGGGTGGGGTGGAAAGGTAGGGGGAAGGGAGAGAACAATGATCAGAGGGGACAAACTCAGGAACATTGCTTTAGATTGTGTGTGAAGACGTGTATTCATGTAAATCACATGGGGATGGATGCTGGTTTGAACCTGCTTAGGTATTCTTTCATCATGAACTTAATCCCATTCCATTGTCCTTTCTAATAATAAAAATTCAGGCTCATAAATCCTGGGGCTTGACTATCCCACCTGGCAATCCAGACCTGCAAGGGACTGATGAGATCTTTCATGTTTTCTTTATCCAACTCTTGTTCTGTATGCATCTGCATGTTCTCTTTAGCGATGACCATCATTAGTTCCGTTGTCATGTTGGAAGTGACACCATAGTAAAGCTAAATACCAGAAAAGAAAAACTCGACCTCAGAGAATAGATCATTATTATAGACCAAAGCCAGAGTAGAAAATAGACTAGGAGGAAGATGGAAGAACAGCTTGGAAAGCAAGAGTTTGAAATATGAACTAATGTTAAGGGAATGGTATGTTTGAACACATAAGTAACGCAATCCCTTACCTGGGCGTGTTCCAGAAACTCATTGTATCCTCCCAAAAGCAAGCCCCTGCCTCCACGATCCAGCAACTCTCTCCAGATAATGGGGGAGTTCCTGTGGTCCCACATATTCCTTTCACAAACATCTTCCAGCCAATCCTGTGGAAAAGCCTCCAATAAAAGCCATCTCTTAAATCTGCCCAAGAATTAAGTCCCATCTTAAACAACAGAGTAATGGCTTTTTAAAGTTCGCATTTAAAAGTATATTCATAATACACTCATATATATCATCAAATGGTAAAATATAAACTAGAAAATAGCAGTGAAACTGGTGTGATTGCTCATGATACATAATTATGCCACTGTGGAGGTAGAGTGAGGTGGACCACTATGAGTTCCAGGCCAGCCAGGGCTGCACAGTGAGACTCTGTTTCAATAAAAGAAATGAAAGGACAAAGAAATAAAAAAGAGAGAAAGAAGATAATGATGAGCTAAATAATAGATTAATAAATAAGAAATAGTCTGGGCTGGAGAGATGTCTCAGTAGTTAAGAGCACTGACTGCTCTTCCAGAGGTCCTGAGTTCAATTCCCAGTAACCACATGGTGGCTCATAACCATCTTATAATGGGATCTGATGCCCTTTTCTGGTGTGTCTAAAGACAGTGACAGTGTACTCACATAAAATAAATAAATCTTTAAAAGAAATATTCTCCAGGCCCAATGGCCAAATAAAGTGTGGGAACTTGCTTCTTTGCTGAAGTTCCTGTGTTTAACCTAAGGAAAGGCTATGTCTTCTAAGTTGGCTGATTTAGGAGAAAAACACCAATTTTCATTATATATGAGTTCTTTCTAGTTTTATGGCCACATACATTTTGGTACTCCTTTTCACATCTATGATTATGGTTTCTATGACTTAGACTTAACTGATGAGCTAAAAGTTATATAAAAGTTATGATATTCTCATCATTCTTATCAGAAAAAAAAAGTTTATGTTACCATTATCTGGTTTGGGTAGACCAAGATTTCCAGAGATAAGATCTGAGTATTGGTGAGGCACAACTTTGTTATTAGTTAGGTATAGTTGAAGAATCCTAGAGTCATACCATTGGAGGCATGTATTCTAAGGCCATCTCACAAGTAAACTCTATTTCTTGCTGGTGCTGAAGAGGTCCATGTTTTTATTCCATCTCAAAGCAAGAAGACTTTAATTTCAAACATGGTTCCTCTAATCACTGCATAGTTTGGCTGAAGAAAGAATGTGATCTACCCTAAAGGACTATAACAAGGAAAATAGGCTGATGGTCTATTAGCAGCTGGGACAATATGTGTAGGACTGAATTCTGTGAGTCCTGAACCAGGAGTGGAACAAAAAGATGGGCAGGGAAACTTCATCAGTGTGGATCACTCTTCTGCAATTTGGGAGGACATACTCTGGTGGGGACCCTAGAATACACTGGTACTCTATTACTAGATGGGCAGACAGAAGTTTGGGGAAAGTGATGACTCAGATAACATAAAAATGACAAATCTGCCAAGGAAGATAGTGGAAGAAGTGGTCAAAAGGGCAGTGGAGGGCTGATGAGATGACTCAGTGGGTTAAAGTGTTTGCCACTGTCTTAGTCAGGGTTTCTATTCCTGCACAAACATCATGACCGAGAAGCAACTTGGGGAGGAAAGGGTTTATTCAGCTTACTTCCACATGGTTGTTGATCACCAGAGGAAGTCAGGACTGGAACTCAGGCAGGTCAGGAAGCAGGAGCTGATGCAGAGGCCATGGAGTGATATTTCTTACTGGCTTGCGTCCCCTGGCTTGCTCAGCCTGCTCTCTTATAGAACCCAAGACTTCCATCCCAGGGATGGCACCACCCACAAGGGGCCCTAGCCTCTTGATCACTAATTGAGAAAATGCCCCACAGCTGGATCTCATGGAGGCACTTCCCCAACTGAAACTCCCTTCTCTGTAATAACTCCAGCCTGTGTCAAGTTGACACACAAAACCAGCCAGTACAGCCACCAAGCCTGATAAACTGAGTTCCATTTCTGGGACTCTCATAGTTGAAGCAAAGAATCAACTTATGCAAGATATTCTCTGTCCTCCATACATGTCTTAGCAATGCAGAACCCACCTCAAAACAAGCAACTAAGCAAGCAACAAACCAACTAACTACGTTAGTACACACACACACACACACACACACACACACACACACACACACACACACCTACTCACACACACACACACACACACACATTAATTTAAAAAGGCTAGTGGGCATAGAACTATGGGAATCTGGATAAATTGCTACTCAATCAGATTTTCTCAAGGGACCTGAGCTATACTTTATTCACCAAAGTTACAAGAAATGCACTACAGAGAGAAAGAACCATGTGTGGACCCAACTGGAATGTTAAGATACTCAAGTACAAAGGATGGGGGAGATGCCCATCAGAGAACATCTGTTTTAGAGTAATACTAACCAACCCCACAGGTAGGATAGCCAGGGAAACCATAGGCAAATAGCCTCACAAGAGACAGAGTTAGGAGACAATAGGCCTCTAGTCCTAAAAGCCAAGACAGTTCTTACTGCTGCTGAATGGTCAGTATATCAGCAAGGAAGACCAGTGATAGCATTTTGTAATGGCACCATCCATTGAGAACATCAATGTGCCTCTCGGGAAAACTGATGACACACTACATTCTCTTTATAATGTAAAGGAAAATGATTTGTCTAGATTGAATTCAACGTGTACTGGGTAGGGAATGAATGGCCTTTTCTGCTTGTACAGCCTTCACCAGAATCCCTGCCTACACACTTACAAAATATTTAACCTGACAATTTAGGGCTTGAACACAACTTTGAACCAAAGGGATCACCATATAGGAATAGAGATACAGTACTGAGCATGTCAGGAGGGGACATCTTGCCCTTATCACATAACACCGAGCTTCATAGAGGAGCAGGGCAGGCCAACAAATGTGCGGATACCAGGTAGAAGACTGACATATAGAAGGAACGGTTTGGCTCTTTCAAGTTGTAAAACGTATTATATGTCAGTGTAGTGTTTTCTTCTATTAGATACACTACTTAGCATTCAGGAATCAAGGGGTAGAATTAAGAGAGACCCTGTAAACCATCATTCCCAGGAACCTTCTTGGAGCATTTTATGGTTTCCAAAATTCTTTACCCCATGTGAGTTGGAAGGCTTTACATTTCCAGAGAGGAACAGTTCTGGCAGAGGTCCAAAGAGAAGTTTTGCCAGTCTCTCTGGGCTGGTGTCCTGAGTGGACCTTGAGTGCAAGCTCTGCAGCCAGTCCCTCAACACCCAGAGGAAGCTCCACTCCCAGGCGCTCTGACACGCCCAGAATCAGAGGTGAGGTGGAACCAACATCTGTCCTAACACCAGGAATAACTGGGACCAGCGGGACCAGGCACACAGGAACTCCACCAGCCCAGTGGCTCAGGTTCCTTCCGGTCTGTCTGGGCTGGTGTCCTGAGCAGACCTTGGGCGCAAGCTCCACAGCCAGTCCCACAAAACCCAGGGGAAGCTCCACTCCCAGGTGCTCTAACAAACCCAGTATCACAGGGTCACAGAGACTGCTTGACTCTAAGGAGTTCCAGGATCACAGGAAGGACAGGCTCCAGTCAGATTTAGCAAGGGCAGGTAGCACTAGAGATAACCAGATGGTAGGGGGCAAGCATAAGAAAATAAACAACACGAACTAAGGTTACTTGGTATTATCAGAACCCAATTCTCCCACCACAGCAAGTCCTGGACACACCATCACACCGGAAAAGCAAGATTCAGATATAAAATCAATTCTCATGGTGATGATACAGGACTTTAAGAAAGACTTAAATAGCACACTCAAAGAAATACAGGAGAACACAGGTAAAGAGCTAGAAGCCCTTCAAGCAGAAACACAAAAATCCCTTAAAGAACTACAGGAAAACACAAACAGGTGAAGGAAATGAACAAAACCATCATCCAGAATCTAAAAATGGAAATAGAAACAATAAAGAAATCAGAAAGAGAGATAACCCTGGAGATAC
>NW_022196896.1:89969069-90011297 GCF_008632895.1 Mastomys coucha
AAGTATTTATATACCCAAAAGAAACATAGAGGATTAATTAGGGAGGTGGCTTGTAAGAGAACAACAAAGAGTGAGACTGAATGCTTTGCTTGAATTTTGTAACTTGTGTATCAAGTTTGAAGAAGAGGACTTTATAAGTTACTCTTTCTCTGAGATGTATGCTTTTCCAAATTATCACAGCTAATGAACAAAATTCTTAACCTCACCTAATGTCTGTGCCACCCTCCAAGCAGAACCATTTTTCATTGAAATGGTTAGTGAATGACTTTATGGATAGACCATCTTAATACACACACCATTTCTTAAATGAATGTAACCTGTTCTCCGTGAGCTGAGAATAAACTCACTCACTCAAGTCAAATAGCTTTGACCATAGCAGGAAGTCTGTATTCAAAAATTGTGCCTACAGTTCATTTCTTGGTGCAGCAGAACTGTCAACTCGCAGCTTAGCTATGATGGAGGTAAAATCCTTTGGTCATGTGAGGGTTATTGAAGTACAGCCTTATTACAATGAAATCCAATGTCTAAAAATTGTTCTTATTTTGGGCTTGTACCACAGTAAGATACAAGATTTTAAACTCTACTAAATACAAAACAAACAAAAAGACTTTATATATTTAAGTTCATTTAAGAAAATACTAGTAGTGATATACTATTTTGAAATATACGGTTAATATGTTTGGAGTTATTTAAAATTTATATTGAGAAAAATGTATTTTAACTATTGCTGTAGATGAGCATCTACATAAGACTGTTAAATTGATTGTTGTTTTATATCAAACAATTTTTATAATACTTATTTTTATTATTATAATATTTTATAAATTTTAAGGAATATGACAAAAGATATTGTAGGTATTGAAGAGGGTTCTCTGGGAGGAGTTGGGGTACAAAAGGGAAACAAGAATGTGATTTAATTCTATTTACTTAAAATATGTTTTTGAATGTTAACAAATTCAGATAAATTGAAATCATGTAACTTTTCTCATCATAATGCAATAAAATTTAAAATAAAAAAAGAGGAGTCTCACCTTTCAACTACAGCTGACATTGATCACAGTAAGATGAGTGAACAGCAGGCAACAAAGAAAGCTTTTTGGGGAAAGGGTAACTGTGTGTGCTCATCAGGAGCGTGTGCAACAGCTACTGCCCAGAGTGAAAAATATTTAACATCTAGGTTATCATTTGGGCACTGTCCTTGAGTCTCTGGTTCAATTTTGAACATACAAGGGAAAGTCTAATAGCCATGTCTTGAAGAGGGACTGAGGCTCACATCCCTCAAGTACACAGAACTAGGTCATCACACCTAACAAGTGGCCCAGGGCAGTAGAGGGAGACCTGTAATGGATGGTAGTGAGGAGAGATGAGTGCCAGCTTGGCTCTGAAACTATGTGTAGTGGGGAATATGGTTCATTAGCAAGCCTTCCTCTAATAGAGTTTTCCCAGGGAAAGATCTTGGTATGAATCCCAAAAGAGCTCTTACCAGATGGTGTGAATTTACTTAATGGAGCACACGGATCCAGAGGCACAGTAGGTGGACTGTAGCTGATACTCATGAATAGTCCAGGTCCCTTCCCTCTTAAAAGCAAGGCATGTGTGCCCTTAGTCACCAGGGATAGGAGAAGCCAGGGGATAACTGCTGAATCTCTCTCTAGGATTGACCTCAGTTAAAGGGATTCCTCTTGACTAAGATTAAGCCCCCTTCTTTGGGGTATCCCACATCAGGTGACTGGTTGATGCAGGAATACAAAGGCTCAGCTACTTTTCTTCAGTGTGGAATGCCTTTGAAAGGATCCTCAACATGATTTCCCGATATGTTCTCCAGACTCCTCTGCTGCAACTGTATTGTAGCTCAACTCCCCCGGAGCCCCACCTAATACTGCTGTCTTCACCTTCATTCCTTCTCAAGATTCTCAGAGAGCACTTTCCAGTAAGAGCTCACCTTATAAGTAATGAAGTAGAAACTACCTGTTTTCTTGGTAGGCTTGGGCATAGAATCAGCACATTTATTCCACTTACTGAAGACTCCTTTGTGCTCTTAAGTATTAGCAAAACAAAACAAAAAAAAATCCATGTCTTAAGACAGACAAGGAAGGACTCATTTTTACCAGTATTCAAATATTGTTAATACGTGATCAGTCACCTTCAGAAGTTGACATGATATACTAGTAAGTATTTCACCAAAATAGTACTTTATCTTGTGTAAATGCATTTAACAACTCTAACAGTTCTTACCTCCCACTCGTCAGGATGTTGTGTGATCTTAAAAATCTGAAAGTCGGGAAGATTCTTTTGTAAATAGTCTGCCAGAAGTTCTGCCTTAGCATAATATGGGCAGTTTGCTTTACCTAGAAGAGTTCAAATTAGCTGTGCTTTCTTCTCAACACACAAATTTCCATGAGGTTATGAGGGTCTTATCATTATAACCATACACTTAGAGGATGTACTATGGCTATAATTTTATAAGAAAATCTCAGAATAAACTTATTTAACACAAACGTCTAATTTTTGTTATATTAATAAAAATAAGATACATTTCATAGATCAGAATCTTACACAATAACATTTTGAGGAAAAGGAGATTTTTTCTTTTTTTATTAGATGTTTTCTTTATTTACAATATCTCCTTTCCCAGGTTCCCCTCCAAAATAAAAAAATAAAATAAAATAAAATAAAAAAACAAAAACGAAAAAAAAAAAAACCCTGCTCCCTCCCCCACCCAGCACCCCATCCCCTCCTCCTTACTGGCCCTGGCATTCCCCTACACTGGGGCATAGAACCTTCACAGGGCCAAAAATGTTTTAAATATGTACTTTCCTCTAGGACTCCATACGACCACATAAGAGGTTATAACATACTACTTAAGCATGAGATACTAATAGTGAGCTATTCAGTAGCATCCGCTTAAGGGCCCATGGAGATGGCTTAACTGATATAGGCACTTGCCAACAAGCCTGAAGACCTGAGTTTCATCTCCAGGACACACACTCCTGTTAGATTATCCTTTAACCTTTGCACTTCTCCACGTAAAACAAATAAGTTAATGTTAAAAGAAATAGCATTCAAAGGTAAAGTGTGAAGTAAGGGGTGGAAATATAGTCCCTTTTAGATTTGATGTGTGGTCCAGAATTGTGAAGAAGCTGAGGAAGAAGGAAGAATCCGGGGCTAACTTCTATTTTTGGATTGACCTAATTGGAGAGAAATCATGGGCGAGAGATTCAGACAAACACATTAGTGGGAACACACAGGACATGCGGAAAGACGTGATTGGCAGGGCATCTGATGTCCAGTGATGATGATGTGAAAGATGTGATTGGCAGGGCATCTGATGTCCAGTGATGATGATGTGCAGGTGCCTATAGAGAATGTTAGATGCACACTTTTTTTTTTTTCAGTGAGGAGCATGCAGGAAGTTAATCCCCCTCCCCAAGAAGGGATGATTGTCAGTTTAGGAGGACAGTCTGAGTGCAGTACCTGCTGTGGAACCCTCTTCCTCTGCCTCACAGAGTCTTCAGCACCGACGCTTCTCAACACCCCTCTATGGAGAGAGAAGCCTCTCTATCCAGTTCAAATCCATTGTTAATTACTTCAAACTCACTTTAGGGCTCACATTTAATGACCCTGTCCATTTTATTGGGAAATAGCTTGTAAAAGCCCTGCACCCGAGATGATCTCGATGACCCGCCTTTTCTGGATCCAGATTCCTTCTGCCCAGGCACTACTGAGAAGATGGTGGTGAGGTGGCTATAAAGAGCAGAGACATTTCCAAAGGAAGAGGATTCTAGTTATGCTCTGAAGCCCACATCGCTTGTCTTCTTGGAAACCTTGCTGAGCAAATTTTCCCTGCTCCATTAGACTCTTCTGTTTTTAGTGTCTCCTTTTGAACTTATTTAAAGGCATTTCACTTAAACTTCAGATTCTCCTTCCTAAGAAACAAAAAGGTCTGTTTCTTCTCCCCAACTATTGCTTTCTAGATGATCCTTTCTGTTAAAACTTAAAGGAAGTTGTTTGTTTGTTTGTTTGTTTTAAATTTTTGAGACAGGGTTTCTCTGTGTAGCCCTGGCTGTCCTGGAACTCACTCTGTAGACCAGGCTGGCCTCGAACTCAGAAATCCGCCTGCCTCTGCCTCCCAAGTGCTAGGATTAAAGGCATGCGCCACCACTGCCCGGCCAGAAGTTCTTTTAAACATCTTATATCCTTGCCATCCACAATTCTTACATTTATTCAATTTTTATTCCACTATTATCTAGCATTTCACACAATTTCCCAGAAGGTGGCAAGGGACCACCAGACCCTTAATACAATGAGTAATTTTTTTCATCCTCTCTTCTTTATCCCTGGTAGCATTTATCATGGTTGTCCATTTCCATTTCCAGTAGAGTAAATCGTGCATGCATCTCTATGGTGGGATATTCTGCAGGTTTCCTTTCTATATCTCTGGCTAGTATTTTCTGCACTTTGTAAGTTTCTGTTCCCTCATCCATCTATTAAAAGGTACTGTTCTGCAAGGCACGTAATTTCATACCTTATCTGTGTATTTTCCTGGCCAAGCTCCTTGGTTTCAAGGGGCAGTCTGTGTTCCTAACTCAGGTATTACATCTTATCCAGATGCCTACATTTGCCTGTGTGCTGCCATCTCTTTCAGAATGTATCATGGGCACTCTCAGCAGGGTAAGCTGGATTCTAGTCTGAAATGACTAAGGTCCTGCCATCTTGTTCCAACTCCACTTTGGGTTTGTTTAAATGATTCTCCCTTTCCCCACGATGGTTGTGTCTCTCTTGGAAACCCATTCAAGATTTCCATAGCCTCGACCATGCTCTCTAGATGTTTTAACCAAAATAATTAAACTAAAATGATTAAAGAAGACATAAGTTAAAAATAATTGTCATGTTATGTCTGAAATAATTAACAACTGTTCTGCCAGCAATGAATATTTCAAGGATATTCTGATCCTCCTCCAACTTTGATGAACATCACACTCTTTGTGGTTTTGCCTTTAAAAAAACCTTGTACTCCAGCTCTTGGGCATCAAGAGACTTTCAGAGGCACAAGTCCACTCTTGTTCTAGCCACTAATAAAAAGACTAAAAACTTTAATCAGCTTAATCACTGTAGTTGTCAATAACTACCTCATGTGGATCAGTTTTATTTTAAGACTTCTACCAAAAAAATTGTAGGAGATTTTTGCATCTCTTATAGTAGTTATGTTTGTCTCCTTATTTAAAAATATTGAGATTAGACAGGTGTAGTGGTGCATATCTTTAATTCTAGCACTCTGGAGGAAGAGACAGGCAGATCTCTGTGAATTTGGGCCCAGCCTGGTCTACATAGCCAGGTTCAAATCAGCTAGGGGGACATAGTAAGACTTTGTCTCAAAAGAGAGAGAAAACACTCTGAGTATCTAGATTATTAAACATATTCTTCTTATAAAAAGTTCTTCAAATGATTCTCAGTCTACCCAGTTACCCATAGCTTAGGAGTATAACTTCTCCTTTATTTCTCATAGTCGTTCAGTGAATTAGACATCCTCTTCAACACATTTCGTCTCTCAGATCATTCCTCAGTCTACTCCTCTGCTCCATTCCCACCCCCCACAAGCAGCTCCTTCTGTGTTATATAGCTCCAGTCTTCTAACTGGCCTCCTGTTGTATCCATAACATTCAGGGAAGATGCGAATTTCATGGCCTTATCCCTTTATACATAACCTTGTAGGTACTTTTGCTAAAGTCTAAACTATTGAATGTGGCTCAGAAGAATCTGAATCGTCTCATGTGTCCTCAGCCTGGGATGCTCTTTTCCTTGCACCTTTCTTCCAGCCCAACTAAACGCATTTCAAACGTATGCTTACCAACTACTCTCAGTTATCATCAAAGTTGGCCAAGATCTCTAGCAAGATCTAGATACTGGGACCGTGGCTTCCTGCTTCCCTGGCAACTGCACCATCAAGGGCAGCTCAGGGTCTTTCAGAAGAGCTAGGGGTTCAAAGTTACTACCTGAGTGCTATGAGTTTTCGTTCACAACCGTATGTGGTCTTTATAAGCACACTCCAGCTCTACTCCCTATTATCCACGGCTAAATCATTATGCTTCTTCCTGATTCCTCTCTACTTCATAACTCTAGTTGTTCAGACATCTCCTTAACCACTACTCCCTCTGGGAAGTCCTTGTCTGGGTAGACCCTCTACCACTGTCCTCTCTAAAACACTGCCCTGTTACTGTTATATACAAAACACCCTGAAATTTTCTACTGTATGTATTCCCACCATCCAGTTTTCTAGTGCTAAAACATATTTATCAGAATGTATAGTGAAGCAAAGGAAGTATTTCCAAAGAGATGCCAAATGCCAATTATGTGTAACAAAGAAGGCCAACTAAGGCAAGACTGAATAGTTCATCTAAGAAGTTGTTGGTGATTGTGGTTGAAATAGTTTGTGTAGAAAGGCCAAAGGAGAAGCCAGACTGAGTGGAAAGAAGGGCTAGAGGTAGAACAGGAGGGAGCTCTTTTAACAAACTTGGTGAGAAAAGAGGAGCAGATGCAGTAAGCAGTCTGTCCCAGTGAGTGGTTGGTGTTGCTTCCAGCTGTCGAGATGGCCTTTTAAAAATGCAGACTCATTGACACTTTGACATTATTTTTACCTAAATTCGTTAACTGTGTTCAAGATTTAGTTCAAACCATTTTTTTTTGTTTGTTTAAACTAAATGTCTAGTTTATATTTTGTAATTCTAACCCCAGGCCCTGCCATTACTCCTACCTCAAGGTCCTCCATTAGACTACAGCTCTTCTAGTCTTTGCCTTTATCTGCAGGTTGGTTCCTTTAACAGGTTCTCTAGTTAGTTCCTTCTCTCCATCCATCCCTTGTGTTCCCCATCCCGACAACCCCGCAGAGGCCTGTGCAGTTGTATGTCATTACATTAATCATAGCAGATCAAAGTAATTCCTTATACGTTTTGTACCCGCCCCCCACCCCCATCATGGGAATTAAAACTCGCCAAGGGCAGAAGTGAGAACTTTCCCCAACGTGTCTCCACTGCTCATCAAATCTTGGCACGTTGCTAGGGTCTATCAAGCGTCTTTGAAAGAATGCCTAGAAAGCCTGAGTGATATGTCTAAAGGATGGGGCTGAAGAATAGAAGCCAGTTAACAAGGCTAACGAACACCCATGGGAAACTCCATGGTTTACTGGAGAAGCACTCACCCGCAATCACAAATTTGGCCATGATTTCTAGCAAGACCTAGAAACTGGGACCGCGGCGTCACCGTTTCCAGGCAACCGCGGCCGGAAGGAAAACTGGCGCAGGCGCTCTCAAAAGAGGCTGCACTGCCAGAGGCTAGAAGATCAAAGTCACTACTTGAATGTATTGAGTTTCTGTAAACAAAAATACATGGACTTTACAAGCTCCGTGCTTTTCTAAGGCTCTCGGCTCTATCTCTTTATCCGAGAATAGAAAGTATTCTTCTGGCAGGTTTTCTTCCCCGTCTACACGTGGCCTTCTATGGCCGCTGCGAACCTATGCTTTTTGACTTATAAAAGAATCCGTAGAACGTCACCAGACGCGCCGCTTAAGGCGGGACTGTCATGGCTGCGCCTGTGTGTAGTCACAGGGTTCTGTTCTAAGGTGAGTGGATGGCAAGCATTAGCGGAATCGTGGGCGGTATCATACTAGCCTTTTTGCCAAGAGAGAAAAGTTTGGGAAGTGGCCTCGGTCTTAAGTTTAAGGCGATGCGTTGCTGCTGGGCGGCCCATTTGCTGAAGGATAACGGCTCCGGTTTCGTGCTCTTAATGAACCTGGCTGATTGTAGATTCTCAAGCAGGAAGGACATCGCTTTTCTTTTTTAATTTCGTCCCTAATCAAGCCCGACCTGTCCGAGTACATTTTCTTAACAGTTTGTTTTGGCCATGGCAAGATCATCTGAAGTGTCCATCAGTGATACAGTTTTCAATGAAAGCCTCCAAACTAGTGTTAACAAAGTTCTCCTTAGCCAAGGAAGGTTTATGGAACACCTACACGAAAAATTCTTGTCTGTCTATCTGTCTGTTTACCTACCTATCTATGCTACTTTAGCCACATTTATTGATTGATTAATTGAAACTACTTTATCTACAGCTGCTAAAGCGATTGACTCGGGTACTTTACAACGATGAAATAAAAGTAGACGAAGCATACTGGGGACATGTTTTTACCAGTTTAATATAAAGCTCTAGCGGCTCCTCGGTGCCCATGCAAGCTCCTCTTAGGTACATTTTCCTTATTTAAGGAACAGTTTTTAACTACTTTTTCTTTTATTTACCTATCCTCTACAGGACAGTCCACAGCGTGTGCACTTTTTTAGAAAGCAGTTAATTTGCATTGCATCTTGGGTATTTGAAAGTGTGTCAGTAGATAGCAAAATGAATAACAAAGCACGTTCCTTGTTGTGGAACATCAGACAATTCAGTACTTTACTTCCAAGAAGCGGAGCTTTGAGGATATATACTTTGGGATTTTGCAGACCAGAAGTTATTCATTCAAAATGGAACCCAAGAAACCATCTGCTAAATGGCTTTGATGAGGGATTGCAACCATCCGTTAGATACCTCTTTCAGGATAAATTTATTTCAAAATCAGTAGATGGTTGTACTCAAACTAAAGGCATAAGCCATGCAGCTACTTTTAAACTTGACAGAATACTTTGTCCTAGAAGACTGTCCTTTGACGCAAAACACTCTTTTGTCTCTGACGGGACATCTGATCATGATTTAATGAAAACAAACTTTCATCATACCTCCAGTGAAGATGTGCTCACCAAGAAAACGAGACCAACCCCTGTGAATTATAAAAAGCTGGCCCAGGAGTGTAACTCTCTGGGCGATGTCCTGGACACATTTTCAAAAGCACCTACATTTCCTGTTAGTAACTATTTTTTAGCAATGTGGATAATTGCCAAAAGGATATCTGAAGACAAGAGGCGCTTTGAGAAACAACTGATGTTCAGTCACCCCGCCTTTAACCAGCTGTGTGAGCACATGATGAGAGAAGCCAAGATTATGCACTATGACCACCTTTTGTTCAGTCTTAATGCTATAGTGAAGCTTGGAATCCCTCAGAATACTCTGATGGTACAGACTTTGCTGAGGACGATTCAGGTAAGTTAAAAGAGACTTAAGTGTGGCTTTACTGTGTTTAACATAGTTTGAAGGAGCTCAGGGGATGTAGGTGTGTATAGCTTCCTTAAAAGACTATCAGCAGAATATATGTTTTAGTGTGCATTTCTGTATTATGTACTATATGGCTAGGAGATCTTAAGTTAGATCATTTCTTTTGCTTTGGAAATTTGTGAAAGCCTGCCCCACTTACCTTCTCTAGGGTTAAGTGGAAATGAACAGAGATGCAGAGAAAGGTTGGGTAGTTGAAGGGAGAGTGGATGGAAGTGAACTAGCATTTTTTTTTTTTTTTTTTACATAACCTTAGTCCTATTAATAGAATTAAGACTAGAAAACAGATTT
The DNA here is from genome assembly GCF_008632895.1 of Mastomys coucha. Classification (NCBI taxonomy): domain Eukaryota; kingdom Metazoa; phylum Chordata; class Mammalia; order Rodentia; family Muridae; genus Mastomys; species Mastomys coucha. Next base: position 89,978,554 of record NW_022196896.1, read on the forward strand.
AATGATATCAGCTGCATGATTAACAGCTAGTGGATTCCTTTATTCACATACTGAATATATATTGGATGTCAGCCATGTACAAGGTACCACATTTATCAGTTAGTATAAATGATATAACACATTTTTTTGTTGTTGTTGGTTTTTGGTTTTTGGTTTTTTTGAGACAGGGTTTCTCAGGATAGCCCTGGCTGTCCTGGAACTCACTCTGTAGACCAGGCTGGCCTGGAACTCAGAAATCCACTTGTCTGTGCCTCCCAAGTGCTGGGATTAAAGGTGTGCGCCACCATTGCCTGGCACACATTTTCTTATAATCATGAACCCTACAATTTAAACTGGAAGATGTATTTGTAGGCAGTTACAGGAATGGTGGCCAGCATTCCATTAATGACTCATGCTATGTTGTGGGCACTGTGCTGAACACTCAAGAGTGTAGTTATCAAAACACACATAGAGCTCTTAGTGCAATGAGGCAGAATATAGGGTCTTATGAGAGTGTGTAATAGGATTTCCAGCCTAGTTTTGGTCTTTAAAACATGGAGCTAAGATGGTGAGAAGGATACTAAAATCAGTGTCCAAGAAGCAGCCAGCACTTTGTGAGGATTGATTATAAAGGGGTTGATGTCTGCAGCAGACATTACATGGCTAACATCCAATGGGAAAGTGTGGTTAGTTCAGGGAGCTGGAATAGGTTGGTGCATCTGAAGTAAAGAATGGCGGTGAGATGGAGGGTGGGGTGGGAGAAGGATAGGATTGGGCTGGGTAAGAAAGAAGATGTGTATGTGCTGAGAGGCAAGGATGTGAGGCTGGAAAAGGTAGTAGCAAAATCATAAAAACTAATTTTTATGCCCAGTGGAGTTTGTATTTGCCCAGTGGGCACAATAGTTCATTGGAGAATTTTAAGACAGCGACTGACATACTCAAGTTTGCATTTCCAGTTTTAAACACAAGTGTCAGAATCTTGCTTGATGTCACTTATATGGCACCAGCTGTGAAGAAGTAATCATTCACTTTTTAAGATTGACCATGTGACTCTTAAACTCAATAATTAAGTATCTTAAAATACATTAGTTTCCTGGAGATAATCTGTGGTGCTTTGTTTCACTAGAATTCATGAATTGAGTTATAGGTATGTAATTTTTTAATTTTTTATATAAACTTGATTCATATGTCCTCAAGCAAGAAGTTTTAAATTTTGTGGTTTTGTAAGCCATAGAATAGCTATTTGTTTGGAATTCTTTTCTAATGTAGTAATTTAGGAATTGTTTGGATCTACTTTCCAATGACAATGATGCAGTTCCGTATTAGACTTTGGACAGTCATTCACATCTGTGTAGCATCCTCACTGGGAACATAGTTGGAGTTAGAAAATCTGCATGTGATTGTGCTTCAGTAATGTGTGTGGGTATTGTAAAGACATTTAGCCAGAGGTGAAAGGGCGGTGTGCTGTCAGTGGATTTGAGTCAAATAGCCTGACCTTTCACAGCAGATGTTATGGGGTGTATATATATATATTATACATATATATATATATATATATATTATAATTATAATGTATAAATACAATGGGAGATCTATCTATCTATGTATCTATCTATCTATCTATCTATCTATCTAATTTATCTATCTATCTTTCTTTCTAAGGAAACTCTTATCGGAATGATACCATTCCCCCAGTCCTTAAACCATTATATCATTTAATTCTGACTCAAAGCTTTATAAGTAGTGGTTAAATTGTACTACTTTAGCTGAGAGCAAAAAGGCTTCCTCAAATATGGTCTTTGTGGTGGGTGAGAACTGGGTTAGGCAATGGGGAACCAGAGCTGGGTTTACCAGGTCCCCAGCCTGACTCCACATTGAATTATAGAGAAGCTGAATTACTGTTGTCTTTCCAGAACGTCATTGCCATTTCTGGAGTAAACTTGTGCCCTAACTGAGACCCAGATAGTGGTAGTAAAATGCAGTGGGCCATGTGAATAAGAAGATCCGCAGGGCAGTTATAGCATGATGCTCAGGAAAGGCAGAATTTGTAAGGACAGTCTTCTAGGGTTCGTTTAGGGTTCTGTATTCTAATGTGCTGTCCTCGTGGCGGCTTCAGTGCCCATGAAGGGGTAAAACTGATATCTAATGCAAGGTATTTCACAATCAAAAGAACATAATATCAAATTGACTTCCAATGATACTTAAGAAAGTGTTGGTGTATAAAGGGTTATGTGTCAGTTATTAGGAAAAGTTACTGAATGACGTATCTTATTTCCCAGAATAGTTGTTTATTGTGGAGTTTGTGAATTACTGCTCTGGTACTTAGTCTTTTGAAAGTATGAGTTCAGAGGTTTTGCTTTGGAAACTAATATACATGCCATCACCTTTGGCTTACTTTAATTATATTTTAATAGGAGCGCATCAGTGAGTGTGACGAGAGATGTCTTTCGATTTTGTCAACTGCTTTAGTGACAATGGAGCCATGCATGAATGTGAATGCGCTTCGAGAAGGGTTGCGGTAAGAACCTCTTAGGTTTTCTTCACATGGTTTTCTCTTTGGCCCTTATATGGGGAATTAAAAGGCCTAATGGAAGTTGAATTCCTGTTTTGGGAGGCACCAGTAAGGTACACACTGGTGGTAGTTAATACTTTGTTAAACTTAAAATTCAAATTCTGAATGATATAAAGCTGAGGATAGTACTTTTTAAAAGATCTACTTTATAAAAAGATTGTGGGTGCTATTGAAATTAGTTTTTCTTAGACTCTAGTACTGATGTAAGGTCAGGGGAGAACTGATGTGTATACTCAGTTCAGAAGAGTTACTTGGGTACTATGGGAATTGCATTAACCTGGCTTATTTTAAGAAGATGTAAAATTGATATAAGTAATGTCATGTCACAGGTTAGTGAGAGTTTTGAGGATACCTTTAACCTGGTATGATTTGTTCATTAATAACGACAGTACAGTAATGTAAGAGAAAGTATACTAGAATGATTAAGAGTCTTCTTAGATGCTTACACCATCTTGGGCAAGTAGACCATGTCTGTGGTTTTCATATTCTTGGCCTATTCCAAGTAGATGCTGGACCTAATGAAGTTGTCACATTTCTGGTATGAAGATTCTAGGATTGTCCTATTTCTTGTGTCTAATGACAGAATCCTAGTGGATCAGCAAGTGTGGGACATAAAACACATCTTCACCTTACAAGCAGTGATGAAGTGTATTGGGAGAGACGCACCGTCTGCTCTCAAGAAGAAATTGGAGGTAATACCTGCCTTTTCTCTACTGGGTGTAATTTGAAAAAAACTCTCTTTGACCTGTCACTCCCTAAAGTTATTTTTTTGAGAAAGACACAGATATGCTTTTGGGTTTCCCTTTGCTGAAATGAATTAAGGCATATATATGTATATACTGGTATGTGTAAACATATCTGTATATAATTTCTGTATGTCTTTCTTACGCTCCACCCTTGTTTCACCAACATTACATTTTTCACAAGTGATAATTAAATGCAAGTTTGTTTTTCTGTAGATGAAAGCCTTGAAGGAGTTAGGCAACTTTTCTGTCCTGAATAGCCAGTACATGTTTGAAGTATTAGCTGCTATGGATCACCGCTCTGTTGTCCTTCTGAATGAATGCAGTAAGGTTGTCATAGGTAAGAGGGGCCTTTCCTATAGGACCTCCACATCTGTAATGTTGTCATAGGTAAGAGGGACCTTTCCTATAGGACCTCCACATCTGTAAGGTTGTCATAGGTAAGAGGGACCTTTCCTATAGGACCTCCACATCTGTAAGATTGTCATAGGTAAGGAGGGGCCTTTCCTATAGGACCTCCACATCTGTAATGTTGTCATAGGTAAGAGGGACCTTTCCTATAGGATCTCCACATCTGTAAGATTGTCATAGGTAAGGAGGGGCCTTTCCTATAGGACCTCCACATCTGTAATGTTGTCATAGGTAAGGAGGGGCCTTTCTATAGGACCTGTCACATCTAACCTATTGTTTTCAAACTTGGCTCTTACAATATAGAACTGATGATTGGTTACATATAAATTTATTTTTGCCTGTAGTTTTGTTTTCCTTCAAAAAATGGCATTATTTTTCCCCTAAAGAATGTATTGAGTATCTTGAATCTTATGTTCAAAAACATTTAGTAATGCTTGTTTGTTTAATTCATTCTTAAAGATAATGTCCATGGGTGTCCTTTTAAAATATTGATCAGCATACTGCAGTCCTGTAGAGACCTCCGATACCAAAATGAAGATCTCTTCAAAAGCATAGCAGATTATGTGGCTACAACCTTTGACATCTGGAAGTTGAAACACGTGAGTTTCAGGTGGGGCTATCCCTGAGCGACTGTCAGGAAGCTTGCTCATGCACTTGTTTTAAATGTTTCTCCCTGCTTTATAGAAGTCAGGCTGTCAAAGTATCCCAGTGCTAGCTTAGTTCAGCTCCTTATCTTTCCACAGGCTATTCACTGATAGAGTAGTCAGTCTTTGATCAGTTTTCTATCTGAAAGAAAAATACACTGTTTAAAGTTCTTCCTCTGGTTGTCAAAGGAGTATATTGTAGATGGGCTAACTATTTAGCATTGTGTTTCCTATTTTCTGGCTAGCTTTTGAATAAAGATGAGTGTGACAGGCTTATGATTTTGGAAGAATAAAATGTTATTACTTCATGATCTTGTCTGTTGTTTTCTTTGGAGTAACAGTCTCTCAGGAATCATGTTTAACAATCTCATGTCTAAATGAAGCAGCTTGTGAAACCTGCTTTTTTTAGTGAAGTATGCGAATCACTGGGTTCAGTCTATTAAGAAAAATGAATTTTGAGTTTATTATGAAAATTGATTTTAGAGATAGTAATTCTTATGGTAAATATTACCCAGTGGGAAATTGGAAATGAAGTTTATGTTAATCATGATATTTTGCTTCCATAAATTGATATAAGATAAAAAAATGTTTGAGTTATGAAAACAAATTTTGTTTGAAAATGCCATAATGAAATCTAATACTGTACATACTAATTCAAAAAAAATTAAAGGACATGAAAAGAGAGAAAAAATACTTGCACCATAAAATTAGGGTTAAGATTCAGATAATCCAGTGGGGCATGATGGCACATACTCATGATCCCAGCTTCTCAGGGTGCTGAGGCTGGAAGATTGCAAGCTCAGGACCAGTTTATGGGAGGAAAAAAAAGGAAAGCAAAAAAGAAAAGATAAAAAAGAGAGAGTTATACCATCTATGAGAATGTAGGCAGTGTTTGGGAGTGGGAGCAGTTCGAGATAGGGGTAAGTAATTTTCAGATCTGTCATCTGAAAAACAGGTAAGAAAGGATTTTGAATGAGATCATTGTAAGTCTCATCTTAGAAAGAGATTGCTCATTAAGTTGATATCTGATTAAAGAAAGAAAATATAATTGTTCCTTTTGGGATAATATATTTTGTTGCTTAAGTTCTTTGAGATTTAAGAACTTAGAGTAGCATATTTTAGCTGTTGAATAACTTCCTCTTCCTTCCATTTTCAAGGTTATCTTTTTCCTCTTATTATTTGAAGCTCTTGGTTTTCGACCTCCTGGTTTGATGGACAAGCTCATGGAGAAAGTAGTACAGGAGCCTGGCTCTCTAAACATGAAGAACATCGTTTCTATCCTTCATGTGTATTCTTCTCTCAATCATGTTCACAAAGTCCAGAACAGAGAGTACGTAAGATTTCCCTTATACGACATTACACAGTGTACTTACAGAAATGATCACAGATCTCGGCTTAACACATTAGTACTCATGACCGTGTCCACAGCCACCATTCCGTCTAGAAATACAGCAGCATTTATTTATAGAGTTGAGCAGACTCTTATCTTTGTGATTCTTTGTCTTGCTTGTCGCTTTGCTCAGTCGTTCATTCATCACAAGAATTTTTATTTTGAGCTTGTCCACTTTTCACTATTAACTCTGAAATTAATTGTTCTTTTTAACTTCATCAAAAAGTTGGTAAATGTTTCTTTAAATTTATCTCCTATTTATTATCTCTGTGTTAGTGTGATAAGGAGTTTGAATGTGAATAATGCTCTCCAACCACACTGCAAGTAGACAGCACAGTGTTGCTGCCTAGGCATAGCACAGCTGTCTGATGCTGCATCCTCATCACACTTGAACCATCCCTGCTGAACAGCATCTCTGCTCTCTCTGCCCACCCCCACCTCTATCCTACTGTTTCTGAGTTTGGAGTATGTGTTATATGTTCATCCAGACTAACTTATTCACTTAACACAGTGTCCTCCAAGTTCATCTGTATTATACCATATGAAAGAATTTTTCTTTTTTAAAGGAACATAAGTAATTAAAAATTTAATATCCTCGTATGTTTATACCATGTTATGTTTATTCATCTGTTGATGGACATTTAGGTTGTTAATGTATGTTGACTTGTTGTTGAACACCACAGTATATATATCCTGTAGAGGTCCTGATTTTAATTCTTGTAAATCAAAATATACTTGCTGTGGTAGCCATGCCTGTAATCCCAGTACTTGGGAGGTTGTGGCAGGAGGATTGCTGTGAGTTAGAGGCCAGCCCAGGCTAGAGACTGAGACTTTTGTTTAAAAAATCAAAGACAAAAACAACAAAAAGGAGAACTATCCCTGAGTGTGGGTCAAGTGACTCACTGTGTAGCTGTGTCCACCCCCACCCCTACTCCCTGTTTTATATTTGGGTTTTTACTCTTTGAGGAATCCTCACTGACTTAGGTGGTTTTCTCCAAGTAGTGTGCAGTGTGGAAGGGCTGTACCCCCAGCATTGTGTACCATTCGGTGTGGAAGGTCTGTTCCCCGAACAGTGTGCACCATGTGCTGTGGGCTGGCTCGGACTGCTCTGTGTCTCCTTGTGTTGCTTTTGTGGCCATCCAAACAGGTGCAAGGGCACCTCTCTTAGTCCTTTGGGTTTGCATTTCCTGACTCTGGTTTGTGTAGAGCATCCTTCTTACAGCTGTGTGGTGTCTGTTCTGAATAATCAGCTGTTATGTCCATGCTGTTAAATTGTAGGCACCCTTTCTGTATTGTGGATGGCAATCCCTGTTGCTATGCAATTCATCAGTATTTTCTGCTCTTCTGTTTTCTGTGGGCTTTTACTTAGCAGAAGCTTTTTAGTATCTGTTTTGTTAATGATACTTTTTATATGGTAGTCTAAAAATCATTGTTGTACACAACATCATAAAATAAAGGTTTCCCATATATTTTTCTTGTAGGAGTTTTAAGAGTTCAGTTCTTGGACTTAATCACTTTTAAGATGATTTTTCTGTAAAATGTAAGGCAAAGATTTAGTTTTATTCTTTGTGGCCATATACCGAGTTTTCTCAGCACTGTTGAGACTGTCCTTTCTCCATTGTGTATCTTACTGCTCTTGTTTGTTTTCATGCAGAACTGTGTAATCTTAAATTACCACAGTGTCATAATATGTTCTGAAGTAGAAAGATGTTGTAGTTCCAGCTTAGTTCTTTGGAGTTCAGGCAACTTGGTTTCCCTATGAATTTTAGAGTCATATTTTTCATTGTGGTCTAAAAAAATGCTATTGAGAGCTTGATAGAGATTTCACTGAATCACTGAGTCACTACAGATAATATGAACATTTTAAAAACATTGGCTCCTAGTCTGTGGGTGAGAGAAGTCTTTCCATGTTTTGTTTGTGTCTTCTTTAATTTCTTAGCCAGTGCTTTATAGGCTGCAGGAAGTGAGTCTCTCACCTCCTTGGTTATGTTTGTTCCTGTAGTTTACTCTTCTTGGTGTTATTATAAAGGAACTTGGACAGCTCATTAGTGTAGAGAAATAAAGCACTTTTCTGCTTTCAATCTTATTTATTTCCTTTTCCTTTACCTTTTCCTACTTAATTATTTATGTACCCAATTATTTTTATTTATTTATTTCACTTTAAGCTAGAACTTCTAGTACTATATTAAATAGAAGTGGGCAAGAGGAGGCATTCTTGTCTAATTTATTAGTTTTCATCATTTAACATGCTCCGGACTCTATGTACCTTTTACATATGGCTTTATTGTATTGAAGTACATACCTTCCATATTAAATGTATTGGGAACATTTATCCAGAAAGGTTTTGAGGTTTCTCAAATGCTTTTCTTTATGTATTAAGGTAGTGGCATGATTTTCTTTTAATCCTTTATTCTATTAGTGTAGCTTAAAACATTAATTGGTGGATTTGGTTTGCTAGTGTTTTGTTTATGGATAGCATGTTTGCTTACTTTTGGTGTGAAGGTAATGTTGTCTTGTGAGTTCTGTCTTTTGTAGATGTTTGGATGGGTTTAAGAGGGTTGTGTTCATTTAATTTAATTCTCCGTCTCAGCATGTGGCAGGATTCGCCAGAGTCCACAGTGGAGTGCTCTGTCTAGACTGCTGTTGAGAGGCTTATGGGTGTTTTGCCCTCGTGTATCTTTGTATTTGAATTTATTTCTTCTTGGCTACCAATTTGTTAGCAAACCATTTTTTTCACAATATTTATTACTTTTTTTTTTATTAGTGCATGTATGTGTGTGAGTGTGTTAGAGGGGAGAACCTGAACATGTACAGAGTTTACTGTTACTTTTCTGTAAGAATATCACAGATATTTATATAGAATTTACATTGTATTAGATACTATAAATAATCAAAAGATAATCATTTGTAGATGATGTGAGTAGATTACATGCATTTTTTTTTTTTTTTTTAACTTGAGCTCATCACTATGTAACCCAGGCTGGCCTTGAGGTTTTGACTCTCCTGCCTCAGCCTCCCCAGTGTTAGTGATTATACATGTGCCCTCCCGTGCCTACTTTATGTGGGACCAGGGATTAGACCTCAGGCTTCATGCATACTAAGCACTGTATCAACTAAGTGAGGAGCCCCCTTCATTTTGTCTCTGGCGTTAATGTTGTTGTCTCAGCTCTCATTTCTACAATTCAGATTACCGTCTCTTTCCCATTAGTTTTAGTTGCAGGTTCGCCAAGTGTTACTTTGGTTGATCATTCCCTCCAGTTTGTATTTGTTTCTGTTTAAATCTTCATTATTTTCTTCCTCTGCAACTCTGGCTTTGCCTTGTGCTGTTTCTAGTTTTCTCTCTTTTAAAGATTTATTTATTTTCATTTTATGCATATGGATATTTTGTCTGTGCATATGTATGTGTACTATATGTGTGCCTGGTACTTGTGGAGGCCAGCAAAAGAAGTTGAATCCTGGAACTGGAGTGTGGACAGTTGTGAGTCGCCATGTGGGTAGTGGGAATGGGACTCAGATCTTCTGGAAGAGCAGCCAGTGCGTGTAGCTGCTGAGCCATCTCTCCAGCCTCTTTTTCTAGTTTCTTGAAGTATAAATTAAAGTTTATTTGAATATTCTTTTTTAAGGGTAGCATTTATTATTGGAAGCTTTACTATTGCTGTTGCTTTTTCAGAATACCTTTATTTTTGGTGTGCTGTGGCTTTGTTGAGATTTCTTTCTAATTTTCTGTTTGATTTTTTTTTTCTGTTGCCCACTAGTTGTTCAAGACCATGTTGGATAATTTTCCCTTCATGAATTTTCCAGTTCTCCACTTTTTAGTGGTGTCTAACTGATACCATTTAGTGCAGCCTTAGCTGATAGTAGTAAGATTTATGCTTTCTTAAATGTATTAACTTGTCTGCACTATCATCTTGAGTGTAGTAATGTTCAGGGTTCCTGTCTTCATTTTTACATTGGTGATTGAATGCAGAGTAAGAACAGGACATTACTGCATTACTGTCTGTCTGTCTGTCTGTAAGACAGTAATGTATTATGTTGCTATGTTTCCTCATGCATTTGTAAACTGCTCCACTTTCATGATGAATTGACTCTTCTAATAGAATGTCTTTGTCTGTCTTTGTCTTTTGTGACTGGTTTTTACTGTATGTATACACACACATATACACACTCTCTCTCACACACACACACATTCCTGTTATTCTTTGGTGACCGTTAGCTTATCGGATCTTCTATTTTTTTTTTTCACTTTCAGATTGTGAACTTCTGTACAGTGTATAGTTAGACCTTACTTACATTATCTGTTGAGCTACTTTATATCTTTTAATTGGGGAGTTTAATATACGTCTGAGTTATGTTTCTTATTCCTGTGGCAAGATACATAGTAAACAACCTGCAGTTTACTCTCAGTTTGAGAGTACAGCTGATCCCAGACAAGGAAGTGATAGCAGTGGGAACGTGAGGTTGGTCACATGTCAGCCACACCCAGGAAGGAGAGATGAATGCTACTTTGTAGGAGCATTCTCATTTTTTACTTCGTCCAGGGTCTGAGTTCATAGGATAGTGTTGCCCAGATGGGGATGGCTGTCTTCCCTTCCCAGGTCAGCTTTTCTGAAAATACCCTGATAGACAGACTCACAAGTATTTTCCATGGTGATTGTACATCCTGTCAAGTTGACAGTGAAGATTAATGATCATAGTACAGATACATTTAAAGCTTTTATTAGGAGAGACTAGTGCCACTTAGTTTCCTGTCATAATTTTTTTTTTTCTGTTTTTCTCTTCATGTGTTGTCCTTTGTAAGTTGGTGTTCCTTTCTTCCCCTCCTTTATGCATCTTCTGATACTTTACTTGTGGTTCCGGTAAGTCTGGTGTGGTAGTTAGTTTAGTCTCATAATTCTAGTTACACAGGATATCTGGACAACTTTACACTCTTTGTTATTGATTTTATAGTTTATGTCTTTAAGATTGTTTAGTTAGTAACTTTTAAGTAATTAGTAATGTTTTCTTTTATCTTTTGTACTGGCACTAACAGTGGTTCACACACTGCTGTGAGTGCTGGGTGAGTCCAGCGCAGTCAGTTCCCAGTGTAACACCACGGCCTTGCTGCTGTCTCCAGTCTGCTCATCTCTAGTCTGCTCATCACATCCTGGGTGCTTCAGTGTTCCTGCCCGTGCAGGCCTTCCTGCTGCCCTGGCCGCTGAGACTAGTTTGATCTCAGACATTGGCCTGCAGGGTCCTGTCAGTCCTGAGCTTTCTTCCAGGCTCGCTTGCATCTGTTGTCGGCATCCCTGCTCCATGCCTTCATCCTGTTGTCTTACAGTCACATAGTCCATGCTGTCAGGGGTCCTTTCAGATCGTCTTCCCTTTCCTATTGCATCTACCCTTCAAATTCTCTCCCAACCTCCTCTCTCCCTTCTACTCTATTTAGTACCCCGTGTGTATTTCTTTCCTTTTTGTCCTGTGTTATGCTAGTGATAACATATGCCCTGAAAGCCAGACTTAACCTGGATTTAGAAGTCTGCCGTTCATTAACAGTGTCAGCTCCCCAAAGTGTTATCCTCCCACTCCATCTGCACTTAGCTGCTGGGTTATACTGCTCAGCAGTAGCTGTGACTGGTAGGGTTAGGCTTGCAAGTCATTACCAAGAATTTTGATAGTTAGGAATGTTTAATTGCTTATAAAACTGTAGTGCCAGTTCAGGCCTTGTAGAAACTGTGACGAGTAAAAGGCTCTGGTGCCTGACCACTTAGGTTCTAAAACCATCTCCATTTCCTGCCCATCCACTGTAATTAGTTCATGGATGAGTTACTCAACTTCTGAGCCTGTTCACTCATCTTTATTTATGAGAATAATAATACTGCTACCCCATAGAGTTTTAATAGGAGTGAGATGACTGAAAGCCTATAAACCATTTTTATGCAGTACTTCTGCAGGAGTCATTTAATGGATATGTACACTTACCATGGGTAGCCACATCTTGCACCAGGTGTGGATGCTTATTTGCAAACTGATTGTTTCATCTCATTTCTTTGCATTCCTTGAAGACCTCGGGTCTGTAGCCTGGAGTCAGCTCTTCTGTGACCTTGTCTTATAAGTGGATTTGAAATCTGACTTTCCTTTGTTCCCCACAAGGTTCCTAGATGCTCTGGCCAGTGCTCTGACTGGCTGTCTTCACCACATTTCTTCTGAAAGCCTGTTGAATGCTGTGCATTCGTTTTGCGTGATGAATTATTTCCCCCTGGCCCCTATTAACCAGCTTATCAAAGAGAACATCATCAACGAACTGCTGACTTCAGGTAGGTAGTCACCTTGTTATTCTGAGTGTGTTCTTTAGAGCAGCATTAGTTCAAACATACAGAGCAGATGCTGCTGAGTACAGCTGACAGTGGTGAAGTCAAAGGTCAGTGTTTCAAACCCTCAGAGCTGCCTTTAGTGACATCCCTACTGCAGGGGGAAGGAATACAGTCTGCACTGTTATTCTTTTAGCCTGCACTGTGTACACAGTCTTCATAGTCTCCACATATTCAAAGTTCAGGGTTCTTGAGTTGAGATGCTTGCATTCCCTAAGTATACTATTAAAGCCAACCCAAGTCACCTAGAAACAGTCACTCCTGCTGTAGAATGAGGAGCTAGCCTGTTAGATCTAAAGACCAAGTGAGTACCAAATTAGTATATTTATTTATTTACTGAAACAAAATCAATCGTTGATCTTTTTTTGTTTTGTTTTTACTTTTTTGGTTTTTTTGAGACTATGTTTGTGTAGCCCAGGCTGGTCTGCAAATCACAGATATTCACCTGCCTGTGCAGGTGGAATTCCCAAGTATTGGAATTAAAGGTGTACGTTACCATGCCCTACAGTCACTGACTTTAAATGAAGAAAAACAGTATTTGGGTAGATGTCCAAAATTTAATAATGTTTTAGAATAAGGAAGCTATAATTCATTCTATAAATAATGTGATAAAGTTCTGAAATTGAGTTGTGACGAGTCAACACCATATATTGATTTTTAAAACAGTTTATGGTTGAAGAATAGACTTGGCAACCTGGATTCTAGTCCCAAAGTCTTGAAGTTTTCCTCCTATAAAATGAGAAGTTTAGACCAAGTCAGTTCTAAAGATAGCTTAACGTCTGAAACATTAGCAAATACAGGTCACTGAACTAGATAATGAAAACCAAGGAGTCATTGAGAGAGTCCTAGCAATAAAGGAGAGACACCAACCCCCTCCCCCTCCTCAGGGCTCATGGAGCTTTCCATAGAGGAGGCAGAAGACTCCAGAGGTGATGGATGACTCCAAGGAAACAGTGCTTTCAGACACAGTAGAACTGACACATGTGTACCACTCTCAAAGACTGTGGTAGAAAAAAATAATAAAAAAAATTTAAAAAAAAAAGAGAAAAGGGGAGAGAGGGGATAGAGAGATGACTCAGTGATTAAGAGCAATGACTGCTCTTCCAGAGGTCCTGAGTTCAAGTCCCAGCAACCACATAGTGGCTCACAACCATCTGTAATAGAATCTGATGATCTCTTCATGTGCCTGAAGATAGCTACAGTTTATGCATATACATAAAGTAAATAAATAATTCTTAAAAAAAAAAAGACTGTGGTAGCACACACAGGGTGTGCACAGGTGCAAGCCAAATGGGGTCCCAGCACTGAGGGGGAAGAGGACATGAGTCTCCATCCTTAACCAAGAAGCTATCTGCAATTGATAGCCACTTGCAAAGTAAAAATGAGTTTTCTCCGATGCAGTCTCAATGGGCATACAAACCACACTTAAGAGTAGGCTCCGTGCCCAGCAGTAGATGGCCAACACAAGGTAAATGTACTAGTAATTTTGCATCCATAGTAGTCTTACATTGGGCTGTCTGGGTTTTTTTGTTGTTGTTTTTTATTTGTTTTTTGTTTGGTTTTTGTCTTACTAGTCTTTTGCTTGGATATTATGGTTTCTGATTTTGTGTTTTTATGCATGTGTATATATATGTATTTCCTGTATTTCTTTTCTTTTTTTTAAAATTCTGGTTTGAGTGAGTCTTTTTTTTGTTTGCCTGATTGTTGTCTAAAGAGAAAGAAAGAAGGATATAGAGTTGGGTGGGCAGGGAGGATCTGGGAGGAGTTCAGGGAGAGGAAACCATGATCAGAATATATTGTATGAGAAATATTTTTAATAAAATAATAGAATGAAGTAGAGAGGGCAGAGGAGGATAAGTGAAGGTAATGGGGTGAATATAATAAAAATTCTTCACATATATATGCATGTAATTTAACTCACCATTTTGTACAGTGAACTATTATATATTAAGTAAAGAAGATTTTAAGAGGTGATTAGACACATAGATACATTAGTTTTTAAAATATGGGAGTAATGTTTTAATCATGCGTTTGCCTTTATATTTTTAGGTGACACAGAGAAGAATATTCAGAAGCTTCATGTTTTGAATACTTGTCTGAAACTTGATGAAAGTACTTACAAATCTGTGCACATACCGTTGCCACAGCTGCCACTGTCAGCATCATATCCGAACGCGAAGCTTGCAGAGGTGCTCAGCATGCTCCTGGAAGGGGAAGGATGCTTCTCGAGAAACGTGCAGTTGCCACATAATTATCACATTGGTATGGGTGTCCCTTTATTTTCTTTTACTTTTAAAATGTTTTTTGTTTGTTCTGACAAAGGATTAGGAGATTGAACATGAGTACTACATTTATATCATTTCTATCCCTCTCTTCCTCCACCACACCTCCTGTGTCCCCCAACTCCCTCTCAGATCCATGTCCTCTTAATTATTGTTGTATGTGTATGCACGTGCACACATGAATATGTAAATACAGCTTGCTGAGCCCGTTTGGTGTTGCTTGTTTGTGTATTTGTTTACCACTGACCATTTGGGACTAGATAAGCTGTCATGAAGTCTGCTCTTAGAGAAGACTGTTGTTCATCTCTTAGTAGCCATTAATTGCCGGTAGCTATTCATCTAGGGGGAGGGCCTTGTGAGTATTTTTTTTCCCTTCATATTGGCCTGTCAACATGTGGTGGTGTAGCGCAGGTCTAGGTGACCATACTATCAAGATTTCCTGTCATCCGTGGAAGACACTGTCTCACAGCAGATGCTCTGGTACTCCGGCTCTTAGAGTCTTTCTGTGCCTTCTTCTGAAATGTCCCCGAGCCTTAGTTGTAGGGACCGCTCTATAAATGTGTCAGTAGGGGCTGGACTTCCCACAGTCACTTGTTCTCTGCATTTGGAATGCTTGTAGCTTTCTGTAAGTGTCTCCTTCAGAAGGAAACTTCTGATGATGAGAGCGGTGCTTCTCTGTGGATGAGAGTAAGTATTTAGCATCCAGTTAGAAATTATGCTGGTTTAGGAAGGAGGCAGTAGTAGGTTCTCTAGAGTCTGTGACCTCATCAGCCACAGGTTAATAGTATTAGGCATGGATTCCCTCCAGTTGAGCAGGACTTATGTCCAAATAGATAGGTTTCCCCCCAAGACATAGGTGCACTGTTGCACCTTGGGGCTGTCCTGCCATGCTGGTCACCATTGTGCATAGGCCTCACATCTGGGTAGGACTATTGACTGCTTTTCTCTCTTACCAGCTTGCATAGGACCTTTGATAGCGTGAGAGCTCGGGAGGAGGCTTGAAAGTCAGTTCTAGCTCACTCTTTCCCAAGTCTGTATCAGTAGTGTGTGTATCTTCAGCAATAGCATCTTACCTTCTAGAAAGCCACTCAGCTTTCACACTTCCAGCACCTTATTCTACCAATTACTATATCACCATTTCTAGAAGACAACCAAGAGCAACTGCAATAGCCTATATTATTTTGAGATTTCTCTTTGACTCCCCTAACCAATAACTCAGGAGATTTCCCATGCCTGGTATGGTTTTTGTTAGTCTTTGGATTCTTGTTGTATAGTTTTCTAATACAATGATGACTTTGGAATGTAACCATCCCCAGCTTCTTGGTTTGGAAAGGCAACTATAGTATCTCATAGAACTCTGTGACCAGTGCATGAAATTCCACATCAAGTCCCTAGATTAATATGTGCCACATTATAAGTTCTCAGCTCTATTTAAGCTACTGTCATTGTTTTCCTGGTTTTGTTGGTATTAGACTTTTGATATAGAAGTCACTTTGAGCAGTGTTTGAGAAATTAATATTAACATGGTTTTTCTTTCAGATTTTGAAATCAGAATGGATACTAACAGGACCCAAGTATTTTCATTTTCTGATGTAGATGCAAGCTCTGCCACAAACATGCAGAGGTAGGTAGTTTTTACATAATTATTTTCTGGGCATTCTGGACTACTATTTTAATAAAGAAAGACTATATTGAATAGGAGTATCAAAAAGACCTTATGAATGTATGTGACTTGTAGTATACCAGGGGACTTTGCACATGGGAATCTGCTGCTCATGCTGAATAAAACAGAGCAGAATTGAAACACCTGCTGAATTAGATATTCTTTAAAATTTGTATGTAAAGCCAACAGTTCAGTAAGACAATGTTAATATAGTTGAAACTACCAATGCACTATAAACTTCAGCCAGGATATTCCAGTGACCATAAACTTGAGGCACCTACAGAAATTAAATACCCAAAGATTTCCCATCCTCCTTGTCCTTTCCTTATAGCTTTGTAATTAGTATTGTTTGTATATCAGAGCACATTAAAGCTAACCCAAGTCGTTTTCTTGACTCACATTATGTATAGCATGCTGGGCAAAACATGGTGTCAATACCATGAGAGAGTCTTGCCTATTGAGAAGCAGAAGATCATGGACACATTCCACACGCATCTCTGCTATGTCAGCCTTGTGGGGCACACAAAGATGAGTGGGATGCCCTGCCGCAGGGAACTTGTGCCATGCTACTCTCCTGACAGGCACATGACACATGCTACACTCCACAGACAGGCACAGTGGAGAGACTGACTCAGACTGATTCAGACTCTTAGCTGCTCATCCCTGTTCCTTCACACGTTGTCTGTCTGCCCGTTTCTGCATCCATCTGGCTTCTTGCTATTACTTGGGTATCTTTTTAAGTGGTATGTTATCCAGGTACCCTTAACAAAACCTTTTCTTACCCTATTGAAAATGCTTTTTCCTTTTAAAATCTACTATTGTGACATAAAATGGTGATATAGTAATTGGTAGAATAAGGTGCTGGAAGTGTGAAAGCTGAGTGGCCTCTAGTAAGTGTGAAGTTTCTCTTCTGAAAGCCAGTGTCCAGGAGAAGACAGGGTACACATCTCTTCTGTCCTTTTCTTTGTCCTCCCAATAACTTCCTGAGAGCAGAGAATGATAAGGATCAATGCACAGTGTTCCACTTTGCTGATGACATCCCCATTGGAGGAACCTTTGTCTTGGGGTTTTCTTGTGTTTCATCTTGGGAGAAATGGAAGATCGTGTACCATTTGCTGTTGCCTTCACCAGTGGCTTTGCTAAATGATTGTATTTGGGTCAGAGCTTAGCACTGCTCCAGAAACCCTTTCAATGGCTGTTTTTATATCAGGACATTTTCCTCCTTAGAAAGTAAATCCATTCATAAAGAAGGCTACTGTAAAAATATATAAAACCATATGTCAGGTTTGGGTTTACAAAGTAGTTGTTGTATAGACGTTGTCTGCAGTGGCTAAGTAACAGAAGTAAAGGCAGAGGACAGGTGGGAAGCAGGCCCAGGAGGTCGTCAGCCTGAGCTGCTGAGAGCAGGCTGCTGCAGGCCTCCAGGTACTCACCCGGCACTGTTCCTGTTGGATGTTTCTTTTCAGAGTAGCAGTGCTGTGTGTTCCTAAGTCTGCTTACTGTTTAAATTCACACCACCTCAGAGGATTGATGGCCATGAAACTTCGACATTTGAATGGAATGGGCTTCCATGTGATCCTGGTAAGAAAACAATATGAATGGACTATTTCTTGTCTTAGCACTGTGCATTCTCCCAGCTGCTGGATGCTGTGGGGGAAGGTAGTCACCAGGGCTCCAGGGGGGCCGTCGGCATGATGGCAGTTCACTTTTTAGCTGTGTGGGTTTTTTTTTAATCAAAAGGAACATTCTAGTATGTGAATCAGCTTCTACTCAGCTGGGCATTGTTCTCTACTAGGGAGTTTATAGATGGTATCTGGCCAGCCTTAATCTCTTTTTAATGAAGAAGAAGATAAATAATACCTTTTCATACTGAATTTAAGACACATGAAATTACCTCCAATTTTCAGATTATTTTGAACAAGGAATGATGTTAAGGCTTTTGTTTTCTGGGCCAGTGTGAGACACTTTTATTTTATATTCTTTGCCCGGAGACCTGAAAAAAGATACTTCTCTTAGACTTCCCTTTGACCCTCAGCACCACAGCTTTTTTTGATCTCCTTTCAGATCTCCTTTCGATATCCTGTCAGTTGCTAAGACCTTATGCTGATCTTTGGCTTTATCTGCATGCTACTCATGTGGGCCTGCACACAGCGTGAAGTGTAAACAGTCAGATTTCCCTTTATCGTACTTTAATATCCAAAGGTGGGTTGGGCTTGGCTAACTAGGATTTGATATGGCTCCTTTCTGCTAATGTACTGTTTAAAAGTTTAGAAATCATTTTGCATTGTTCAGAGAGCCCTTGAAGTTTTACACTTTTCAGTGTTAAGCATTTTCCTTAGCCCTAGGCTTATTACATTCAGAGTATGAACATTTGTATGATGACATTTAATTTTTAAAAGCTAGCTTGCTACTACTTTGTACATAGGTCTCTAAAGAAGCTTTTATTTTATATGTTATCATTTCTTCACAAACTATTTTCTTTCTTGGGAAGATCCATAACTGGGAGCTGAAGAAACTAAAGATGGAGGATGCGGTCACATTTGTGAAGAAGAAGATCTATTCAGATGAAGTGCTTCCCACTACTGACACAACTGTGTAAAGCTTGGATTAAATCAAACATTTATCATAACACGCACAGTTGTAAAATGACTTTAATAAAGGCTATGATTCAGTTATCAGTGGAATGAGCTGGCTGATCCTGGAACAGATTACTTCAGGTTGGGTTAAAGTTGATTTTAAGAATGGAAGATGTGTCGACACTCGTATTTTAGCATATACTGAAAACACTTCAGAAGAGCCATTCTTCCAACAGCATCTGCTCCCTTGACTCCCCAGATGCTTAATATATCCAGGAGCTGTCTCCATACTTTTCCTCCCTGGCTTTGGTGTGTTAAAAGCTGGTTTCTTAGTTGTGTTGTGATAGGTCACATGTAAGTATGTGTTGGGAGTTGTTTGAAGTTTGAGTATTTATACTTCTTCTGTTAGCTGTTGTGAGACTCAGGATTTATACTTCAGATCATTCAAACAGTGGCTAGGTAGCATTTAGACCAAGTTCTCAAGCATTAGGTCATGCAAGAATTGGTGAGGTAGCATGGGAAATGTGAGTGAGGGGCCTAGGGATGGTCAGTGATGATGGTGTTTGCAGATGTTACCCATGTGAAAAGCCAGATGAGGGTGGTTATCCACCAGCAACCTTGGATGTGTGTAGGGGGTGCAGACAGGAAGACCCTAGGAGCTTGCTGGCCAGCTGTATTCACCATCCCACATCGGATGATGTGGAGAAGTACTGAGGAAGACATCCTCATGCTTCCACATGGAACCTCTCATCCACAGACGCACAAATCAGACGAGGATGGTGTGCACATATGTAGTAAGCACTGCAAGTGGAGGTATGCCCTGGCCTGCAACAGGAGAAACAGAAGCGAAGTAGTCCACGTTTATTAAAATGGATAGGCTGTCAGTTGACATAAGTTTTGCCATTTTTGAGACTAATTTTTTTGTCCTTGCCTCTCTCACCATTGCATGAGACTTTTAAAATTCAAATATATAGCTAAACTGTGAACTAGACATAGGTATTATTTTTATTCTGTCTCCTTATTTTGTTGAAGTTTGAATATTTTGTTTATTATATATGTTGGTCTATCTACTAACCATGGAATACAGTGGCAAATGTGTATGGTCACCCATGTAATTATGGTTTGGTATCCATGCACAGAGAACTATTATTCTATCTCTAAGCACCCAACATGTACAGTTGTTGGAGTATCTTCCTGTTTGCTCAGTATTTGTTTGTATTCTGTCTTCATTGTCTTAAAAACCTTCCAAAGTCTAGCTGCTCTTAGGATTATCTGTGGGAGTTCATTTCTTCCTCTAGTATGTGGAGAAATTTTTTGTCATCTCTACAGATAGCAAGGCAGGCTAGGGTTTGAATGTGAGCTGACAAACGCTTATAAGGATTGTTGAGGATTCCCCTAGCTGGCCAATTAACAAACTGCAGTGGCATGACAACAGCTGTCAGATTTTATCAGTATATCCAGATGCATGTAGAAAGGTCAGAGCTGAAAGGAAGTTAGAGATCTCTAAGTGGACCCCCTCCTACACACAGACACTTTACAGATGAGGAAGTTAAGGCGCTTGGAATTTCATTTTTTCTGAGTCGAGGTCATACCATTGATCTCTATACCCTCTCATCCTCTGCTGCTCTGCAGTTTATGTCCCAGGAGGTCTGGCTTCTGGTTCCATATTGGACACTGTCTAGCTTTGTGCGTGTTTAGCCAAGTGATCTAACCTTTTTAAGGTTCAGAGTGTGATGGAAATATGGTTATTAAGGAACCAAGGTTTGTGCTTTAAATGTTAAGTGTCTATCAGTTTCTTCTAGTGACAAATGATTATGCATAGTCCAAGGACCGGACAGATTTATTGACACTTAGCCCACTGCATGGAGTAGTAATTTTATTGAGTGTGGCTGACTGACGTGCACATGCAGGTCATTCCTCTTTTACTAGTGCTCCTCATGGCCAGTGCAGAGTCAGGCCGAGGATCACGAAAAGTTTTCAGTCTGCTAGTGAAGACATGCACATTCAAGTAAGTGAGCTGTTTTCACCTCTGAGATCAACAGTGTTGTTGTTGTTGTTATCATTGTTTGTTTTTTTAGAATTACAACCTAACCTTTGAAAGACTTGAGGCCCAAGGGAGTAGGAAGTTCTAGAGCGGTGGGAGTGGGGGTGGTAGGGACATCCTTTAAGAGATGGGGAGGAGCTATGGGATGAGGAACAGTCAGAGGGCAGACAGGAGGGGAATAATGACTGGACTGTTAAAAAATAAATAAATAAATAAATTAAGCCAGGCAGTGATGGTGCACGCCTTTAATCCCAGCACTTGGGAGGCAGGCAGGCAGATTTCTGAGTTTGAGGCCAGAGTGAGTTCCAGGACAGCCAGGGCTATACAGAGAAACCCTGTCTCAAAAAACAAACAAACAAAAAATTAAATAACAATAATAAAAAGAATTACAGTGTGGTGAAGATGAAATGAGGCAAACACTTGCATAGGCTGCTGGCAGAATATAAATTGATGTAACCTATATACTTCTTTTACATTTAAGGAAAGTATTAAAAAAGGAAAGTATTAAAGTATAACTAGTTTATAATATATCTGCCTTTATAAGTACAGTTTGATACTTGCACATGTGCACACATGCGGACACACTTAGGCAACCATCACCACCACCATGGAAGCATTCATGACCTAAAAGGTTCCCTGCCGGTTCCCATCTCTTGGGAACTGCGTAGAGGATGACAGTGTTCCCACTGGCCAGGTTGCACGTACTTACGTACTTGCAGTGTCTGTTCTCAGGTATGTAGAAAAAAATATTTTGCTTATAGAAGAAGAAATCAACAAAGTCCAAAGTTTCAGGGAATTTATTTAATATTGCTTTTGTGAAATTCCAAGGAATTTTATATACCAAACCATTAGTGAGAGGCTCAATCTCACTATCTCTATGTAACTATTACATGCCAAGTTGTGTGATGAAATACCCACATGGAATTCTTAAACAAGACCCTTTGGTAAGTTCTTCAACTTCCTTTTAGTAATCACTGACAAGAAACTGTCCATAAAAGTAGCTGGTGAAAGACAGCAGGACTATTTTAAATACCATTCACAACGGAAACTTATGTAGCCCCACAGCTCTTTTCTTTCTGCCACATCAGGGTTATTTGTTGTGTCTGGAGATAGAGATGAATCTCAGACTCACTTGGACTTTGAAATATCAACTCTGTTGGATGGTGAGGATCTAATTTATTGTGATCCAAAGCAAGTAGAAGCACCTTGGGCATAGTTGGGTGTCTGATAAAGCTGTACTAGTCGAAAGCTTCAGTTTCCCAAACTGACTGTATCTTACTGCAACTGTCTAGCTGCTGGACGCTCTTACCTCCATGATGGCTCACTTGGCATCGGAGCGCCAAGGGTCCCCTGCTCCCTCATATACTATTGTCCTTATCGACTGAGGAGTGGACTTCAATATCCATTCTATGGGAGACCTTCCTGAAAGCCATTAAGTAAGCTCTCAGCTTCCAGGTGGCCAAAAGCTGGGGTAACCAAAGCCCTCTTGTTGTGAGGAGTTCAATAAGGTCTTGGTATACTTGCGGCTCATTTTGTGTGTGCATGTGTACCCTTTATCACCAGTGGGCCTAGAAAATGTTCCAGTCTATATTTTGCAGTTTCTCCTCCAGCTTCAAGAGTTAAAGTGAGAGTTGGAGGAATGACTTGGCCGCTAAGAGTGCAGACTGCTTTTGCAGATTTTGGTTCCTAGCACCCATATCAGGTGCTCATAACTGCCCCCAGCTTCAGCTCCTTGGGATCAAATGCTCTCTTCTCACCTCTGTGGGTTCTGCACTTGCACGTACTTAACTGTACACAATAATAAAAGTAAAATCTTTTTTTTTTAATAGACATCAGCTGAGTCAAACGAGATCATGCTTCTTTTGCAATAGCTAATACTAGCTTTATCTACAGTAGGCAGAGTTCCCATGGTGCAGCACGGCAGGATAGGACATCCCTTTGCTGGCTAATGCAGTAAGACTCTGGACAGGTCAGCATGGTGATTTCCCAGGTTCTGTGCTCTCAGCAGGAGATGCAGCTCTTTCTGACTTCAGGCTCTGACATTGCTGAGTCATTCCTATCAAAGGCTTCTTGAGGCTGATTGGACATGTGATCTTACTCAGCATGTTTCTCCAGGAGGCAGGGGAGGAGAGAAACCATCCCACCTCCTTTCATTTTCCCCCTGTTCTTTTTACTCTTGAGTTTTGTATTCTGTTCCCATAGTTCACTGCAGATATTCCCACTGACCTCTCAGGCAGTGTTCCCATCCTGAAGAGAGAAGAGAAGGTATCACCAAACTTTAACCCAGTGGCCTTAGAAAAGCCATTCCTTGTCCATGTTAAATGCAAAATGGAGGTGTGCAATTAATTACAGGCAAAACTTCCATCTTTTCATAACTAAGTTAAAGGGAAATAATGCCAACATATTGGGAGCCTTTATAGTATTGGATGTTGGTTAAACTCATTAGAGAATACTATAATGATTTAATTTTAAACTTTATTTATTGTTTATGTGACAGTCAGAGGCAAACTTGGGGTGTGGGTTCTTCCTTGCCACTTTGATGTGGGTGTGGGGGCTTAAACCAAGTCACCAGGCTTGCATGGCAATGCATTTTACCCACTGAGCCATCTCACGGCACTTCCGTATCTCATTGAAAGCTTAGCTTGAAGAAGACCTCATTTTGAAGAAAATTAAAAATAAATGAAGCTGAAGGACAGTGCTTTCTTCAGCAGCTTGAAATTCAAAATGTAAGGTCCCATTTATTGTGCACGATGCTTTTGCAAGCTATGAAATGGGATTTCCTATAATCTGATCCAGAGTTCAAGCCTCTGATGTGCCTGCACTTTACCCAGCTGCCCCAGGGTGGAGCTCTGTACAGGCTAGAGAGGAAAGTCCCTCTTAGTATTTCCCTAGACATTTTTCATATGCTGTAGCCGTTTTTTAGAGCATCCCATCATGCCAGGCCGAAAAGGTTGTCTACACTATTCCTTAGGTGAAATTTAAATAAACTGACAGTGTAAAAGAAAACTAAGGCAGTACAGTCACATTTGTTTGTTTGTTTTTAGAATGCTGGCTGAAAATTACTTGTGCATTCACTTGCTCGTTCCCTGTCTACCCCATGGATAATGATAAGAAAGCGTTTATTTGTATATTTTTTTATCCTTTTGAGAATCTCATGTATGAGTGCTGTATTTACATATTTTCTACCCCTCCTTCCTTCAGCTATTATTACTCCACCTTATTTCCTCTCAAAGTCATGACTTCTTTATATTGTTACATATATGTGCATATATTTGGATACACACACACAAAACCTACTGAGTCCATTTAGTATTGCTTGTATGTATATGTGTTTAGGGTTTACTACTTGGGTCTGGGTGACCTGTCTGGGGTTCATCCCTGAGGATTGATTCTGCCTCTCTCAGCAGCTGTTGATAGCCTGTAGCACTTCATCTAAGGTTGAGTCTTGTCAAATTTCCCCCAACTATGTTGACATGTCAACTGGGATTGTCATTATATGGGTGTTGTTAAAGCAATCATACTTTGAAATATGGGTGCAGTGTCCCTGTCACTTGGCTCACAGCAGGTATCCTGTTTCTCTGGCTCTCATACTCTTTCTGCCCCTCTTCTGCAATGTGCCGTGAGCCTCCATTTAATCTCCTTTTATATATGTCTATGTTTATTTAAGGAAACTTCTATAGTAGTAGTAGATCTCAATATGGCATTTTCAAAAGTCTTTAGTGTTACTTATCCTCCCCATACTCTTTCCTCTACCCTGGCCTCCCAGCCCTCTCCCCATTTAACCCTTCCCACTCCACTATTTCCCTTTACCTTCAAACCACCTGTAAGCTCTCCCTCTTCCCTTGAGATCCTACCCTGACCCTGGTCCCTTGGTAGTTTCCTGACTTCTACAACTACTCCACTTTAAACATGTACATCTAAATAGTCAAGGCTAGCATCCACATTCAGGAGACATCCAGCATTTGCCCTTTGGATCTGGTTACATCACTCAGAATGATGATTTCCAACTCTATCCATGTACCTGTGAGTTTGATCATTTCATTTTTCTTTCATCTGAATAAAATCCCATTGTGTGTATGTACCACATTTCCACTATCCAGTCATCAGCTGATGGGCATAAAGGCTGTTAGTAGTTTTTTAGGTATTGCGAAGAGGGGAGGAATGAACATGGACAAGTAAACATCTCTTTAGTATACATAGATATGCTTTAGATATAGATAAAGTCCTTTGGGAATATGCCCAGGAATGGTACAGCTAGATCATATAGGAGATCTATTTCTTAGTTTTTTGAGGAAACTCCACATTGATTTCTACAGTGGCTGTACCAGTACTCCCCTTAACAGTGAATATGTATTTACCTTTCCCTACAGCCAGAATTTCCTTTGTAATGTCTGTCTGTCTGTCTGTCCTTCTGTCTGTCTATATCTTAGCCATTCTGATTGGGGTAAAATTTAAAGTAATTTGAATTTTCCTGATTGCCAAGGATGTTGAACATTTGCATTTCTTCTTTTGAGAACTCTTGCTAAGTGCTGTTGTCCATTTTTTAAGGATTGCTTGTTTCTTGGTGTTTAAGGTCTGTTTGTTTTAGTTCTTTGCATATTCTTTTTTTTCTTTAGAATATGGCATCCATTCTTTAATTTATTTTTTTTTATTTATATGAGTGCATTGTAGCTGTCTTCAGACACACCAGAAGAGAGCATCGAATTCCATTACAGATGGTTGTGAGCCACCATGTGGTTGCAGGGAGTTGAACTCAGAACCTCTGGAGGAGCAGTCAGTGCTCTTACCCGCTGAGCCATCTCTCTAGCCCGTTCTTTGCATATTCTAAGCATGAATTCTCTTAAAGATATAGCTGGTAAAAATTTGTTCCCCATTTCCATAGGTTGTCTTTTCACCCACGTGGTGGTGCCCTTTGCTGTACAGTAGCTTTTTAATACCATGTGTTCCCATCTGTCAGTTGTGCTACTAGGGTCCTGTTCAGAAAACCTCCTTGTGCCTGTAACTTCAGTTGTGTCCCATACTTTCTCCTCAGTCAGATTCAAAGTATGAGCTTATATGTTGAGGTTCTTGATCCATTTGGAATTGAGTTGTGTATAAGACAGGGGATTAGGATCTAGTTTTATTCTTCCACAGGTAGTTGTCTAGTTTGGGCAACACAATTTGTTGAAGATGCTGTTATTCTTGCAATCTGTCAAAATGCAAGTAGCTTTAGGAGTGTGGGCTTTATATACATATATGGGTTCTCAATTATACAGTGTATATGCTTTTAATGCTAGTACCACTCTGTGATTTTTTTTTCTTGTTTTGTTTTGTTGGTTTTGTTTTTCAGGGCAGGGTTTCTCTGTTACAGTCCTGACTGTTCTGGAACTCGCTTTGTACACCAGGCTGGCCTCCAACTTACAGAGATCCTCCTGCCTCTGCCTCACACTGTATTTTTAAAGATTAAAACCACAAAATATTGAATTATATGTCTGTATGTTGACTTGTGCATATGTATGTAGGTACCTGTGGAGATCTGGGGGGTTGGAATCTCTGGAGCTGGAATTATAGGAGGCTGTGAGCCACCTGACACAGGTTCTGGCAATGGTACTCAAGTCTTCTGGAAGAGTAGAGTGACTAATTGCTAAGCCATAATTCCAATTCCTATGCTGGTTTTATTAGCATAGCTATCTGGTATAACTTGAAATCAGTGTGGTGGTATCTTTAGCAGTATTGTTATTGTTCAAGATTGTTTTGAGTATCCCAAATCTTTTGTGTTTCCTTATGATTTTTAAAATTATTTTTAAACTTCTGTGAAGATGTGCATTGGAGTTTTAATGGAGAGTGCCTGAAATCTGTAGATTGTACTATTTGTTGGGTCTTTATCTGATTTTGGAATCAGACTAATGCTGACTTCATAAAAAGAATGTGTGAGTGTTTTCTCCTTTTATATTTTATGGGATAATTCAAGTAGTATTGGTGTTAGTTAGCCTTTGAAAGTACAGTTTAATTCTTTGTCGAATCCATGTGGCTCTGAGCTGTTTTTTCGTTAATCAGTTTTAATTTGCTTCTGTGATATTTGTTATAGGTCTGTTAAATTATTTAATTCTCATTAGTTTAACTTTGGATGGCCATATACATCTAGAAATTCAACCGTTTCTTTTGGATTGTCCAGCTTAGTAGAATCTCATTTTTGAAAAATTGTGTTTGTTTTACATATATGAATGTTTCTGTGTGCAGGTCTGAGGGGGCCCTGGATGCCCTGGAACTGGAGTTGCAGATAGATGCAAACCATCATGTGGGTTCTGGGACCCAAACCTGGAGCAAGTGCTCTTAACTGCTGAGCCCCTGGAATATGCAATTTAAAATTATGTCCTTAGAAGTACAAGTTTCCTTAGTGTCTATTGCAATGTCTCCTTTTTCATATCCAATTGCAGTAATTTGTGTTGTCTCTCTCTTTTAGTTGGTTTGGCTAAAGGTTTGTCAATCTTTAATCTTTAATAGCTCTTTCAAAGAGCTAATATGTCACTGTTTTCCTTTTCCATTTCTATTTTATTATTTTCAGCCCCAATTTTGATGATCTCTTCCCAGTTATTGTTTCAAGGTGATGTTTGTTCTTGTGTATCCAAGGCTTTCAGTGCATCATTACACTGTTAATTGCATACATCTTGGTTATTTTGATATATACTCTTAGTAGCATAAACTTTCCTCTTATGGCTGCCTTCTTTGTAGCCTACTGACTTTGGTATATCATGTTTACATTTTCATTCAATTCTAGGAATTTTAAATTTTTCTCCTTGATTACGTCCTAATTCAGTAGTCTGTTGTTTGTTTTCCATGACTTTGTGTACTTACTGTTGTTTTTATTGGTGTTAATATCTAACTTTGTTCCCCTGTAGTCAGATAGAATTTAGGCCGTTGTTTCAGTTTTCCTGTATTTGTTGAGACTTACTTTATGATACAATATGTGGTAGATTTTATAGAAAGTCCCATGGGCTGATGAGAAGAATGTGTATTCTTTAGGGCTTAGATAAATTGTTCTGTATGTGTCTGTTGGGTCCATTTAATTTACGGTGCCCTTTAAAAAACATTTCCCTGTTTAGTATTTGTCCAGATGTCTATTTGTAAGAGTCATATATAGAAGTTGCCTACTATCATTGTGGTGAAGTTAATCTCTAGTTTTAGATCTAATATGTATTTTATGAAGTTGGGTGCATCTATGCTTAGAAGTATAAAGAACCTACTTTCAATAAAAGGAAAAAAATCCTCTTGATAGAGTGCTCCTTTGGTACATATGACCTGACCTTCCTATTTATTCTGATGAGTTTGGTTTGAACTCTATTTTGTTAGATATTAGAACACATGCCTACTTGTTTCATTTGCTTGGAGTATCTTTTTTTCATCCTTTACCTTAAGGTGATGTGGTGGTTTGGATATGTTTGGCCCAGGGAGTGAGTGGTACTATTAGGAGTTATGGCATTGTTAGAGGAAGTGTGCCACGGTGGGGTTGGGTGTTGAAACCATCTTCCTAGCTGTCTGGAAGACAGTCTCTCTTGGTTGCCTTCAAATCAAGATGCAGAACTCTCAGCTCCTTCTCCAGCACCATATCTTGCCTACATGTCGGCATGCTTCCTGCTATGATGATAGTGAACTAAACCTCTGTAAGACAGCTCCAATTAAATGTTTGCCTTAGTCATGGTGTTTCTTCATAGCAATGGAAATCCTAACTAAGATGGGTGGTATCTATCACTGACTACATAGTGTGTTTCTTGGACACATCACATAGATGGACCCTATTTTCTGATCCAGTCTGCTACTTTCTTTTTTTCCATTGAGAAATTGAGTTTATTGATATGAAGAGTTATTACTGAAAGATATATATATTAATACCCATCAGTTTTTTAGTGCATATTTACTTATGCTTCTTTTGATTAATCTAGTACTATCTACTTATTCCCTGTGATCTCTAAGATGGATTTATTCTTTTTTTTTTCAAATTAGACTAGTTCTTCCAGTATCCACTATAGAACTATTGTAAAGTTCTAATTTATTTTAATAACTTACTTCAATCTATTTTTAATCATGTAAAGTTATTTTTCTCTAATTTTAATAGATAGTTTCGCTGGGTAGAGTACAGTCTCACCTGAGAGTTGTGGTCTTTCAGAACTTGAAATAACACCTCTCTAAGACCTTCTGTTCTGATTGACCTGCCTTTATAAGTGACTCTGCCTTTCTCTCTGCTTTCAATGCCTTTTCTTTAGTCTGCATCTTTTAATATTTTAGTATGTAGTGGGGAGTTAATCTTCAGGTCCCGCCTACTTGGTGTTCTATAGGCTTCTTAGACCTGGATGGACATCTCCCTCTGTAGGTTTGAGAAAATTTCTGTGATTTTATTGAAAGTATTTTTTTATGCCTTTTCTGTGGTATTCTTCCTTCTGCTATTCTCATAATTTAAAGGTTACATGTCACAAAGCTCACCCATGTTATGTTCATGTTTTTTTTTTAATGTCTCACTGACCATCACTGAGTGATCCAATTCCTCTACTTTGTCTTCCATCCTTGACTCTATTTTTGATGTGATCCATTCTGTGGGTAATGGTTTCCACCAAGGTTTCTGTTTGGCTTATTGACTTTTTCATTTCCAACGTTATTTAAGTTTGGCTTTCTTCAGCAATTCTATCTACTTTTATTAAATTCTATTTTCATATCTTGAATGGATTTTATTCAGTTCTTTGTACTTGTCTTGGAGTATGTTCATATCCTCCTTGAGTTGTTTGAATGTAGTTGTGATCATTCTTTTGAATTCTTTGGGAGATCTTCCAGATCTTTCTCATTGGGGTTCATTACTATCAAATTAGTAATTTTGGATAAGACATGTTCTCTTGTTTGGTTGTTTATCTTCACTTTTATTTCTTTGTTGGGATGTATGTGTGTCTGAAATAGTTTGTTAGTTACCCCTTTTATTCATTTGCTTAAACTGCTTTCTTTTTTCAGTGTAGGCATATACAATGTTCAGAACACGAATAAGGACAGGAATAAGGTGTAAGAATGTTGTTTTCTTTTGTGAAATTCATATCGAGAGGTGAACATTTCATCTCTAGTTTCTGGAGAGTCTGCTGCGGTCTGCAGAACTGGACACTATCCAAGAGCCATTATATTGTTTGCTGGTCTTCTGGTTCCTTCTGGTGTGGCTCTTCAAGTCTAGTCACTTTACCTTGAATAAGCAACTGGGAATGAATTGGGAGCAGGCTTTCTTGGGAAGCTGCATATGGAAGGAAGCCTGTGGGATAAGTAGAGGCACAGACTACTTGGGAGCACTGGAGAATGAGATCCCCAAGGGAACTATCAGCTTATATGGTGGGAAGGATTTAGGCTTGATCTGAAGGATGGGGATAGGAGATCCTGGAAGAAGAGCTGGTCAGTCTGGTAGCCCTTGGAGGTAACACCTGGGAGGAGCTTGTAGCTTGTACAGTGAGTGGTCCAGAGTGATGACTATCCAAGGGCTCAGAGAAATCAGAGATCACAAGGGAGGTGGACTGACTGCAGTGAGTAGGAAGGAGCACAGCCTAGCTGATGGGCAGGGGAGGGAGGTCCCAGAGGAGAAAGGGAGCTATGGAGGAGCAGGACTTACCTGGCAATGCAGGGAATGAGGGACCCAGAGGGACTGGGGGACCTTTAGGATCAGAAGGAGCAGACCTAGCGCCAGCTAGGGAAGGGAAAAGGGAAGTCTCGGGGAGCCCTGCTGACCTGTACAATGGGAAGGAACAGGCTTCCTTGGCAGTGTGGGGAAGTCCTAGAAAGGCCAGGAAGGCCCATGGGAGAGGATGCATGGGCCAAGCTGGCTATGCAGCAAAGTCCTGAAGGAGCCTAGGAGGAATTTGTGCTGGGAAGGATGGGACCTAGCTGGTGGTATGAGAAGGAAAGCCCTCATTTAATTTTTTTCTTGTTTTTGTTTTTGGTTCTTTTTCTTTATTGGTTATTTTATTTAATTACATTTCAGATGTTTTCCCCCTTCATGGTTTCCTACCACAAACCTCCCATTCGCCTTCCCCATTTGCTTCTATGAGGGTGCTTCCCCCTATTCCTGCCTTAGTGCTCTAGTATCTTCTTATGCTGAGCTATCATGCCTCCACAGGACCAAGGGGCTGTCCTCCCATTGATGCCAGATCAGGCCATCCTCTGCTACATATGTAGCTGGAACCATGGGTCCCTCCATGTGTCCTCTTAGGTTGGTGGTTTAGTCCCTGGGAGTTCTGAGTGGTCAGATTAGTTGATATTGTTCTTCCTATGGGTTGCAATCCCCATCAGCTTCTTCAGTTCTTCCCCTAACTCTTCCACTGGGGTCCCTAGGCTCAGTCAAATGGTTGGCTGCAAGCATCTGCATCTGTATTGGTCAGCAAGAACTTCTTGGCATCAGCAATAGTGTCTGTATTTGGTGTTTGTAGGTGCGGTGGATCACTGGGTAGGGCAGTCTCTGGATGGCCTTTCCTTCAGTCTCTGCTCCATTTTTTGTCTCTGCATTTCCTTTAGATAGGAACAATTCTGGGTTAAAATTTTTGAGATGGGTGGGTGGCCCCATCCCTCAACTGGTAATGGTACAGATATAGACTGGTAGATCAATGGAATAGAATTGAAGACCCAGAAATAAACCTACACACCTATGGTCACCTGATCTTTGACAAAGAAGTCAAAACCATCCAGTGGAAAAAAAACAGCACTTTCAACAAATGGTGGTAGTTTGACGGTATGCAGAAGAATGCAAATTGACCCATTCTTATTTCCTTGAACAAAGCTCAAGTCTAAGTGGATCAAGGACCTTCACATAAAACTAGATGCACTGAATCTAACAGAAGAGAAAGTGGGAAAGAGCCTCAAACACATGGGTACAGGAGAAAACTTCCTGAACAGAACACCAATGGCTCAGGCTGTAAGATCAACTATTGACAGATGGGACCTCATAAAATTGAAAGCTTCTGTAAGGCAAAGGACACTGTCAATAGGACAAAATGGCAACCTACACATTGGGAAAAGATCTTTACCATCCCTACATCCAATAGAGGACTAATATCCAATATATACAAAGAACTCAAAAAGTTAGACTCCAGAGAACCAAATAACCCTACTAAAAATGTGGTACAGAGCTAAACAAAGAACTCTCAATTGTGGAATCTTGAAAGGCTGAGAAGCACCTAAAAGAAATGTTCAACATCCTTAGCCATCAGGGAATTGCAAATCAAAACGACCCTGAGATTCTGCCTCACACCCTCATTTATCTGTGCCTTTTTTTTTTTTTTCAGTACTGCATACTGACCTAGGACCTTATGCTCCATGCTAGCTGAGTATTCTACCATGGAGCCATACTCCCAACGCCTATAAATATAAATACTCTCAAAAGAAGACTCACAGGAAACTTTTCCCTTTTCTTTTTGGTGTGTTGGAATTTCCTTTCTAAAGCACAGTAATAGGTATTGTCTTGTATGTATATAGAGTATTTAGGCTATACCTTCATCTGTTGATGGATGCTTAGGTTGTGTTTGCATGTTATATTTGTGTATATGCTCCACCCCCACAGATTTGCTCTCTTGAAACTGTTTCAGTGTTTAATTTCTCATGTCAAGAATGTTCTCCTAATCCAAAGATTATTTATCCTTTATCATCTCCTTTCCTTTTTGCTTTTTGCATTTTCTTTGACTGTTGTGTCAGTGTTTTCTATGGTGTCTTCTGCCTCTGAGATTCTCTCTTCTATCTCTTGCATTCTGTTGGTGATGCTTGCATCTATGACTCCTTGTTTCTTCCCTAGGTTTTCTATCTCCAGGGTTGTCGTCTCTCTTTCTGATTTCTTTATTGTTTCTATTTCAAATTTTACATTCTGGATGGTTTTGTTCATTGCCTTCACCTGTTTGATTGTATTTTCCTGTAGTTCTTTAAGGGATTTTTGTGTGTCCGCTTGAAGGGCTTCTAGCTGTTTACCTGTGTTCTCCTGTATTTCTTTGAGGGTGCTATTTACATCTTTCTTAAAGTCCTGTATCAGCCGGGCAGTGGTGGCGCACGCCTTTAATCCCAGCACTTGAGAGGCAGAGGCAGGCGGATCTCTGAGTTCAAGGCCAGCCTGGT
>NW_022196896.1:90011334-90060758 GCF_008632895.1 Mastomys coucha
GTAATGGTGTGTCCAGGACTTGCAATGGTGGGAGTATTGGGTTCTGATGATGCCAAGTAACCTTGGTTCGTGTTGCTTATATTCTTACGCTTGCCCAGCATCATCTGGTTATCTCTAGTACTAACTGCACTTGCTAAATATGACTGGATCTTGTCCTTCCTGTGATCCTGATTGTGTCAGAACTCCTCAGAGTCAAGCTGTCTCTGTGATCCTGTGATTCTGGGATCCTGTGACCCTGGGCTTGTTAGAGCAGTTGGGAGTGGAGCTTCCTCTGGGTGTTTTGGGAATGACTGCAGAGTTTGTGCCCAAGATTTGCTCAGGGCACCAGCTCAGACATACTGGAAGAAACCTGAGTCACTGGGCTGGCTGAGTTCCTGTGTGCCTAGTCCCGCTAGTCCCAGTTACTCCAAGTGTTGGGACAGATGTGTCCTCTTCACCTCTGATCCTGGGCATGTTCATCATCTCCTTTCCTAAATAACTTTATTGTTTAGTTTTTAATGAAGTGTATGTTACCAAAGCATAATTTACATAACCAAGTCTGCTTGCCATGAATTTCCCTTTTAGAAATAGCAGAAAGCCATGTCAGGCCAAGGTCAATGATGAGCTGAGTGAGTGATTAAGTTAAATAACTTAATGGCCATTTATTAGGTGCCTGTGACATGCCAGGTTCTGTACTAGCATTTTACAGTGTGATCTCATTTATTTTACTGCACTTGTTTGATAGTTACTGATCATTTTCCATATTCATTCCATAGATTAGGAATATAGATAAGGGCTTTAAGTAGTTTTCTTAAGAGATAATATTTAGAAGGAAAGACGAGTCAAGTTCTAACTTCCTCCGCCAACCTCAAGCTCACAGCACCACACCAGCACTTTCCAAGCCTTTCTACTGATTACAATCACAGTCCTGCAAGAGCATCATGCACAGCATCATGGAATTGCATCATATTTTCAATTAACCTGCAACTTGCTTCTCAAGTAATGAAGTGTTGCTCTGTAGCTCAGATAGCTCCTACAGTAGTGCCCTCAACCTAGGTGTATGTTTTGAGTATTTGCTATTGGAATGGCACAACAGGCTTTGCAGTGATCTCTTTGAATGATAATAACTCACCCAAGTGAGCTTCCCATTGCTATGAAGATTCAACCCATAATAGGATAGTGACAAATCATTTCATAGTGAAGATTAAGTCTACCGTGACTTGAAGTCTGGGAAAATCTCTTAACTTTCCATAACCTTAAATTTCTTCTGTAAAATGGGGATGCTAAGAGCCAATCTGAAGGATCAGTGTGCATATTATAATTATATTCATATGCCGTACCCTCCAGTTGATGCTTAACAACTAGTGCTTCTTATAATAGGAAGGCAAATTCCCTGTGGCTGAGTTATGGATATGAACCACAGCTCTCAGCAGTGGTCATGGAGCTGTAAGCTAATTGACCATGGTTTCCAGCCGAAGTTAGGCTAAAGTCTGAAAAGCACTCACAGAGAAGCTTCTCTGGCTTTCTCATAGGGTGTGAGTGGGGAGGACAGAAGTACTTTACAGGGAGCTGGAGATAGGACAGGCAGGAAATGAATGACAGTGTCCCCTAGGTGGTGCTGAATCATCATGAAAAGAAAATTGGGGCACCTGCTATTTTCAGGGGTGACTTCCTTCTGGTTAGAATTTCAAATAAGAGCAGGACAGCTCCCTGGAATGTCTGGGAAAAATGACCAGGCAGAAAGAGTCTTTTCAGTAGGACTGGCTATACAATACCCTGGATCTGCCAGGCCTCTTAGGGCTTTGGGTTTGCTTGTGTTGGAAACAGGAAGCAGGGTCAGGCCAGCTTTTGTTCACTCACTGAAAGTGGCTGGAGCTGTGGCTGATTTCATAGATGAAAACCCATTTACAAGCACACCGAGGGGAGGGTTCAGCTTGGTCTGTTAGCATCGTTCCCCTCACTGAACAGGACTGAGAGGAAGGGAGACCTCTGCCTGCCCCCAGAACACATTTAGTTCATAACACCAAATGGTGTATGTTTCTTAGCTCTGCCCACTTCTTTCTGAACTCAATTGCTGGGCCACCTATTTTTCCTTCTATACAGAAGTAACAGCATATGATGAAGGCTGTCTAGCAACTTACATCTTTGTGACTGTCAGATCCTGGGAAAGGAAAGTGAAGTGCTCTGGAGTTGGGTCAGGGCCAGAAATGCTGTTCTTGAGGTCTTGGGTCTGGGTCTCATATGGAGGCCACGCACAGAATTCCTGAGGCTCTGCTTCTTGAGTTCATTTCCATTTTGGCAAAATGTGAGTTTGGTTTCCAAGGGAGACTGCTCACATGTATTAAAATGTCTCCACTGCTGAAGTTGCTTTGTGTCGTCCACTAAAGCCTTCTGCCATCAATCCCCATCTTCCAACACGTTTTCCAACATTGAGTCTTTGGGAGGTAACCATAGCAACTAAGCTTATTCAAAAATTACAGAACCTAGGCAGCGAAGGGGGAGGTAACCCTGTGGTATTTTACACTGGGAATTTACAGGGCACTAATGAATCTAATCATTGTATATGCTGGGTACTGCTGTCTCTGTAGTAGGCACTGCACTACATTAAGAGATTTGACTCTCACAACCCTGTGATGTAGTCATCATTATTGGCTTCAGTGGGTGGGGGGAAACTCTGGGACAGATTTCCATGGTTCCACAGCTATTTTGATTCTCCTATTTGGACTGTTGCCCGCAGGAAACTGGGGCATAATCTTCCAGTGTCTGATCTGCACGTGGTAAAATGGAGCCTGTGACAAATGTTGGAGGCAATAGCAGAGCTGCAGATCTCCTGACCCATCTCATGGATACCTCCTTGCAGTAGAGTGTAGAGCTTGCAAGTAAGCTCATCCATTTCTCCCAGCAAGCCATGGGACTCTGGTGTCTGTCAATAACTGAGAAAACTAAGAGACCAAAAGGTTAGATGACATTTCCCAAGGTCACCATGTAGCATTTAGAAAAATCTCTGTCTGTTTACCTATCTATCTCCTATCCCTTCATCCAATAAACTCTGCATTCATTTCATAAGAATGCATGAATTCAAAAAGCATTTTGTGCCATTGACAAGATTTGAAGGATTGCATTTATTTCACTAGGAGGGTCATGCTATCTAAAGAGATAATATTTGGCTTGAGTATTAGAAAAATACTATGATGGGTATAAGCTTTTATATATGAAAAATATATATTCTAATAAAGCTAAAATATCCACATTTATGTATGGGTATAAAGCTGTACATTTATCTCCCTAAATTGTCTAAGATTATGAGAGAGAAGAATGTTAATCCTAAGATTCTTTTCACCAAGGAGAAAGTTGGAATACTCTCAAGAGAAAATCGTCTGTATCTTGCAGAGACACCTGTTACACTAGAAACCCAGTGAGAGAAGAAGGGTCAGGCGTGGCCTGCTCATTGAGAACATATCTGGTGTCTTAGACTTGTGAACTAACTCTAATTCATAAATCATAATTCATGTTGACACTCAGAAGACTGCATTTAGAATTGCATTTCACAACTTGAAGTGGACCAGTGTTGGTTGGTGGGCTTTCAGAAGGTGGGCGGGAGAGAAACCTGGTCTAGATATCTGTAGTTACTCTTGGTGGTGGTGCAAAAGCAGACACTACGAGAGGCTTTGGGCTTCCTTCCTGCTCCAGGGAGCAGATGACAGGGAGATACTTCCTGTGGAGTAAGTGACTAATGAGGAAACTAGCAAGTCAGAGTGATGCTGAAAGGCACCTGCCCTAGAGGACTTCCTGCCAGAGTTTGCAAAGGAAGCCATATGGAGTCTTCTAAGCCCAAAAACACATTTAGGGGTTCAGTTAAGAACGTGGGTAGTACGAGAGCTGCAGTTATAGAACAAACTGAGGAAGGGGAATCTCTCTTTAAGAGTCCCCCCAAAAGTACAAAGATGTGCCAGAGCCAGCATCTGGTCATCTTTCTTAAAAGAACATCCTCAAAGGATACAAGATCACCAGTTTATAGACCTTGCCCTTGTCCCTTTTTATCCTGCTCCAGGATCCAGAGGCCGCATAGTGAATGGGTTAGGAAGAAAAGAGAAGAGGAAAGATGGACAGGCTAGTAGAGGAGACTGACAGCCCCCTCCACACAAACTACAAGAATGAAGGACCTAAAATTGGGTGAGAGATGACTATTGAAGATAGATCAGCAGATGTGCTTTTAGGATACCTGAAATTAGGTTCTTCTAACCACTGGATGTGAGTAGATTACTTTCTCATATGCCAGAGGCATTATTGTTGGGCAAGGAAAGAGCTGACAGAGCCAGTGAGAGAGGACAAAAGAAATCCTAGCTGTTTTCAGCCTCAGGACCGAGCCAGCCCATTGAGTGAACTGATTTTCTAGTGTGAGCTTGCCGGTGTATGAGCGCCTAGATTTCCCCTCCCTGCTAGTTACCCCAGCAGCAAGGCTCATATCCCATATGCTCTTCCTTTTACTGTCTAGTAGTCAAAGCATGCCCTGCCTCTTTCTGCTTGGTTTCACATTTTTGCTTCAGGGTTATATCACCAAGGAGAAAGACTTTTTCCATAAATTGCAGGCAAGAGCTATAAACTCCCTCTGGGTTACTTTGTTGGGCCTTCAGGATGAGATTGGAATCTGAAGGGAGCAGATAGTACAATTAGAAAGAAATTGTATCAGGCAATAAAACATCCTCTAATACTGTTCGTAATAGCATATAACATTACACGGTGTGGGGCCCAAACAAGATGTGCTCATCCACAATTATTCATGCTCACCAGGGAAAGACTTTTCCCTTTGTTTATTGTTTTAATCATTACTAACAAGCAGTATAATGACAGGGTTATGGTGATAACAGCGTGAAGGATGAGGTCTTGAAGTGCAAGTAGCACGGATGGTATTGACCCTCATTTCTGAAAGTTGCTGGCAGAACACAGGAGGCATGTGGTCTACCTTTCAGTGTGTGTGTGTGTGTGTGTGTGTGTGTGTGTGTGTGTGTGTGTGTGTGTGTGTGTGTATGTATGTGTGTGTGTGTGTGTGTGTGTGTGGTGTTGGGGAAATGAGTGAAGTAGGAGATAGTTTATCCTGAATAGGGGCAAAGTTGGATGGCTCAGGCATTCTTTTCCTCCCACAGGGTGCCTGGGGGTCGTGTAGCTCACAGGCTCTTTCTTTCATTGTGTCCTTCCTGTAGACTGAGAATTAATTCTTCCAGAGCTACAGTAATCATTCCTGCTTGTGATAATAACATGCAATTGTTTTGAAAACAGAATATTACTCTCACAAACACTTCCAGAGAATTCTACCTTCCCTGGGTCTGACGTGGAATTATCAACACTCTCATTTCTTGACTTCTTATCCTGGGAGCAGACTCTGGTTCCATGGCAGATGATTTTCCCAAGGTACCTGAGCCTGGTCCAATAAATAGAAAGCATCTCCACTTTTCTTCAAGAAACTAAGTCTGTAAGAATCCTCAGTGGTGGCAAATGTCCACTTTCACAATCTAGCTTCATTTTAAACAAGTGATTAGATGCACTGAGGGCTAATATTAGTAAAAGTTGATAAAACTCAATCATAGGCTGTGTATATGTGTGTGTGTGTGTGTGTGTGTGTGTGTGTGTGTGTGTATCTATGTGTGATAGTTTTTCCCCATGAGCCAGCACCTATGATAATAAGTACAAGAGGAAGAAATGTTCAATTTTTGCTCATGGGTTCAGAGGTTTTAGATTGAGGTTGTGATAATATTTGCTGAGTATGTTAAGCAGACTGAAACCCTCCCCTTCAAAATATAATAGCCACTGGTTTTTAAGCATTTCCCTTTAAGGTTTAAGTAAATAAAACATCCCACTCTGAGAACCATCTTATCCATTTACAGATGAAGACACCAAGACTTACACTTTATTAAGTCACATGACTCAGGATCTTATTTAAATTTCTAGCAACTACATTCCATATATTCTATAGTCTTGTAGCAAAGAGGAACCAGTCATTTTCAAGCAAAAGTCTTAATATTCTCATTTTTATAATAGGATATGAAGGAACCAGCACATTGTAAATGGGTAGCCATTTTCATTTTGAAGTGAGTTTCACCTTGGATGAGAAATGCCATTTGTCTCCTCTTTGGGTATGTTGATCTATGGGGAGTCAAAGGTGGTAGTGCTGCTGGGCCAAGGATGAGGAGTCCTAGTTTGTAGGCCCTACCTCTACCATGTGGATCTTGGTTTCCTCCACTGTATGAAAAATGAAGCTAGAGTAGATCATTTCTAAGACAGGATGTTCTCTCACCTTTAAAAATTCTCAACATAAGCTTTGATTTTACAGCCCACCTTCCTAAACCAGACTTTAAACTTCTGGATGAATAGGCTTCCATCCCAGGACCAGGAATATGCAGTTCCTCTTAAATCAAACTCAACATTAAATTGCACTGCAAACAAAAAGTTTCACACGGTTCGAATGTTGCTGTGTAGAATTTAATGAGCTCCATATGCCTGACCTCTGGAAGGAAATGATGTTGGGAACTGTAGCTGGGGAAGAGGCTAAGGGCATCAGCATCTGCTGTGAGTTACTTGGAGGGAAGGGAACCGACCGCATTTTTGTATCACTGCCAAGCTGGAGAGGTGGAAACGCTTTGCAATCTGTGCGCTCACCTTCTGAGCAGGCTGACAGCTTTCCAATGCTTTCCTTGCTCTTCAGGAAGTTGTGGAGGACAGCAGATTCTAACTTCCTTTCTGTAGCTCCATCAAGCTTCTCAAGTCTGGAGGGGCAGTTGGGTTTCAGGTCTGTGCTGAAGAGAGCAGGAGGCAGACACATGAATGATGTGATTGACCGTTAGACTTGTTTGATAGAATTTGCTGTCCCTGCTGGGTCCTTCCTAAAACCCAGATCTGATAACAACATTCTTTTTCCTTATTAAAAAAAAAAATATGGATCTCCTCACGACTATGCATGAACTGTCAAGTTGGACCTGGATGCAATTCGCAAAGATTCTTTGGTCTTCTATCTTTACCCTCTTGGGCCCAGCTATGGACCCCTCAACGGCACTCAGGTGTCCTCTCTCCAGACTTTCCAAGTGCTTTCTCCTCTGCCAAGTCCCTGCCATCTCTGTATCATGCAGGAGGCTCCTGCACCACACAACTCAAAGACCACTTCGCAGGATCAGGATGTGTCTCCACACTCCCTTTCACCCTCTGTGCTTTGTCTTCGCTGTCTCACCACTCTGATGGAGTCTGCTCCCAGTCCGTTGGAAAGGTTTTTGTAAATGAGACCTTGTGGGCTCCTTCCCTTTGTTTTCTAGGGGTAGAGAACAATCTACTTTCAGTAAATGTTTGTTGAATGAAGACAGGAGAGAAGGAAGCTATGACCAGACAGTCCTCAGAGCAATGCCAGAGCCTGTCTCTTGACGCTTCTTTGATTCCACTGATGACCTTGTCTAAAATAATTCATGTCCATCAGCTGTTCTCTGGCACATCCTTTCTGGAGACTGTTGTCTAATGGTAGGAGACAGCTGGTGGTCTTCTGACCACTGAGGGTTGCTATGAAACAGGACAGAAAAGTGCACACCAGCAGATTCCTTTTTTTTCCTCAAAATGCCGCTTGTATGCCTTGCACGGAGGACACAGAAGGACTCTTCTCTTAGAGATGTGCTTCACAAAGTCATTTTCTGTGTCACTCATTGCAAATAGACAGGTCTCTCCAACTGGAGAGGCAACCATTTATGTCTTTTGCCATAGAGTAGGGTTTCATTCATATTTTTGTTCCTACCTTCATTTCTGGGTGTTGCCCAAGACCTGAGCTGTCTTTGGACAGACTATCACTTTTCTTCCTGGCACTAGACTCAGAGAATAAAGGCCATGGATGCTTTAGTTTTTTATTAAGAGTTGTATCAAGTTTGAAAATCAGAATTCTGGGTTGTCATATTTTCATGGGACATGGCAGTATTCAAACACATTGTCTCATATGATTTTTGCAACAGACCTTGTGAAATGGATGAGGTAAAAAACAGAGGTAGGAGGTGGCACAATGCTGCGCGTGGCTCTCCTCTCAATCCCAGCCATCGTAAGTGAGGAGGACCACTTGGCATGCAGAGCAGCATGGTTTCGGTTACTTTTGCAAGTGTCTAAATCCCAAGCCAGTCAAGCCTTGTTAGATACTTCCGCTTCCTGTTGTCATGTTCCTCATGAGTGACGGGAAAACAAGAAGGACTGACCATTTCTTTGTTGGACATTTTGATGTAGAGTAGCAACTGAGCTTACTTGGGGGGAGAGACTGGTTATAAAATTGATGATTTTTTTTTGTTGTTTTGTTTTAAACTGAGACTGTCCCCTTTTGCCATTTTCAGAGAAATTCTAGGACAGACATTGGGAAGGGATATAGTGAGTCTCTTTGTTAGAGCACCCGGACCTACTTCAGAAAAGGTGAGGGTGATCAATATGTTAAAAGCTCAGTTACAAACAAGGAACATTAATCCAGGTAAACTGGGGGTTCCCTATGAACACGTGTGCCTTCGTTAGAAAAATGGAATTTGAGGCTTTAAAACACAGCTTGTTTCCAAGTAATTGCTGAGTTCCCCCAAATCTTGTTTAACATATTGCTAGGATAATGCATATGAGATGGTTAAAAATGGAAGGAAGAAAAAAAAATTCCCCAACACCCTTAGAGGAATTTGCAATTCATAAAGTTACTGCCAATTTTGCATTACAGTTGCTATGGCAGCCATGCTAGGCTTCTGCTCAAATGTTTCTCAGAAGGGGAAGGAATAGTATATAATAAGCTCTTCAAGTGTAATTTTTTATTGTAGTTGAATTAGTGTGTAATTCTCGTGTGAGCAGCCCAGTAATCCATGATGGTGCACTCCAGTAACGATTTGATGCCGATTTCTTATCTCTGCCTGCTTATGCAATCTTTGGAAAGTTGCTTCCTGCTCCCAGTGCTTGCTAATTAATTATAAAAAAATAACAAAAAAGGCATTATCGGCAATTAATTAATTACAAAAACAAAAACACAAACTATTAAAAACAGCATTTCGAACTTGACTCTAAGGTCCTGGCTGGCTTGGTACGTGGAAAAGCTTTCAGCCAAGCTTTGAGGCTGAGCTCAGGTCTCACCCTGTTCCTTCCATGTTTAGAGAAGCCCTATATATTAAATAAGGGAAGTGTCCATCAGGGCCAGTTGTTAGACTAAAATAATACTTTCTTTCTGTCGTTTACATAGGGAGCTTTTTTGAAAAAAAAAAATGGAAATTTTCTTTACTCAGCTTCCAAGGAGTGAGCCTAACATGTGATGTTGCACAGCCCAGGTCTGAAACAAAGGCAGCTTTGGCTTCAGTCCCCTCTACCCCAGGCCTGCATTTCACTTCAGTCCCCTCTACCCCAGGCCTGCATTTCACTTCAGGAGGAAGAGACACTGTAGACAAGTAATTTCTATTAGTTTGTTTTATATTATGACAAAGTAACTAAGGATGGGTACTTTAGAAAGAAATCAGGTTTATTTAGCCATGGTTTTTAAAACTGAAATCCTAAACAACATAGTGGCAGCTCTGGAGTGGCACCTCTGGATACATTGCATCATGGCAGTGGCCATCACGTGGAAAGAACATGTAAGTGGGAAAACTCATATAGTGAGACAGGAAGCCAAAGAGCAGGAAGAGTTGGGCTCTCTGACAGTTATCCCACTGACCCATCTCCTAGTGACCCAATCAGCTTACAGAAGACCCCACCTCTTTGAAACATTCCATTACCTCCCCAACATGGAGTTTCCAATGAGGAGCCCTTAGGGGACATATTCCAGAAAATAGCACTGTGGTGGTTTGAATAGGTTTGGGCCCATGATGCATGTGTTTTGAATGTATGGCCCATGGGGAATGGCACTATTTGAGGGTGTGGTCTTGTAGGAGGAAGTGTGTCACTCTGGGGTGGGTTTTGAGGTCTCTACTCTCAAGCTATTCCCAATGTGGAAAGAGAACCTCCTCCTGACTGCTTTTGGACGGAAGATGTAGTCTCCTTTTGCTGTCTTAGTATCAACATAGAGAACTCTCAGCTCCTTCTCCAGCACCATGTCTGCCTGGACACTGCGGTGCTTCCCGGGATAATAGGCTAAACTTCTGAACC
Source organism: Mastomys coucha (assembly GCF_008632895.1). NCBI lineage: Eukaryota > Metazoa > Chordata > Mammalia > Rodentia > Muridae > Mastomys > Mastomys coucha. The sequence continues at coordinate 90,021,427 of NW_022196896.1, forward strand.
TATAAGCCAGCCCCAATTAAATGTTGTCCTTTATAAGAGTTGCCTTAAGCCAGGCAGTGGTGGCACATGCCTTTAATCACAGCACTTGGGAGGCAGAGGCAGGCAGATTTCTGAGTTTGAGGCCAGCCTGGTCTACAGAGTGAGTTCCAGGACAGCCAGGGCTACACAGAGAAACCCTGTCTGGATAAAAAAAAAAAAAAAAAAAAAAAAAGAGTTGCCTTGGTCATGGTGTCTCTTCATATCAATAAAACCCCAAACTAAGACAAGCACCTGTGGACCTTTAAGAGCAATGTGTCTTCACTTATATCAGTGCTTATTAGAGTCAGAGACAAGTGGATATGAAATAGCCTAAAGTTAGCACAGTGTTCTTATTTCCTACTGTTTTCAAACTACTACAAAGTGACTCAAAAATTTACATTTATTATTGTACAGTGCTAGGATCAGAAGTTCAGTGTGACTCTACCCAAGTTCAAATTAAGAAGTGGGTGGGCCAGGCTGTCTTCTGTGGGATCTCAGAGAGTCAGTTTTGTTGTTGGCTTTTTCAGCTGCTGGAGTTTCCATGCATCCCTTGGATTGAGCCTCCTCCCTCCATCTTCAAACCTACCAATGTCCAGTAGAATCTTTCTCACTTCACTCAGCTTACTTTGACACTGACTTTTCTGCCTCTCTCTCTTCTACTTCTAGGGATGCCTGTGATGAGACTGTAACCTCCCTGATAAGCCAAAGAAATCATCACTCTTTCTTAAAGACAGTTAGTTAGCAACCTTCATTTTACCCATCATCTCATGGGTCTTTTGCCTTTCTGTGTAATATTAGGCATGAATGAGTCAGCACCTATAGCTTGCTGAACTTTGTGTGTTTTAGATAGGGTCTCAAGTGCCCCATCTGGCTTCAGCTGGCTGTAGAGCTAAGGATGGGTGGGACTTCTGACCCTCCTTCACTTTCTCAATGGAGGAATTGCCAGCTGTGTCGCCATAACTGGTTTGTGAGGTGCCAGCATTTGAACTCAGGGCTTCATGCATGCTAGGCCAGCATCAGTCCAACTGAGCTGCTTCTGCAGAGGCTGGCTGGGCTGTGTGAAGTCTATAGATCCAGTGGGGAAGAGTTGACATATTTGACAGCATTGCCTTCCCATACATGAATATAGAATCTCTCCATTTACTTTCTTGTTTGATATGTGTCTTCGTTAGGGTGACTACTGCTGTGATAAAACATTGGACCAAAGTGAGTTAGGGAAAAAGGGGTTTATTTGGCTTACATTTGTATATAGCTATCCATCATCAAAGGAAGGCAGACACAACTCAAATAGGTCGAGAACCTGGAGGCAAGAGCATTGGTGCAGAGATGATAGATAGGTGCTGCTTATGGGTTTACTCATCTGGGGTTTGTTTGCTTTTTTCAAGACAAGGTTTCTCTGTGTAGCTCTGGCTATCTTGGAACTCAATCTATAGACCAGGCTGGTCTTGAACTCAAAAGAGATCCACCTGATTCTGCCTCCTGAGTGCTGATATTAAAGCCATGTGTCATCACTCCTGGCTCAGCCTGTTTTACTAAAGAAGCCAGGACTACCAAGGCAGGAGTTGCACTGCCCACAATGGGCTGGGCCCTCTTCCATCAATCACTAATTAAGAGGATGCCTTACAGCCACTCTTACAGAGGCATTGTCTCACATGAGGTTGCCTTTTTTCAGATAGTTCTAGTTTGTATATCAAGTTGACATAAGACTAGCCAGCACAATGTATTTACCAAAGCTTTGGAGAGTCATTCTTTTAAAAATGTATATATTAGCCAGGCAGTGGTGGTGCATGCCTTTAATCCCAGCACTTAGGGGGCAGAGGCAGGTGGATTTCTGAGTTCTAGGCCTGCCTTGTCTACAGAGTGAGTTCTAGGACAGCCAGGGCCATACAGAGAAACCCTGTTTCGAAAAAAGAAGAAAAAAAGAATGTATATATTTTGTTTAATTATACCCTTTTGTTTTATTTTGGGATTATTAATGATCATGGTAACTTTTTTTATTCGAAATACCATTCATTAATTGTTCATATGTAGGTAGGCATTGGCTTTCTTATATCAATTTTGTGCCCCTTTTTGGAAAAGCTGTGGGCTACTTTGGGATTGAACATGGGACCTTGTGTATTCTAGCCATGAGTAAAACCCCTAGGTGTAAAATAGAGATATTTACACTTTATTTTTAGGCAGTGTCACTAACTTGCCAAGGCTGGCCTTGAACTCACACTGTAACCTAGGATGATCTTGAACTTGCCATTCGCCCAGCTCTGCCCATCAAGTAGCCAGGGTTCCAAGCTTGCACCACCAGGCCTGGCTGATTCTCTCATACTTTCTATATAGTTGCTTATCAATGAACAAAGCTAATTTTATTTCTTCTTCCCCAATCATTGAACCTCATATTTATTTTCTTCATCCTAGCAAGCTCCTTAAGGCTGCATGAGAAGCTGAGGTGAGCAGATAGGGCTCACACTTGCCTCATTTCTTATCTTAGCATGAAAGATTCTAGCTGGCTAGAAGCTACATCTGTATATCTAATTATATCTGTAGGGCCGCTCTTCTCACCAGATAATGTAGCATTCTTGTGGCTTCTGAGGGTAAGGACTCTTTGGGGATAAGAAGGAGTCTGTATTTGGTTACCAGGTACAGTAAATTCAAATGAACAATACTGAGACATTTCAACATCAACACCCTCTCTAGTATTAACAAAAGCATACTTACTCCACCTAAGAAAGGCTCCAGCAGGAGGAGACAGAAGAGAGAGGACTGTCTGCATCATGTGCTGGTCCATCTGCTTGGCTGTTTGGTTGCCTTTCTGCACTGTGGGATTTGGGTCTGCGGTTGACACTCCTATCTGGTTTTCTGTCATTGGATGAAGGTTCATTTCCTAAAGCTCTTGTTTAAAGTGTTTTTAACTGTAAGAAACTTTATTTTACTGGTATAACATTCACAATCTGCTTGAACAAAGGACACTAATTTTTAGAGCCCAGTGTGTGAAACTGGGGGGTGACAATGGGCTTGACACTGTTCTTCCAGGGGATCACACCACTAAGTAACGGCATCCCCCATCAACCCTGTTCATGTAGGTAGTGAGGGGCTTGCCTGCTTCCTAGTTCCCTGTAAACAGAATGAAAGAACATATTCTTGTGGCTTGGGTGTCGATTAGTAAGAAGGAAAACATTCTGACCAGTTCCACCCTGGAGAGACTGTGGCCTAGGGAGACACGGAATTTCCTCTCTGGAAGTCTCATCTGCTTGCCACAGTTTAGGCGTGGCTCTGGGTAATGTCAGGCAAGTGGCCAAGAGGTCACCCATTCCTCCTCTTGTCCCTCTGAGTCAGTGGATTTTCTCTCTCTCTCTCCCTCTGTCTCCTTCTTTCCCCTCTCCCTCCCCCTTTCCCTCTCTCTTGCTCCTCTTTCTCTCTCTGTCCTTCCCTCCCTCTCTTGCTCCCTTCCTTCGTTCCTCTGCCCTGCCTCCTAGGGTATGCATCATTACTTCCATAGTTCCCTCCAGGGCACTCAGTCAACTGAAGACATCTGTTCTCACTGTGCTCTTTCTTGTGAGTTAGGGGTTCCCTGGTTGCCCTCTGTATACTGTGCTTTTGGGGAAGCAACTTCTGAACACAACCACTGTGGCTAATAATTATTCTCTACGAAGATTTTATTCTGGCTCTTCTTTGCCCTTATTGGTGTTTGTTTGCTTGTTTATGCTTTCTCCTGTAATTTGGTCTAACTCCCACAGCTGCAAGGTGGGCTATTTTCAGTCCTTTGGTTTAATAAATATATGCTATTAAAGGAATTTAATAGTGATTCTTCTATGAGAACAAACACTCCACCAAACTAATCGTTTTCCAACTTGGTTTGCATGAGGACAATGTGGATGAATCCCTCTTCGGATGCATCAGCAAAGAACAATAACTGTGGCCTAAAGAAAAAGAGGTCCAGCCCATGTATGCTCTCTGGTTGGTGGTTCAATCGCTGGGAGTCCCCAAGGGTCCAGGTTAGTTGACTCTGTTGGTCTTCCTGTGGGGTCCCTGATGTGCCTAGTCCTGCAGAGACTTGATGTGCCAGGGTGAGGGGGCTGGGAGGAGGGGGACCAGATATTTGGATGTAAAGTGAAGAAATAGATAAATAAATAAATGGAAAAATAAAAAGAATAAGCAGTAGTTGCACTCATGATGTGTGAGGAGTAAACAGTGAGACATCCGCTTACTTGTGCTTCTCCAGCTGTTTCTATCAAGGTTCTGTAGGTGCGGCGTTGGTGGTCTAGTGGTGAGCATAGCTGCTGTTTTGTCTGCTTCCCTGACAATAAACCTGAGCCATGACTTGCCATGTTCTACCTGGCCAGCTCTTACTCCAACTGGCTGGTCCTCATGGCCATGTGCTTATAATCCATCTCCCCATAGAGATATGGGAAATATTAAAAAGAAAACCACCATGCAACCTGTCTTGGTCCACTGGTACCAGCCGGCCACATGACTATGTCCCAGCAGGCTCCTGCTATTTTCTCCCAGCTAGCAAGATCATCTCGCTTACAAGCAATGTTCTACACACTCCACAATCAGTCATCTAGCGCCTAGTTACCTGGTAAAAACATGACTCTTAAGGCTTAATTATCCAGTCAGGTTTATATATCAATAAGATCACAATTTAAAAGATGCCAATACAATAGTTTCAGATCCAAATAATAAAGACAATGTTTTAACTCAATTATTCTAACCTTGTAAAAACCTTAGCTACCTGTGACTGTTTAAAACCATGCAGGGTCTGGATGTCCTCTTCCCCTGCCTCCATGATAATTTTTTTCAGTTCCCTTTCTGCTCTCGGACCTTTCTCACTCCTCAACTTCTAGCTCTACCTCTCTATTCCTGTCCAATCACAGGCCTGGCACTGCCCTAATGTGATTGGACAGAGAAAATGTGGCAACAGAGACGGATCTTCCTTCTCCTTTCCCCTTATCTAGTCATTTCTCCTCAGACCCTAAGCTGGAGAACCCAAGTCCTGCCTACCTACCTGCCTTCTGTCCAGCTACAGGCTGTAGGTGACCTGGCCTGCAGGTCAAGTTATTTGGGGGAACGAGGAGGGTCACAACCTGTGAATAAAGAATGGGCGAGAGAGACGACAGGACTCAAGGAAGCATTGCTTGTCAAGAGCCGTTTACTTAGTGGAGCAGAGCATATTTAAAGCAAAAATCTTGGAGGGGAGGGGAAGAGGAAGGAGGGAGATGGGAGGTTACAAAATCTTCTGGGGTTGAGCTCCGGGGTGACAGGTGGGGAGGGGGTGGATTTCCGTGAATGTTCTTTTCTCAGGGCCAAGCCAGATCCTTGTGATTGTCAGACAGGATGTTAATCTCAGGGTTCTCAATTATCTGGGGCAGGATGTTTATCTCAGGGCTCTCATGGTTCCCAACATGTAGGCATCTTTATTAACCAATAGTTTTAAATTAAGGAGCAAGGTTTGCACAACCAAAGTTGGTAAATGTGACAATTCATTCACAAACAAGTAGACCTTTGGGTACAGAATTTAGCATTTCAATACATAGCAACAGAACAAACCTCAACAAAAAGTGGCTGTGGTAAAACCAGGATGTCTTGTCACCAAACTCTTAGCAAGACTGACTCTTTCCTCTGAGCTCATGGGGCCATTTGAAGATGTGAAAAGCTGCCACCCGTGATAATGAGCAGGGTCCACAGAGCCCAGTGATACTTATAAAAGGTCAGGGGATGTTGGTTGCTATTGTGAGTACTTCTCCAACTCTTTAGATCCCTCAGGCTTATCTGGGATGTTCAATAGTACCAAAAGCCACTATCTACTACTTGGTTATCCTGTAGAAATCACTGAATGTTTTGGTCTTATTTCCTTTAAAACCAATACACTTTAGTAGTGTTGCAATCCCCATGCTTCCATCTAGATGTATGTTGAGTGTGTGTGTGTGTGTGTGTGTGTGTGTGTGTGCTTATGCACATCCATGTAGATGCCTTTAGAGAAGACATGTGGCATCACATGTCTTCTTTAGTTGCCCTCCACTTTATTTGTCAAGACAGGATCTCTCACTGAACCAGGAGCTTTCCATTCAGCTAACTATATTCTGTGGCCAGCAAGAGGCAAGGTCTGTTTGTCTCCACCCCTCCAGGACTGGGATTACAGACATGCCTCTGTTCCTACATTCTTATGGGAGTGCTGGGGATCATAACTCACTGAATTCATGTCTTCACGCTTACACAGCAAACACTTTATCAAGTTACCTCTCCAGATCCCAGATTAATAATTTTGTACAATCCATCTCACTACAAACCAAATATGAAGGAGGGTTCAACAGTTCTGCCTTTGATTTCACAATTGTCTGTTTGAATCTAGTCACTGGTGAAGTTTCCTGAATAAAGATGGGCTTTAAAAGCTGAGAGAGAAACCTGAATGATTTTCTTAGAGGTCTGCTATGGGTCAGGGGCTCTTAATGTTTCCCTTGCAATAAAGAACCTGCATTGATATAAAACACATGTCTGCATTCCCTAGCTCTGTGCAGTAAAGAAATGAGGACTGTAGATTTTAGATTGGCTTCAGTATAACCGTGAGGAACATGCATCTTACTTTCACAAGAAGTCTCTGGTGACACTTGGAAGAATTGATGATTTGAGAAGGATCTGAAGAACCTTCCATGGGTGACACCTTGGAACAAGCTAATTTATGCTCAGTCCTGATTTTACAAGAGACTGGGTCATATCCTGGGGAAATCTGTGGACAAGTGTTTTCTTGCTGGCATCAAGATGATAGATAGTTGAATTATTAATAACTTGTCTCTGCTAAAAGCTCCATAAACTAGCTTCATTAATGCATCTAGTCATCTGTCCATCCATTGATCTGTGCATCTGTTCAACAAATACTTACCCAATCACTGTTATATCTTAGGGATGAAAAATGTAGGCAAATAATATTCAGTCTGTTCTCTGGTGGGAGATATGTGAAAGCAGCTCTTCACCTCTGAAGTCTTTGCTACACAACTGTAGAGACTATATTCTCTAACAGGAGATTTGGTTGGACAAGGAATAGTTAGTAAGCAAGATACAAACAAAAGCTTGGCCAAGCTTGTGAAGTAAAGCTTGTTTGCATTCTTATCCTCTTGTCACTATAAGAAAGTGTGTTTTAGCCTGTTGGATGGTTAGAGATGGTTAAAACAGAGATGGATTGATATTATTCTAGCCAAGAACATCTGGCATCAGCTAAAACTGGCTGATCTGCTCCTGTTAATGTATCTCCTGTATATATGAGGTTGTCTGACTGAAAGAAGATGAGCTGTCTAGGATCAGTCAGAGCTGCCCAGTCAACCATCCCAGCATGGATAAGGATTGCTTATTGCTGAATGCCATCAGACCACTGTGAGAATCGTTAACGATATAGCTCTGAAGACTCTCCTTGTCTGTGTATCTTTTCTCCTTGACAACCACGCTCCCGTTTTTCTTAAGATGTATTGTGAGCCTGCCAATTTTATGTTCTTAGATGTCTCATCATTTTTTATTTAGAAGAATGCAGTGGCAGCTTGAGACGTTATCTCTGTTGCATTCATGGGTGATGGGCTTACTTGTTTACTGTTCATGTGGCACTAGGGGATGACACCCCATCACACCCATTCTGGGTGTTAGAAAATGGCACGAGGAGGTCATTTATATTATAGTCTCCTAGAGGATGCTTCAGATTGGTAAACAGACCAAACTAGCACAATACAGAAAGTCCCAATACAGGACATTGAGCCCTATTTTTGAATTCTAGACATACACCTGTCAAGAAAAACACTCCAAAAATTGTAAAAGACAGGTAGGTCATTTGCTCATTTATGGCTACATGATGAATGATTAATGTGAATAAAATAGTAACTAGATACTTGGGTTTCGTTTTGTTTTTGCTTTTTAATACTACAAGTACTTATAACTTAGTATTGTGGAATTGATATAACACGGGTCTGAAGAATTAGAATGTGGGTTCACAGTGCACTTTAAGGTGGAAAGAGGAAGGTCTGAGTCATTAGGAAAACTGCAGGGGGCTTGACAATGCAGTGGAAGGCATGGCAGAATGTGAAAAGGTTTGGGATGAGGAGGCAAGGAACCCTGCAGGGAAAGGGCACTAGGATCTAATGAGTGGGATCCCTCCCTTGGGCTACACAGTTTATAGGTAGGCATGTCAAGAGCCAGTTCCCCACAGAAGTGAGTAGAAATGATGTTACCCACTCTAAGACCCAAGCAACTTATTGAGGTTGCCCATCATGTGCTTAAACTTATCAAAGTGGCTAATGGATTTGGCATAGACTATGATGGCCTCTCACCACATGACACCATGAAAACTCTATTCTTGAAATGACAGAATCTGTAGTCCATATTAAAGGTGGGTGGCTGGGCTTTGTAGAGAATCTGTTATGTAGTATAGAGAGCCTAGGGCAGACCTGGGTTTGAAGCTGGTGCAATCATCAGGAATGTGATTCTGTATAAGACACTTGCCACTCTGCCTTGGAGTTTAAAATCAGGATGATAGTCCCACGTCATAGGGCGAATTGTGCATTGTGCTACACATTGATAATTCAGTGTGGATCATATAAGAGTGAGTAGGTGATGTCGCTATATGAAAGCATATCTTGCTAGATGCAAGAGATATGTTCCCAAAAGATTATTGTGGTTTAAATTTTAATACCTTCCTCGTATTGGAAATGGGCTGTTTTAAAAGTCCCCCGGTGACTCTTCTTGCTAAACAATGTATTGTTTCTTAGATTACATCGAAATTTGAATGTCCTAGTGAAGATAATTACTTCCTTAAAGTATGGACTCTAAGAGCTGGCCAAGTACGGAATAAATTGCAAATCACCTACCCAGTATTTTCTACTCAATTCTTTCTTAGTATAATGTTATTGGAAGCACCAGTGTGCGCAACTAACTCATCCCATAATGCATTGTTTCTTGCATTTAGGAATGGCCAATGTGCTATCAACTGAAACCCACAGGGAAGGAACCAGGAAGAGTCCTGCTTATTCTTGTTCCCCTTTCTCATTTTCTTGTCTGAAATGAAAGTTGACTGTCTAGAGACCCACAGACATTTTGCAGTCTTAAGAACGGACGTCGTACACTTAGGATGATGCAGCTGTGTCCCTGATGACTTTATATCTGCAGTATCAGGCCTGGATTGCCTATCTTTAGACGCTCTTTTTATTTCTGAGGCAGAGCAATAAGCTTCTATTTTAAGCCTCAGTTCTGCTCTCTGATACTAGCACCTCGCTGCCATTCCTAACTGATGCCTCTAGCAATATTAATGACATCATCAAATCCACTGGGCTGGGGCAGGTTTCAGAATTGAACATCACAGAAATAATCATGCTGAGCATCTCTCTAAGCATCTCATTTATGCAAGATCACACAAGACTAACTAGTTAGTATGCTGTTTTTCAGTAAAATTTGGCCAACGTTTGTTTTGACTGGAGAGTCATAGTAGGAAAAGTCTAATCTTGGATGACTTGGAGAGGGATTTTTACTAGAAAAGTCATGGGTATACTCAATACCAAGCAAAGCCATAGTTATCCAGGCCAAGGTAAAGAAGTAAATGAATGGGTGGGTATGGGGAGGACATTACAAGCAAAAGGAACAGTGTTTGCAGAGGCCACATGAACTTGATCGGTTTTAGGGGAGCTTCAAGTTCTTATATAAATTGAATACAGTATCAAAGATAAACATGGCCTGTGGATGAAGGAAGCAAATAAGGCCAGAAAATGAGGCAGAGACACAGATCCTGCTTTTGTTTTTGATTTATTTTGTTTTTAACCATACTCAGGCATTTCACACTTATCCTTCTTGAAAGACCATTTCTGATGGTAAGGAAGATGAAGATGGGGGGGGGGGTGATATAAGGTGGTAGTTTCATGGTGCAAGGTGATGATGTACTATGGGTATACCAGATAGAAAGCAAAGCAGTAGTTAACTAGGTTGCAACGTGAAAATTCAGAGTAGACACAGAGTTCAGGGCATGGGGCAGGTGAGAAGTGATGCAACCTGTGATTGCTTGGCTTAGCCAGATTTCTGGCTTAGGCTTTTAGGTTGAAGAAGAGGCAACAGCTACTAATGGGAGTTACGTAGAACAAATTAGAAACTTTCAAGGTGGCACTTACTGTGTCTTCTAAGAATCTGAAATGTCTGTTTTCTAGTTGAGCATTAGCTTGATAGCAACTGGCTTACTAAAAATTAAATTTTATTGATGAGAAGGGTATACCATCTGGCTTTCTCTGACTGGTGGAGATCTATTTCCCTGGATGTAATAAAGATGTAACCTCTGGCACAGGAAGCTATTACCTGATATTATTTATTTCCTGATAAAAAAGGAGCAAATCATGGCTGGACATCTGTGGAAAATGAGTTTGTAATAAAGCTAAGGTAGTTAATGTCAATATGAGAGTTTCTTCTGTGATGATAAATGTGTACTCTGTTGAAATAGTTTCCATAAAGCTCTGTAAATAAGAGGGTAGAGAGATTGTGTAATTGTCAATGAGGCAATAAAGGGGGTTTTTGTTTATGAGGCTTACAATCAAAAGTGAGTCCTAATTCCTATGAAAAATGAAAATAATTTTGGCGTATCAGTTAAGCAATTTAGAAGTCTCTGTTTCAGAAAAAAATCATTTTAATATGTGTTTAACATTCATTGACTAATAGAAAGAAATGTGTAGCATACCACTGGGAAAAACAGGCAGTTGCCATGAGTGGGAGCAGAATGCTAATAGCTTAGAAAACAAATAATAGCCTTGTGTTGACCATTCTGTCTACATAAGGGTCCTTTAAAAATTGTTGTTCTAGGTGATTATGGCTTATAAAAATCTACTGCTTGATGGCTGTCTGTATTGAGAGCAGACAGGATGTGGCACCAAGGGATGAAGAATATCCTCACTTCAAACACCTGTGGCCTTTTCTCTTTCAAAGCCCTTTGATGAAGAATAATTAACTGCTTCTGTGGTGTCGAATATAACAGCCACTCACTGGCTCAGTACACTCTGGATGAGAATGCGATTGTCACACTCTTGTCGGGGTGGAGGAAGCCCTGAATGAATATGTATTGTTGACATTGGCACAGCCTTGCCAAGGACACCAGTGTCTCAGACTCCGGGAGATGGCAAAACCTTCTCTGGGTCAGAGACAGCAAAGCCTTCCTCTGGTACAAGTACAAGTGCTGATGAATGTTTCACCTTTAGCTAAGACCAGCGTACAGAGGGCATCCACGGTGCCTTCCCTCTCCTGCATGTTTCCCTCCTGAAACTGATTCTGGACAGAGCCCTCCTACCAAGACTGGCCAACGCCTCCTCCTCTGCCATTCATAACAAATGGGCAGAGATTCCAAGTTGAGCAGTAGGTGTCCTCCACCGTAACCAGCACAGCCTTTCTGCATGTGTGTCTGGCATTTCTTCACTCTCACCTTGTCCCCAGTCCACGTTTTCAGGACCAACCCGTGCAGAGAAAGACACTCTATTGCTGCCTCTGACTCAGTTAGGATAAGCAGTGTAAACAGAGAGGCAAGGGAAATAGATGTAACCACATCCAGGATGTTGGTGATCCTCTAGAACAGTGGTTCTCAGCCTCCTTAATGCTGTGACCCTTTAATACAGTTCCTCGTATTATGGTGACCCCCCAACCATAAAGTTATTTTCACTGCTATTTTATAACTCTAATTTTGCTACTATTATGAATCATATTGTACATTTCTGATAGGCAGGATGAAAGGTTTGACCCGGACAGGGGTCACAACCCACAGGTTGGGAACTCTAGAGTATAATTTAGTAATCAGAGAGTTCTAATGGGGAATAGTTTTCTTTGGATGCCTGTAGGAGACACCAGAAAAGGTTCCTCTTTTAGGAAGCCAGTTATTCAGACTAGGATGCTTCAGCAAAGACACCCAAACATTAGTGACTCAGAAAAGCTAGACGTTTGCTCCTTGTTCACTGTGGAGTCCACAGTAGAAGGTAAAAGGCTTGTCTAGGGCAGGTAGATGGGTCTGTTCTAATGGCCATCATAGGTTTCAGTTTCTTCTCACCTATTGTTGTACCTTCTTGTATGTGACCCATGTGAAAGGGTCATTTGATTCTCACAGGGTTCACAACCCACAGGTTGAGAACCGCCACTCTAGAATATAGTTTTAGGAATCAGTGAGTTGTAGTGGGAAATGGTTGGACTGTTATCCACAAATAGTCAAAGCCAGGCTGTAAGAATCACACCCTCTTTCTAAACCAGGGTGGGAAAGAGAGAATAGGGGCAACCTTTTTCTTTTCAAAGATACGATGGAGAAGTTGCTCTTCTTATTGGCCAGATTATCATCACATGACCACCATGGTTAACTGAAATGATTCTGGAAGATAAAATATCTCACTGGATGGCTGAGTCACCAATTAAAACCCAGTTTTCTAGTGCTGAAAAGACCGAGCAAATGAGCGTACTGGGCATGTAGAGCAGTCTCTGCCACACAGCCCTTTGTGATCTACTTTACTGCTGGCTTTCTTTGGGTGTGAATTTCACTTCATGAGTATTTGAGGATAGGTCTCTGCATCTTATGGATGAGTCTCAGATACAAATCATTCATTACTACAAGAGAACTATTGGAAGCTATACATTTCAATGTTATATTTAAAGTGATACAATTTAACCACTTTATATATTTTAGATATTCATACATGGAATTATTTCTATCCTATATGGCAAACTGTGTGGTAGTTATTATATTGTTCATCATATTTGCCTCCAATGTGAAACCATATTCAAGAGAGATGTCAGTGTGTAGACCAGGTTTTTCTGCAGTGTTATAACCCTGACCAGAGAAGTTGGCAATTAAGATTTTCTAAGAGGTTATCGACAATATTTGAAATTCAATTGAGTGTTTTGCACATTTAATAGTGAAAGAAAATGTATTAAGAGTATGTGTGTGTCTCGGAATAGAAAGGTGTGTTCTGTTAAAGTCAAATATACATAGAAGAATTTAGGCTTTTGTTTGCTTTGCAATGTTAAGTTGGTATTGTTCTAGAGATGCTGTAGTGCTCAGCAATGGGTTTGTAGCTGGAGAGTTGAAAGCTTAGGAGACACTGAGAATTCCCCCTCTGAGGGTTCCAAAGAACCATTTGGGGGTCACAGTGTTGCCAGAGTACTAAAAACATTTTAGAATAATTGTTAAATTTGTAGTTTGCCAATCCCTCATCCCCCAAACCCCCATACCCGACTGGGGTGATCCATAACAGCTGGCACCCAACGTGGTAGAACCAGGGATGCTGTGAGAGATGTCCTATTACGATTTATAAAGTGTACAAGGCACCCTGTGCTGTTCTTAACCACTAAATCATCCCTCCAGCCCCAAGACGAGCTTTTGACTGTCCCTTCTACCTGTAGTGTTCTCCCCCTGACACATACCCCTGCTACACCCCTGCCCTGCTTCCCCAACATTCTTGTATCTCTTATCTGCCCCCTCACCTTTGCAGGTTCCTTCCCTGTCTCTTTTGTAGTGTAGGTGTTCCTCATGGATTCTCTCAGGGCTTTCTCTTCTTCCCAGCTTCCTCGCCTTGCTATTGCTACACTACATCACCACTTCCTCTCATGTTTTCAGTTATGTCTTTATGCCATTAGCTACTGATCCAAATTTTCAGCTCCTCCTCCTCTCCACAGTTCCACACCAGAATCTGCAGCTGTTACTTGGACTGCTACACCAGTCAGTCCTAAAGTCATTACATCCAGCGCTCACCCCACCACTACCACTTCAACATCAGCTCCTTAGTCATATGCTATCTTGCCTAGTCAACAGCATCTGTGCTCATTTGTCCGACAAGCCAGGAATCATAGCATCAACCTGTCAAGCTTCCATCACCGACTGTCACTTCTTCAGAGTATATTAGAATATTGTGACACATTACTCCCTCCCTGGACCAGCCACAAAGATCTCTTACTTACTCTCTCCCTGTTTTTAGTCCATCTCCTGGCCAAATGAAAGTCTCCTCATTACAGCTAAAGTGCCTTTTCTAAATATAAATGTTATCATTTTATCCTCTCAAATTTAAGAAAAGATGTCCCTTTCTCCACAAAAATCAAACTTTTACCTAGATTACAATTTTCATGGCCTGACCACATTATCTCTCTTGATCTGTCTTTAGCCATCAACTTACCTGTAGCTCTAGGCCACTTCCAGGTGGACTTTTTAAAATATTTAAGCAAGTCGATTTGTCCACATTGCATGTGATATGATTTCTGTTGGAAACTTCTCTCTCCCTCCCCCTCCCCCTCTCCATTTCCCTCTCCTTCTTCCCTTAACTTCCATCCATCCTCTCTTTCTTTTTGGTCTGGCTAACATTCATTTGGCAAACACTTTGTTAGTAAATTGTAGCATTACCATGGCACTCAGAACAGAGTAGTGAACAAAATTTTAAAAGTGCCTGTCCACCAACGTCAGGACTGTTTTAATCAGGTTCGGAGTCATTTGTCATGGATGGCATCCAATTAGAGCTTGTCTGTAGATCAGAGGGAAGTTTTCACTACACTTTCCCTAGGGAGACACCCTGAGAGGCTCACCACACTAAATGAAAAGTTAAATGATGAGAGGCCTTATAGAAACAACACTCCCAAAAGTGCTAAGACCAGGAAGTAATCAGCCATTGGAAAAGAACCTGGGAAACCTGGATGGATTCCATGTGCTGCTAAGTTATTGTGATGAGCTCTACCTACCTCCCTTAAATGAGGGAATGATGGAGGATGACTTCTATGCCTCCCATGGCTAAGATTCAAATCCTTTAGAAAATCATTAAAAACTAAACTTTGCACTCAGCTATGCAAGAGAAATCCATTCTAGAGAAGCAGGGTAGAGTGGTGTGTAATTAGCAAGACTGTTTTGTATCTAAATTTGCTACGAGGCCATATTTGATGTATTCTTATTTAAATGGGGGAAAAGATGTGAATTAGAGAAGGGGATCAGGTTGACTTATGATACAATTGTACCCAATGGTCAAATATCTGCACCTGCTTGTTGAAACTGAGGCTAGCAACTGGAGGCACTGAAAGTGGTATAGTCATCAGAGAAGACATGCTGATGGTTTGACTGTGATAACAATAGCGATAGAGAACAGTCCTTGGGTACAGGATATCTTGGTGGGAAGAGACGTTCCACCGTGCACTGCTCCAAGTCTGTGCCTTGGTTAGATTTTCTAAGTAGAGCATTAGATCTACATGTACGGTAAGTGGCCCTACAATCACAGCACGTCATCATCTTCATCCTCCTCACCATCCTCCTCCTCCTCACCATCATCATTATTTTCTTCATGTCTGAGTACTTTGCCTGTAGTTACGTAATTGCATCATGTGTATGTGCCTGCTGTCCATGGAAGGCAATAGAAGAAATCAGATTTCCCAAAAGTGGAGTCACAGATTGTTGTGAGTCACAGCCACATTCCAGGAATCAAACTTGGGTGCTTGGCAAGAGCAATAATTGCTCTAAAGTGCTAAGCCATCTCTCCAGTCCCTATCCAGCACCTTATTTTCCAGGGTTATTTCATATGACTTAGAAATTAAAATTATATATATTTAAAGTGTACAACTAGATATTTTGATATACATGCTTATTATTCATGCAATCAACCTTACATATCTTCTTTTATTTATTTTTCTTTTATTTATTTATTTATTTTGCTATATGTAAGTACAATGTAGCTGTCTTCAGACGCACCAGAAGAGGGCGTCAGATCTCATTATGGATGGTTGTAAGCCACCATGTGGTTGCTGGAATTTGAACTCACGACCTTTGGAAGAGCAGTTGGTGCTCTTACTTGCTGAGCCATCTCACCAGCCCAACCTTACATACTTTCACTTCAGAAAATCAGTATCTTTTTTTTCATTTAGAGAAGCGTTTAAAATATCTTTCTTTTTTATTAGATATTTTCTTTATTCATATTTCAAATGTCTCCTTTCCTTGTTTCCTCTCTGAAAACCCCCTATCCCTTCCCCTCTCCCCCTGCTTACCAACCCACCCACTCCCACTTTCTGCCCTGGTATTCCCCCTACACTGGGGCATAGAACCATCTCGGGACCAAGGACCTCCCCTCCCATTGATGCCAGATAAGGCCATCCTCTGCTACATATGCAGCTGAAGCCATGAGTCCCACTATGTGTATTCTTTGGTTGGCAGTTTAGTCCCTGGGGGCTCTAGGGGTACTGGTTAGTTAATATTGTTGTTCCTTCTATGGGGCTGCAAACCCTTCAGCTTCTTGGATGCTTTCTTGCTCCTCCATTGGAGACCCTGTGCTCAGCCCAATGGTTGGCTGTGAGCCTCCACCTCTGTATTTGTCAGGCACTAGTAGGGCCTCTCAGGGGACACTTAAACCAGGCTTCTGTCAGCAAACACTTGTTGGCATTCACAATAGAGTCTGGGTTTGGTGAGTGTGTATAGGATGGATTCCTTGGGGGGGGGGGGCAGTCTCTGGATGGTCATTCCTTTGGTCTCTGCTCCACACTTTGTCTCTGTAACTCCTTCCATGGGTATTTTGTTCCTCTTCTAAGAAGGACCGAAGAATCCATACTTTGGCCTCCCTTCTTCTTGAGTTTCATGTGGTTTGTGAATTGTATCTTGGATATTCCAAGCTTCTGGACTAATGTGCACTTATCAGTGAGTGCATGGCATGTGTGTTTTTTTGTGATTGGATTACCTCACTCAGGATGATATTTTCTAGCTCCATCCATTTGCCTAAGAATTTCATGAATTCCTTGTTTTTAATAGCTGAGTAGTATTCCATTGTGTAAATGTACCACATTTTTAGTATTCATTCCTCTGTTGAGGGACATCTGGGTTGTTTCCAACTTCTGGCTATTATAAATAAGGCTGCTATGAACATAGTGGAGTGTATCCTTATTACATATTGGAGCATCTTCTGGGTATATGCCCAGGAGTGGTATTGCTGGGTCCTCAGGTAGTACTATGTTCGATTTTCTGAGGAACTGCCAAACTGATTTCCAGAGTGGTTGTACCAGCTTGCAATCCCACCAGGAATGAAGGAGTGTTCCTCTTTCTCCACAACCTCTCCAGCATCTGCTGTCACCTGAGTTTTTGATCTTAGCCATTCTGACTGGTGTGAGGTAGCATCTCAGGATTGTTTTGATTTGCATTTCTCTGATGACTAAGGATGTTGAACATTTCTTTAGGTGCTTCTCAGCCATTTGGTATTCCTCAGTTGAGAATTCTTTGGTTAGCTCTGTACCCCATTTTAATAGGGTTATTTGGTTCCCTGGAGTCTAACTTCTTGAGTTCTTTATATGCATTGGATATTAGCCCTCTATGGAATGTAGGATTGGCAAAGATCTTTTCCTAATCTGTTGGTTGCCGTTTTGTCCTATTGACAGTGTTTTTTGCCTTACAGAAGCTTTGCAATTTTATGAAGTCCCGTTTTGTTCAGGAAATTTTCCTTTGTGTCCATGTGCTTGAGGCTCTTCTCCACTTTTTTTTTTCCATTAGTTTCAGTATATCTGGTTTTATATGGAGGTCCTTGATCCATTGGGATTTGAGCTTTGTACAAGGAGATAGGAATGGATCAATTTGCATTCTTCTACATGCTAACTGCCAGTTGAGCTAGCACCTTTTGTTGAAATGCTGTCTTTTTTCTACTGGATGGTTTTAGCTCCTTTGTCAAAGATCAAGTGACCATAGGTGTGTTGGTTCATGTCTGGATCTTCAATCCACTGATCCACCTGCCTTTCACTGCATCAATACTATGCAGTTTTTCTCACAATTGCTCTGTAGTACAGCTTGAGGTCAGGGATGGTGATTCCACCAGAAGTTCTTTTATTGTTGAGAGTAGTTTTCACTATCTTAGGTTCTTTATTATTCCAGATGAATTTGCAAATTGCTCTTTTTAACTGTGTGAAGAATTGAGTTGGAATTTTGATGGTGACTACATTGAATCTGTAGATTGCTTTTGGCAAGGTGGCCATTTTTACTATATTGATCCTGCCAATCCATGAGCATGGAAGAGCTTTCCATCTTTTGAGATCTTTGATTTCTTTCTTCAAAGACTTGATATTCTCGTCATACAGATCTTTCACTTGCTTAGTTAGAGTTACACCAAGATATTTTATATTATTTGTGGCTATTGTGAAGGGTGTTATTTCCCTAATTTCTTTCTTAGTTTGCTTAGTCTTTGTGTAGAGGAAGGGCACTGATTTGTTTGAATTAATTTTATATTCAGCTACTTTCCTGAAATTGTTTATCAGTTTTTGGAGTTCTCTGGTAGAATTTTGGGGGTCACTTAAGTATACCATCATATCATCTGCAAATAGTGATATTTTGACTTTTTCCTTTCCAATTTGTATCCCTTTGACCTCCTTTTGTTGTCTAATTGCTCTAGCTAGGACTTTGAGTACTATATTAAATAGGTAGGGAGAGAGTGGGCAGCCTTGAGAAAATCAGTATCTTAAAGAGACATTTTATCTGCCGTATTGATTTCTATGTTCTTCACAGCAGATAAAGCATATAAAATATCAATCTCTTAATTTATTTTTAATTGACACAAAACATTTCCATATATTTATTATGTACAGTCATGCAATTTATTGATACAATGTATAATAAGCAGATTATGAAAATTAGTATTTTCATTTCTTCACATATTATAATTTCTATGTGTTAAGAAACTTGCAAACTGGTGCAACCACTCTGGAAATAAATCTGGAGGTTCCTCAGAAAATTTGAAATAGATCTACCTGAAGACCTAGCTATACCACTCTTGAGCATATACCCAAAAGATTCCCCACCATGTCACATGGGACATGTGTTCCACTATGTTCATAGCAGCCTTATTTGTGATAACCAGAAGCTGGAAGCAACCCAAATGTCCCATAACAGAAGAATGGATACAGAAAAATGGTTCATTTACACAATGGAATACTATTCAGCTATTAAGAATGAGGACATCATGAATTTTGCAGGCAAATGGATGGAACTAAAAAATATCATCCTGAATGAGGTAAATAAGACCCAAAAGGACATGCATAGTATGTACTCAATAATAAATGGATATTAGCCAAAAAGTACAGAATACTCAGGGCACAGCTAACAGGACTCAAAAAGATTAACAAGCTGAAGGACCCAAGTGAGGATACCTCAATCCCACTTGGGAGAGAGAAGAAAGCAGTCGGGGGGGGGGGCAGAGTGAGGGAGAGATCTGGGTGGGAGAGGGGATAGGGAGGGGAAGAGGGGAACATGGTCAGATATTGAGCGGTAGAGCAGGATTGAAGTCCTAAGGGTCAGCAGAAAGAATGGAAACAGGCAACCTTGGGAGGTAGGAGGTAGGGGGACCCTCTAGAATTTACTGGAGACCTGGGAGGTAAGAAACTCTCAGGACTCAAAGGGAGAGATCTTGGATGAAGTGCTCTGCAGTGGGGAGAGGGAACTTGTAGAGTCCACCTCCTGTGGAGGGACAGGACATCAAGCAGAGGGATGGGGTTGCCACCCCACAGTCCAAAGCTCTGACCCAGAATTGTTCCTGTCTGAAGGAACTTCAGGGAAGAAAATGGAGAAGAACAGGAGAGAAAGGAGGTCCAGTGACCAGCCCAAAATTGGTTTCCAGCTAGGGGAGGATTTGGGGCCTGGCACTGTTACTGATTGATGCTGTGGTATGCTTGCAGACAGGAACCTAGTATGGCTGCCTCCTGAGAAGCCTAACAAGCGCTGAAAGAGTCAGTTACACCCAACCAATGGACAGAAGCTGAGGACCCCTATGGTTGAATTGGGGAAAAGCTGGAAGAAGCTGAGGAGGAGGGTGGCCCCATGGGAAGACCAGCAGTCTCAAGTTACTCTGAGATGTCTCAGTTACTGAGCCACCAGCCAGGCAACATACACCAGCTGATATGAGTCCCCCCAATGCATAGTCAGCAGAGGACTGCCAGGTCTGGCCTTGGTGAGAGAAGATGTACCTAACCCCAGAGAGACTTGAGGCCCCAGAGAGTGGGGAGGCTTGGTGGAGTGGGTGTGTATGGGGGACATCCTTTTGGAGATGTTGGGGTTATGAGTGGGAAGTAGTCAGAGGGTAGACCAGGAAGGGGGATGAAGTCTAGACTGTAAAAAAGGATAAAGAATAAAAACAAAAAAATTAAAAAAAAAGAAACTTCAGATTCTTTCTTGCTATTTTTATATTTTTAAAGCATAAATCAACGTAAGAAAAAAGAAACATCCTTCATGTTCACCGCCACAGAGTGTTGGTATGAAGCAGTATGACAATACCTGATTCTCCACTGAAAAAAGGATGTCTATGAAGAGCCATTGGACACCTCAAGCTGGGAAGCTGGGAAGCTGGGATGAGAGACAAGCTTGGTCCCAAGTTAAGCTTCCTCTGGGAAGCCCAAGAATGTTTGGCAAACCCATTCAAAGGCTGACGGAACATACTGCTGAATAAATAAAGCCAGATAACACATACTTTTAAAATGAAGACAAATGTGTTTTAGGTTGATTTTATTTTCTCATTTCTCTACAGGGGACCAAGTGGCCCAGGAGTACCGTAAGTAGAATTGGCATTAATCATGATAATTTACCTTCTACAAAGAAAAAAAAAATTCCCTGAAGTTCAAGATGCACAAGTTGTATTTTTAAATTTCTGGCACATTTGAAAATCATAGTCTTATTCTTCCGAGCGATTACTAAACACAGAACGGAAAGACCAGGGGCATCATGTCAGCCTTTGGTACTTTCATTTAGGATGTTTATTCAGCTTGGGGAGGGGGGCCTGGGGGGAAACAACATTGTTAGGTTTCTGCCCCAGCATGGTTCCAGAACAAGATTTCCATGGAATCTTGATAGGAAAAGTAGAGGCTGCCTAGAGGAAAAGAACAGAATTGGACAAGAACCTGGAAATATGAGGTTATAAGCAATATTTCTCTACGGACAAGCTGAGAATATACCTCTCCATACCCCTGTGTCTACATTGATATTTTTTTGATCCTTCTGATACCTTTCCTCCTGCCTACATTGTGCACAATGATGTAAGTGCTCTGAGTCTGAAGAGCCAACAGCTGGTTTTGCCCAAGGACTCACCTTGGAACCAGAGCCTTCAGTTAGGGCAACTGGGCAACCAGACTCATTTGGTTTCACAGTAGTTTGCATCATACACATTTAACTGTGTAATGTGGACAAATACTTCTCAGTGCTCAGTTCTGTAAAGCAATTGCCATAACCAGCAGCTGTATTCTGGCAAATTCAATTCCTCTTTCCACTCTGCCAGTGGTGGCAAAACCTTTTCCTCTTCTCTTTTCCTTATTTCTTCCTGGTTTCCACTTAATGGATTCTTCACTCTCTCTCTCTCTCTCTCTCTCTCTCTCTCTCTCTCTCTCTACCTCTCTCTCTCTACCTCTCTCTCTCTCTACCTCTCTCTCTCTCTCTCTACCTCTCTCTCTCTCTCTCTCTCACACACACACACACACACACACACACACACACACACCACACCACACCACCCCACCCCACCCTGGATTTGAAGTTGCCTTGAGATATATGCAAATTATAAAAATAACAAGGACTGTGTGAAGAAAATGAAGTGAAAGGGGAATTGGATTGCAAAAGTAAGAGACAGAAAGGGCTGAGGTTAGTATCTGGCAGAAGAGATGATTGTTCTATTTGGAAGCCAGAAGTTGGCCACAAACCCTGTTTAGAGTGTTTCAAGAAGAGAGAATGTGTGATTAATTGTGGTTGTTAGTTTTTTATCAGCGTGACACAAACTAGAGCCACCGTGGAAGGGGAAACCTTAACCCAAGAATTGCCTCTATCAGATGGGCTTATAGGCATGTCTTTAAAACATTTTATTAATTACTGATTGATGTGCAAGTGCCTATCAAAACCATGGCTGGTGCTACCCCTGGGTAGGTGATTCTGGGTTGTATAAAAAAGCAAGTTGAGAGAACTATAGAAAGTGAACCAGTATGCAACATTTTTCCATGGCCTCTACTTTAGTTCTTGTCTTAGTTTCTGTCCTCACTTCCCTCTATGATGGACTGTAACTTATAAGGAGAAATAAACCATTGCCTCCCCACATTGCTTTTTGGTTAGGAAACAGAATCAAACTAGTTCAGTTGCAGTCATTAGATTATATACTAGTTGCTCAGTCCTTCTGAACTAGTTAAACTAGCTGAACTAGTTTTTCACATTTTACTTAGCTGCTATCAAGATTTTTGACATATTACTGCTTCTCAATTCTTCATTCATTCAGTGAGTTGAATCAGGGATATAGAGAAAGATACACCATAGAATGATTTGAGTCTTGATTTGGTTCTTGATGGGGCAGCAGTTTAAATATCATGCTTCCTTCCAGAATCAAGGATATCTTTAAAACGTCACATCCATAAGGTCTTCCGTGGACCACAGTGCTTTGAAGGGATGGATGAACACGGGGAAGATAATGGCCTTTATTATCTAGACCCTTCTTCTATAGCAAGTTAAACACATGCATTTACAAATGTCTGATGTAGCATGTGGTGAGAGGAAGAGTTGCAGTTCAGGCTCCAAGGGAAGGAGCTCTGCATTCATGAATTTTATTGGCGTAAGTTAGTGTGAAAACCGATGAAAAATGGTGGAGAAACAATGTATAAGAAGGGAAGTCAGGCCTTGAAGCAATCGCCAAGGCCTGGTGTACTGGCTGGTTTTGTGTGTCAACTTGACACAGGCTGGAGTTATCACAGAGAAGGGAGCTTCAGTTGAGGAAATGCCTCCATGAGATCCAGCTGTGGGCCATTTTCTCAATTAGTGATCAAATGGGGAGGGCCCATTGTGGGTGGTGCCATCCCTGGGCTGGTAGTCTTGGGTTCTATAAGAGAGCAAGCTGAGCAAGCCAGGGGAAGCAAGCCAGTAAGTAACCCCCTTCCATGGCCTCTGCATCAGCTCCTGCTTCCTGACCTGCTTGAGTTCCAGTCCTGACTTCCTTTGGTGATGAACAGCAATGTGGAAAGTGTAAGCTGAATAAACATCTCCAGCCTCATATCATTAACATTTTACTTGGAAGAGTGAGCTACTTCTCCAGGAGATTCAGGAGAATCTGAGAGCTCAATACTATTGAATTGATCAACATAGACATGCCCATCTCAAGTTCCCATTCTTTTCTACTCAGGACCTTAATAGTGGCTTAGTAGATCTGCTGGGGTCATGCTCCCTTTTAGTGAATCATGCTATCCTTGTTTTTATATAAATAAAATTAAAGGGCTTTGTCTGCCCTTAGTGGTGGGAGATTTGTCACTCAATATACTCCAAAGCAGGATTTAGTGATCACACTTGTCTTTAATTAGGTCAGTTGGCCTTATTATTATTGTTATTGTTGTTATTATTATTATTTTATTTGTGTTGCTGTAGCTCCTCATACACAAGACATGCTCATTGTGTGTGCCTCTGTCTGTGTTTACCATTGGTGAACATTTTATGTCATTCTGGGGTCTGTCTGCTTTCGGTGGTAGGGCCATTGTTATTCATTGGCTCATAGCTGAGCCAGCTCCAAATCTTATTTTGAAGCATTTTTGATAACTTATAACACATCAACTGTCACAGATCAAGTTCGCCAGGAGGTAGCTACATCTGGATTAATCTTCATGGGAAAGAGAAGGAAATAGAGGTAGACAGAAAGAAATCTCCAGTGGTGAGGTACTCACAACTAAGACCCCAAACAACTGCATTTGTCCTGATACTGTGGTCACTTCTTGTCATCTGAAATCAGGTCACAGTCCCAGCTTTTATACCCTTGGCCTGTGATTGGATGTGGGCCATTTTCAAGATGGGAATGTGAGCTTAGGTTAGACTGTCCTCTCCAGCAGAGAATATTTGATCCAGAAGAATACAATTATGAGCTGTCAGTTTTCAAACTTGGAGTTTGGGGACTGAGGGATTCTGTGGTGAAGAGGGGGAAGAAGCAAGTGGAGACTAAGTTTCATGAGTTCCTTCTGCGACACATCCAAAGACTGTTTTGCTTTTAGCTATATGAACAGATACAATATCATCGAATTGTCTGAGAGCGGGGTGTAGAATACTAAAACAAATTTGGAGAGATGAAGGAGAAATCATTGGATGCATCCAGTGTTATAAAAACCGACTCTTCTCATGGTGGTCACCTCGTTAAAATTCCTCCCTTCTCTCAGTCTAAGAGAGCCTCGGGTTATTAATTTCAGTCTCCCTAGGTCTCTCTCCTACAAGCAATATGGTTTATCTTCTTAGATAATACAAACACCAACAGATGTGCTCCCTCCTCTCCAGATAGGCAGATTGGAAGGCTATTCCCAGCTTGATGAATTGTAAATTCCTCCACTGATTTAATGAGAGTTGGTTTGGGAATGCAGGACAGAAATAAGGCAGGAGAACAATGCCACATTAAATACAGTTGTCCCTTGGTATCTGTGTGGGATTGGGATTGGTTCCAGGTCTGAGAATACTCAAATCCCTTATACAAAATGGTGTATTTGCATATAACCTATATACACTCTTCTTTACATCTTAAATCATCTCTAGATCACTTGTAATACAAAATACTATGTAAATGCTGTGCAAATAGTTGTCATACTGTGTTGTTTAGGGATTGATGATTTAAAAAATAGATTATATATGCTCAGTGCAAATGCAACTTTTAAAAACATAGTTTCAAAACAATGTTTGTTGAAGGCATAAGTGTGGAACCCACAGACACAAGAAGAGTTATCTTCATTCCATAAGTAATAGGATAAATTTCAGATGTACATAATTATGTGCTTCAGATGGGACAGGACAGTAGAAGATAGTAGATACCATAATAGAAATATGTAATTTAAAAAAAAGCCAGTGAAGGAGAGTGTGCTTCAGAAATAAGAAGAAAATCTTTCGGGAGGGCTCTGATGTGAATAGAACCTCAAACGGTAAGTGAACACTCCATGTGTGAGATTCTGTAGTTTTTGAGCTCGTATATTTATCTATTCAGGCTGGTCTAATATAATAGGTAAAATTTTACTCTTCTATTCTGCATTTTACCTGTATCTCATAGTTAATTTTCATGTGTTTATGTGTGTGCGTGTAAATGAGAACACAAGTATATGTACGTCCACTCACATGTGTGTGTGTGTGTGTGTGTGTGTGTGTGTGTGTAAGCTCGAAATTGATATCAGATGGCTTCTTCATCTTCACTTTATTTAGTTAGAGTGTCTTGCTGAACCTAGAGACTACTAGTATAGGAGAAATGAGACAGCAAACCCTGATCAGCTCACAGGGGCCCACACAAGTACAACAGTGGCTTCCACACCTGCCAACCCCTAAAGCCTGACCGACACCCGGAGGCAAATGACGACAGAGCACATGACCAGAACTACCAATCACATGGTGCCAGCTACATAAAGCAAGCAGTCATGAACCAATGGGGCCTGGATGGAGGGTATAAAGGTTTGCCCAGTTCCTGCAATAAACGAGACTGCTTCTGCCACTTGCCTCACTCCCAGAGTCTGTGTTATTAACTCTGCACCTTCTTACCCCTGCCCCCAAGGGTCTTGGTTGGGGTTGCAAACAACATACTAGTTCCAGTCAGTCTAGCTAGCCAGCTTGTCCTGGGACTTCTGGTAGCTTCCTGATTGCTCAAATTGTAGGGGGTTGCCATTCCTGCCTGGCTTTTACATGGGTTCTGGGAATCCGAACTCCAGTCTTAATGCTTGTTTGCAAACAAAAATTTTCAGTGATTTATCTCCTCGGCCCACTCATTGTCTTTACAGGGTCTAATTATTAAGACATTTCCATTGTGCTGCCGTTTAGCAGCTGATGTGATGTTTGCATATATATGGTATGGTATTATGAGTCCTTACTGCTAAGAAATAGTGGCAGCTTGGAGGCTCTATTTATTTGCTTTCTGTTTCTATTTGCCAGTTTAATGTTACTGTCTCCTAGTAACAAGAAACAAAGGAGTGCACCTATAGCTGGTACAGTTACCTCAAACATGCAGCAAGGCAAAGGACACAAAATGACTCCTAGTTCTTAACATATCTTGCTTCTCTGGGTGGTAGACCCAGATACCAGAAGAGATAAAGTCAGATGATGAAATCATAATATTTTCCCAACTCCTAAAGCATTTAGCTAAAGTTCACATTTTTTCTTCTATAGGTTTAATTAACTCTGTAAAAAATAGAAAATTTAGACAAGTAAAAATTGTGATTAATTATTTACTCATAACTTACTCAATTGAATGGTAATGGTGCCACTAATAAGAGATTACTTTTGACTGTTATTGTAGAGTTGCAAGATTCAAATTCATTTACATACATATTCACATGCATGCATACATACATATATACACACATATATACATATAGATGCATGCATACACTCATATAAACATATACAAATGCATGTGCATACTCATATACACATATATAAACATGTATGCAACACATATACACATGCACACACGCAAATCCATGCATATAGATATGCATACATTAATATACATACATATACATAATATATAACCATATATGTATGCACATAATATATGTATGTAGACATACATGCACTCATATATATATGTACACACATACATATGCATGTGCATACTCATACACATGTGTACATGCTGCATACATTCATAAATACATACATATACACAATGCTCATATATGCAGATGCACACATAAATACAAATGCATGAATATACTCACAAATACACAAATATGCCTGCATTCACACATTCATATGTACATGTACACACATGCACACATATGAATATGCATGTGTATGTATGTGCATATGTATATGAGTGCATGTATGTCTATATACATGGATATTATAAATAAACATATATGTATATATTATATGAATGCACACAAATATACATGCATGCATATATACACACATACACATGCATACATATATACACACATATATGCACGCACATACATACACATGCACACACATGCATGCACATATACACATGTCAACAAATTTTACACATGCATGCTCACACATTGTGGTAGTTTAAATAGGTATGGTGCCCATAGATTAATGTGTTGGAATGTTTGGCTATAGGGAGTAGCACTAATAGGAGGCATGGTCTTATTGGATGAGGTGTGTCATCCTTGTTTGAGGAAATATGTCACTATGTAGGTGGGTTTTGAGATGTCTTATGCTTAGGTTCTCTCCAGTGTGATCCAGTCTCCTCCTGGCTGTCTTTAGATCAAGATGTAGAAATCTCAGCTCCTCCAATATCAAGTCGGCCTGCAAGATGCCATGCTTGCCACCATGATGATAATGGACTAAACCTCTGAAACTTTAAACCAGCCCCAATTAAATGTTTTCCTTTATAAGAGTTGCCTTGGCCATGGTGTCTCTTCACAGCAATAAAATCCAAACTAAGACACACACACACACACACACACACACACACACACACACACTACAATGCAATTCATAGCCCAAGTTTTCTAAAAAAAAAGGAGTCAG
Source organism: Mastomys coucha (assembly GCF_008632895.1). Lineage (NCBI taxonomy): Eukaryota > Metazoa > Chordata > Mammalia > Rodentia > Muridae > Mastomys > Mastomys coucha. The sequence continues at coordinate 90,048,866 of NW_022196896.1, forward strand.
CCCACTCTTCCTCTTCTTTCCTTCATGTTTATTTTAATTAAATATAGCCTCCATAAACAATTAGAAAACCTACTCTTGCAAAGCTCATGGAACAAGGAGGCAGAAATGCCATTGCCCAGTTCCAGTGAGGCAGTTTTCAAGGTGGTTTCAAAGCCTGCATCATTGTACTATCCTGAGAACTATTGTTCTTCCCAAAAGCAAATGGCAGCTATTGGCCATGGCACTTCAGAATTGTTTCCAGCACTCCCAGGTGTCATGGTTACGGTGTTGTACAATGTAAACCAAGATTTGTTGATTTAGGAAAACTACAGCACATATAAAAACATCCGTTTGTAACCATTTGCTCAGGCTGTCTTTAGAAGGATTTGATTGCATCTACTAAATCTTTCTAAATGAAATCTCCCTTGTGGTAGTTGTAGGTCTGCACTGGGAGCCCTGTTGGAAAGAGTTAAGATATCAGGGAGTGGAGCAGAGCTTTGAGCAACAGACCTGTGCTGAGAATATTGATGGGATGACAGAGGGCGACAGCCCTGTCCTGGAAGTGAACTATATTATGAAGGCAGATGGTCAACTCAATATATGTCACTCACCGTAACTTGCTCTAAACTAATTACCTAATGCAAGAAACAGATGTCTGGAAAGTCTCATAAATGGAAATGATATATGGGTGACTTTTCAGTTTAGCCAAAAGGATGGTAGCTATTAAAATGCTATTGATATCCCAAAATAGAAAAAAATACATTAAGTAGCATTTTATTATTCACCCTCCCCCAGAACTCAAAGCACCCAATAACCAGTAATGCGACCCATGCATATTATTAGCTATAAAATCGGGCTATTTATGAGATTGCTTACTTTGTGCAGGTCATTGTGCCTTTATTTAAATTATTGCTTCTGTGAATTAAATTGTTTTCTGTGACCTGTGAGCTCCAGTGCTGCTCTGGAGGGCTCCGTGACAGGCAAGCTCTGTCCCCATGCTCCACAGGGGCTTGCTGCCCCTTTTACAGGAAGTCACTGGGAAAGCTAAGCCTTGTTGGAACAGAAATGAAGTCAAGCTTCTCAACACTGCATTAGGTCTGAGGGCTCTAACCCTGACATGTCACATGACCTGTGATTATCTCTGCTCTAATTCGATAGCTCTGATCTGATCAAGAGTAATCTATACATTTAAACTAATACCTTCTATCATTTCTGTTTTTTTTTTAATTCACAGCCTTTAATAAAAAATATTGTCAGATCCACCCACATCCCAAGGACAGCTGGCAGAAGTGATTTGTGTGCGGTTTCTGAGCCCCATTGTCTAGCTCTGGGCTCATTCTTTGGTCTGGAGGAAGACTGTGGGACACCAAGAGCATCCTGCTTCTCTGTGGAAACCTTGAGGGAGTGGCAAAACTATCCAGGTTAGAATCCTGCCCAACCAATCCCATTCTAGTCGGATCCACTCACCATCCCAGTTCGTCCACCTAGTACACAGCCTGCAGAGGTGATTTGAGTGTGAAGACCCTTGAGGGACCCCAAGAGTGTCCTGCTTCTCCGTGGAAACCTCTGGGGGTCTAAGACTTGGAACCCTGCTCCACCAATCCCAACCCAGTCATATCCACCCCGCCTGCTATCCCAGTTGAGTCCAACTGGGACCCAGCCTGCAGACTGGGGTCTGCCTGAGACACAGGCAGGAGAATCTGGTCCCCTGTCCTCTATTGTCTGGCCCATGGCTCCTCCCACCTTCCTGAGAAGTCCTGCTGCCATCAGGATCATCCAGCCAACGCCAGAGAAGATCAGATGACTGAAGGACAGCATAAGAACACAAGCAGCAAGACTTAAGGCAATATGGCACCACCAGAGCCCAGCCATCATGTTACAACAAATCCTGGAGGTCCTGATGAAACTGAAGCACAAGAAGAGGATTTTAAATCTAGTCCTATAAAGATGATAGAGGACTTTAAAGAGGACATGAATAAATCCCTTAAGTAAATACAAGAAAATAACATTCAAACAGGTAGAAGGCGTAAATAAATGTAAAAAAAAGACAGGAAAATACAGTCAAACAGGTAAAGGATATGAGTAAAACTGTCCAAAGCCTGAAAAGGGAAATGGAAGCAATAAACAAAACACAAATTGAGACAGTCCTGGAGATGGAAAACCTAGGAAAGAGAACAGGAACTACAGACATAAGCATCACCAACAGAATACAGGAGATGGAAGAGAATGTCAGTTGTAGAAGATACGAGAGAAGAAATCAATACATTAGTCAAACAAAGTACAAAATCTAAAAAGTTCATGACATAAAGCACACAAGAAATATGGAAAACAATGAAAAGACCAAACCTAAGAATAATAGAAATAGAAGGAGAAGGAAGATTCCCAGCTCAAAGGCCAAGAAAACATCTTCAGCAAAATAATAGAAAAAAAAACTTTACAAGAAGCTTACAGATCACCAAACAGATTGGGCCAGAAAACAAAATTCCCCTGCTGCATAATAATCAGCATACAAAACAAAGAAAGAATTTTAAAAGCAGCAAGAGAAAAAGGCCAAGTAAAATATAAAGGCAGACCTATCAGAATTATACCCAATTTCTCATCTGTGACTCTAAAAGCAAGAAGGGCCTGGGTAGATGTCTTGCAGACCCTTAGAGACCATAGATGTCAGCCCAGACTACTATACCCAACAAAACTTTCACTCATAGAAATCAAAATATTCCATGACAGAACAAAATTTAAATGATTTCCCACTCATCCAGCCCTTGAGAATAATAGAAGGAAAACTCCAACTCAATGAGGCTAACTACTCTGAAGAGACACAAGAAATAAATAGTTTCATACCATTAAAACCAATAGAAGGCACACACACACTCAACAATCAACAATATCAAAATAACAGGAAGTAACCATAATTGATCATTAATAATTGTTGGTATCAACGGACTCAATTCCTCAGTAAAGAGACAAAGGCTAATAGATGCATAAACAGAATCCATCATTCTCCTATATACAAGAAACACATCACAACAACAAAAATAGTTATTGTCTCAGTATAAAAGACTAGAAAAAGGTTTTCCAAGCAAACAGACCCAAGATACAAGCTGGACTTGGCATCCTGACATCCAATAAAATAGACATTCAACTTAAAGCAATCAAAAGTGACAGGAAAGGACACTTCATACTCATTAAAAGAAAAATCCATCAAGAGGATATCTCAGCTCTGAGCATCAATGCCCCAAATGTGAGGGCACCAACATTCATAAAAGAAATATTACTAAAGCTTAAATCACACATTGAATTCCATACATTAGTAGTCGGGGACTTAAACACCCAATTCTCACCAGTGGAGAGATCATTGAGACAGAAACTAAATAGAGAAATCATGAAACCAAGAGAAGTTATGATTCAAGTGGACCTAACAGATATCTATAGAACATTTTACCCAAACACAAAAGAATATACCCTTTTCTCAGCACCTCTCCAAAATTGACCATATGATTGGTCACAAAGCAAGCCACAACAGATACAAGAAGACTGAAATAATCCCATGCATCTTATCAGATCACCATGGATTAAAGCTGGACTTCAACAAGAACAAGAGAAACAACAGAAAGCCTACATAGTCATGGAAACTGAACATCTCTCTACTTAATGATCACTGGGTCAGGGAAGAAATAAAAAAAGAAATTAAAGACGTCCTACAGGTCAATGAAAATGAGGGCACAACATACCCAAACTTATAGGACACCACAAAAGCAGGACCAAGAGGAAAGTTCATAGCACTAAGTGCCCTCAAAAAGAAATTGGATCAAGGAACTCAACATAAAACCAGACACACTAAATCTCATGGAAGAGAAAGTAGGAAATACTCTTGAACGTGTTGGTACAAGAGACAATTTCTTGAACAAAACACCAACGGCTCAGGCTCTAAGATCAACAATTGATAAACAGGACCTCATGAAACTGCAAAGCATTGGGAAAGAATCTTCACCAATTGTACATCTGACAGAGGGCTAATACCCAAAATTTATAAAGAACTCAAGAAGTTAAACACCAGCAACCCAAACAACTCAATTTGAAAATGGGGTACAGAGTTCAAGAAAGACTTCCCAACAGAGGGTTCTCGACCAGCCAAGAAGCACCTAAAGAAACGTTCAATACCCTTAGTCATCAGGGAAATGCAAATCAAAACAACCCTGAGATTCCACCTCATACCAGTCAGAATGGTTAAGATCAAATACTCAAGTGATAGCACATGCCAGCAAGGATGTTGAGCAAAGGGAACACTCCTCCACTGCTGGTGAGAGTGCAACTTGTACAACTACTTCGGATATCAATTTTGCAGTTTCTCAGAAGATTGGGAATAGTTCTACCTCAAGACCCTGCTATACCACTCCTGGGCATATACCGAAAAGATGGTCCACTATCCCACAAAGACACTTGCTCATGTATGTTCATAGCAGCTTTATTCGTAATAGAATCTGGAAACAACCTCAACTGAAGGTTAAATAAAGAAAGTTTGGTATATTTACACAATGGAATAGTACTCAGCCATTAAAAACAAAGACCTCATGAATTTTATGGGCAAGTGGATGGAACTAGAAAATAGCATTCTGAGTGAGGTAACCCAGTCCCAAAAGGAGATACATGGTATGTACACACTTATAAGTGGATATTAGCCATAAAGTGTAGGATAACCATGCTATAATCAACAGATACAAAGGAGCCAAATAACAAAAAGGGCCCAAGGGAGGATGGTTGAATCTTTCTCAGAAGGGGACACAAAGCAGATATCAGAGGTTGATGGAAGGGGGTGGGGGTGGGAGAGACTCCGTGTGAAGGAAGGAGATCATATGTAGGGAGAACCGGGTGAGAGAAGAGAAATTGGTGGTGGATGGTGTGTGTGTGTGTGTGTGTGTGTGTGTGTGTGTGTGTGTGTGTGTGTGTGTGTTTGTGTGTATAGGGGGGATCTTTAGGACATGACAGAGACCTAGGATGGAGAGAGGCCCCAGAGAGTCTATGGGGGTGACTCCAGCTGAAACACATAGAAGTGGAGGATATTGAGTCTGAAATGGCCACTCCCTGTAGCCAGGGTAGGCTTCTAGTAGAGGCATAAGGACAGCAACCTACCCACAAAACTTTTGACCCAAAATGTGTCTTACCTACAAGATGTGTAGCGACAAAGACAGAGCAGAGATGGAGATTATGGCCAATCAATGACTGCTCCAAACTGAGACCCATCCCATGGCAAGAGCAAGAACCAATCCCTAAAAGGATGGAAAGACAGGGATTCCACAGGAAGACCAACAGAGTCAACTAACCTGGACCCATGGGGTCTCCCAGAGACTAAATCACCAACCAAAGAGTGAGCACAGCCTGGACCTAGACCCCTTGTACATATGTAGCAGATAAACAGCTTGGTCTGTTTATCTAAACATGCAGGTCCCCCAACAACGGGAACAGGGGCTATCCCTGAGCCTGTTGCCTGCCTGCCTGTGCCTCCTAAGCCCCTAAGTGGGTCACCTTGTCTGGCCTCAGTGAGAGAGGATGTGCCTAGTCCTGCATTGACTTGATATTGGGTGGGTGTTGGGAGGCCATAGGATGTTAGTAGGGGGGGTTATTCCCAGAGAAAGGGTCTCTCAAAAGAGAAGGAGAAGGTGGGATAGGGGAAGGACTTGTGTGAGGATGCACTGGGAAGAAAGGAAGGACTGATATTGGGTTGTAAAATGAATAAAAAGATAAATTTTTAAAAAGAAATATTAATTAACAGGAAAGTCTAAACATCAGAATAATATAAAGTTCTCAACTACCAAAATTAAACCAGTCTTGATAATTTTCCATTTTTGCCTTGGCAAAATACTTCTCCTCAAAAAGAGGGAAGAGAAGGACAAACTACTCAGTGTAAAGCGGAGGACTTTCAAAGTCTGTTTGTCCCTCTGCCTTGAGGGCAATCCTAATCCTGACTCTGACTTGAATCTTTCTATTCTGTTTTTTTTTTTTAGACCTTGTAACACGTGCATAAAAAAAATTACACAGATTAAAAATGTATGGAAACACTTGTGTTTTGACCAAACATATTATCTTTCCCACTTTTTATCCATATTGCTGTGGGCAGAATGTGATTGTTGTTTTAACTCTGGTTTAGAATTCCATTGTTAGAGCTAGATTAGAGAATGTTTTTCTAGGAAATTTTTGATTATTTCTCAGTTTTTCTATTATCCATAATGTCCTAGTAAACATCTTGTGCCTGGCGGGGGGGGCTTGCCTTTTCACTTGATTCATCCTTTTTGTGGTTTTCCCCTTTCCCCCTTATTCATTGCATGTGTTATTTAGATTTCCAAATACAGTTCAACGTCCTGTAATTTGTAACCCAAGAGTCTTCTCTGCTTTATTTCAACACTGTTCCCTGTTTGGTTGCTACTCGAGTTTATCAGTCACTTCCTTTACAACTGGTGCTCATTATTTTGCTAACCAAAATTTTGTTTGATTTAGTGAAGACAGAAAGTGCTAATTTATACTGAGAATATTACGTTTACTACTCACATCTAAACCTTCGATCCATTTGGAGTTACAATGGAAATCCATTTGGAGTCACAATGGGAGTTAAGTATAAGTATCCAATTTTTACTTTTATTTCATTATTTTTAGATGAAAAACAGTTGTCCCATTACTGCATTTCAAACATCCCAGCTTTTTCTTCATGATCTGCAACCGAGGTATCAGCAGTGGTGTTTGGGTAGACAGAGGAGAACAGAGCTCAGAGCACGAACCACTCACTGTGAGCATTGTTGGTGCTTACTCTCGACTGCTCTTCCTGGAGACCCTGAAGTGTCTGCTGACCAGCTCCTGTGCAGCTTCACAGCAGGGCCAGGGACGCAAACGGAAATGGTATGCCTGTTCTCAGATGGGACTGGGACGTCTTCTTTCTGTCTCTCAGCTTTCTTCCATGAGTTAGAGGTGAGAGGAGATCATGAGATGGCAGAGCCCAAGTCAGGGCTTCTGGAGCTTCACACATACACACACACACACACACACACACACACACACTACAATACATGCACACACACATACATGCACACACACACACACACACACACTACAATACATGCACACACACACACACAAACACACATTCATCCATCCATGCTAACACTGGACTCTGAGCAAGAAGAAAACTAAGTGCTAAATGGTGGAGTTCAGGACTAATGTGTCACTGTAGCTTATCTTGATGGATTCTCCATGGTTCTTACTCTGGGCTCTGTTTGCCTCCATTAGATCATCTGTCTCACCAAACACTATCTTAATTATTTTGCGTTCATGTGAAGTCCTGTTTCTAATAGAGCAAGTCTCCATTCCCTCTCTTTCTTATCTTTTTCAACTTTTTATCTTCTCAAATTAATTTTGGAATCATTATGAAGGTTAATGAAACTGCCGAGACCATGATTACAATTTTATTAAATCCTTGCTTCAGTTGGGAAGAAATGACATGTTCATTATCTGAGTGTCTACCCCCGAAGCTTGATAAATCTCCTCCATTTATTAGGTTTAACCACATTAAAATGCCAGATCAAAAAGCCATGGGACCTGCCTAAGGGATCAGCTAGAGACCAGAAAATATCAGACTCACAAGGGGTGTCCAAGAGTCACTGGGGAACTAACACAGTCTTCTGCTTGCTTCAAAGAGTCTCATTTGGCACTCATTTGTACTAGTTGTTGGATCACAAAATGTTTTAGAACTTTTGATAATTAAAAAAACAAACAAACAATAGTAGACATTTACCCACAAGAAGAGGATGTCAGAGAGATGGCCATGTAGGACAGTGGTCCTCGGTGGGGTGGGTTTTGACTTGCAGGGAACACTTAGCAATGGCTAAACACATGCTTCTACATCACAGCTGGAACACCGGACCTCAGAAGCGGGAGTTTTGCCAACCACCTGACTATATCCCCTTGCAGCAGCCTGAGGAAGTGTCTGAGGTAGAGATGCCTGAGACGCACCAGAACATCTTGATCTGGCTTAAAAAACAAAAAAAGAAAAAAAGAAACAAGCCAGGGGGTGGTACAGGCAGGTTGGGAATCAGAGGCAGGTGGATCTCTGAGTTTGAGGCCAGCCTGGTCTACACAGCGAGTTCCAGGACAGCCAGGGCTACAACAAAAAACCCTGCCCTGGAAAAACAAACAACAGACAAAACACCAACAACAAAACAAAATCTATGTTAACCCGTGAAGTACTGAAATTTGAGCTTATTATTCTTTGCTTTTCTTTTTGCTTGATTCCATGTGTATGCATGCCTAAAAACACATCCATTTTTTTTGCATGTTTAAACTTTGTAAAAATTGAATCTTTTGGATTTTATTTTTTTGTGTGTGATTAGTTTAATTATCAACTTGACACAATCTAAAGTCACCTGGAAAGAACACCTCCTTGCAGGATTATTTAGATTGGGAAGGCCTGTGGGTGTGTCTTTGAGGGGGATATCTTGAATATGCTAATGGAGGTGAGAAGACCCTCTCTCTGTTCCTGGCTTATTTGCTAGGCCAGGACCCCAAACCACAGACATGTATAGAATGCAAAAAGGGCACCAGCATGTGTGTATTAATCTGTTCCTCTCTGCTCCGTAACTACAGATGTGATACGACTCACCTTCTCTGGTTCCTGTCCTTGTGACTTTCCTGAAACAGGGAACTGAAACTGGGAACTGAGAGCTAACACAAGCCCTTTCCCTGTAAGCTGCCTTTGCTGGGATGTTTGCTCATAGCAGCAGACATGAAACACACCTCTGTTATCAATTTTGTCATCCATATGGGAATATTGAAGCCATGGTTCATTTGGCTCACTCTTTTCCAATATTATATTATATTATATTATATTATATTATATTATATTATATTATATTATATTATATATTATATTATAGCATTTCAATGAGCAAATGTAGCACATTTTCTTCTGTTATGGGGAGTTTGGTCTATGCATTATTACGTGTTTTTTTGGGCTTTTTAAAAACTCTAGTGGAAACTGAATGAAACATGAGATGCTCTCTTCAGTTGTGTATAAGTGTTCTGACACTCCATAGTCTTGCTAATGCTAATACAGAGTCTGACTTTATGACTTCTGTCTGTCTGATGGTTTTCAGTGTGATTTTTATTTACAGTTTCAATTTGCACCCCATCAATTTTAAACAAAGGGAATACTACATATGATTATTGGCTCTCCTCTTCACAGAAATGTTTGTTTATACCTTTTGCCCATTACATTGTTTATCCTTTTCATTTTTTATGAGCTGCTAAGCATTCTACCTAATCTCCTTTTTATTACAAGAATTGCAACTACATCCCACTAATTAGTGATTACTTTTACCTGACAAATAATGCCTCTTAATGGTGGGGAGATGGCTCAGTGGCTTATAATGCTTGCTGCTCTTGTAGAGGACCCAAGTTTAGTTTCTAGTTGGTTGGCTCACACTGTTTAAAACTCTGATTATAACAGGGATTTGAAGCTTTCGTCTTGCCTTGGTGGCAACTGCACTCACACACAAGTACTCACACACAGACATATGCAAACACATAACTAAACATTTTTTAAAAAGAAGCCTATTATTTTATTGTAGCCTAAAGAATCAATTTTAGAATGTTTTAAAAGAATATTGAAAATATTACTTCCCAAGGCAATACCAAAAAAATTATATTTAAAAATTATATTTACGTTAAATACAAAAGACAGTAAGTTATTTTGTTATATTTTCATTATATTTAGCTAATTTTCAAGCACCACTTACTCAAATTCTCATTAAATTTTCCCTAAATTTTCACTAATATGTAAAGTCCCATTCCAATTTATTAATATTTTCATACAGATCCAGCATCCTCTTGACTCCTTTTGTTATATTGTTCTTTCACCAATGTCACATAGTTTTTTGTGATTAGCTGCTAGTACTGAGACATGTTATTGTATTATTACTATTATTATTATTATTAGTAGTAGTAGTAGTAGTAGTAGTAGTAGTAGTAGTTGTTGTAAATTGTTTCTACTCTTGTCAACCTCACAATTCAATATAAACTCTATTGCCTTATCAAGAGTCATAGAAAATGTGGTCAAGAATTTGATTGGAGAGGCTGGAGAGATGGCTCAGCAGTTAAGAGCACTGGCTACTCTTCCAGAGTTCCTGAGTTCAATTCCCAGTACCCACATGTCAGGTCACAACTGTGGGTAACTATAGTCCCATGAGATCAGATGCCTTTTTCTGGTGCGCAGACATACAAATAGACAAAACACTTATATACATTAAATCAATAAATTTATCTTAGAATTTGCTTGGAATCACATTGACTTTCTCTATACATGTGGGAAAGTTCATTTTTTTTTTGTTTTCTTTTTTACAATGTTTGGTTTTCCCATCAAGGAGCATAGCACATCTTTCCATGGTCTCAGCTTTTGCTGTGCATTGTGCTGATTCACTAACATCACTTCCATCAGTAACTCTGCTTATAGTGGAGGGTCTTGTCAACATCAGCTCTACTGCCTTGACTGGCAGTGTTCTCAAGTTCTCATAAAACCATTAGCTGGCTCCACATTTTTAATAAAAATTTTAAGACATCTATAGTTTGTTGGTTGAAGTTTAGTAGGATTCTACTTAATTAGTCCGCCGGTTGTTTAGTTTTGCTGCTTTTATTATTTTCTGTGTGTATGAGAGCTTGTCTGTATATATGTGTGCCATGTGCATTCTTCGTGTCCGGAGGATGCCAGAAGAGAGAGTCAGATGCCTTGGAACTGGAGTTACCGATGCTCATGAGCCACGAGGTGCTGATGTCACCACAAGAGCATTTGGTGCTCCTGACTGCTAAGCCATCGCTCCAGCAGCTTTGTTTTTGCTGCCTTTAACCACCACAATACACAGAAGATCAGGAATCCATTCATTATACATTAACAATCTATACAGTATAATGGTGTTTTTATATTACACATGCTATTAAAGAAGTTTCAGTTGACTTAAGGTAGATTGAGGTAACTTATAATCTTATCTGATCAACTTCCTCTTCAATGACCTCGTCTCTAATCTTACTTCTGGAACAAATCAGAAAATTACTTTCTATTTGAATCTAGTCATATCAACCCCTCCTTCAGACAATACATGCAGGCTCAGCTTTCACTACTTAAATTTTAAAATTAGATTAATGCTTTCTATCCCAAACCTCAAGCGCTCAAAAACTATTATCTTTCTCCTATAAATAACAATTATAAAAATTTTCTAACAATGAGAAAATTACAAGAACAGTAAAGCGAGAGCCAGATATAGAGCACTTGCTCACCTCCTCTTCCTCCTCCTCCTCCTCCTCCTCCTCCTCCTCCTCCTCCTTCTCCTCCTCTTCTTCCTCCTTATCCTCCTCCTCCTCCTCCTGTTTCCAGTTTCTCTTTTGATAGAGCTTCAGTGTGTAAACCCAGACCAGTCTCAGACCCATAGTCTTCCTGAGAGCTGGCATCACAAGTGTGTACCACCATGGCCGATTCCACCACCTAGTATAATATTTCCCTATATTTACTTCACTCATTCTCTATCACCTATCAAATGTATGTATGTGTGTATGTATGTGTGTATGTATGTATTCATGTGTGGCATATGTACGGTAGATGAGTGTAAGTATGCATGTATGTACCAATCAGTCAACTATTTTTTTAAAACTTTTATTGCATTATGATAAGAAAAGTTACATGATTTCAATTTATCTGAGTTTGTTAGCATTTAAAAACATATTTTAATTAAATAGAATTGAATCACATTCTTGTTCCCCTTTTGTACGACCACTCCTCTCAGAGACCCCCCTTCAATATCTACAATATCTTTTTCGTCATATTCCTTAAAATTTATAAAATATTATAACAATAAAATTAAGTATTATAGAAGTTGTTTGATAT
>NW_022196896.1:90061375-90062002 GCF_008632895.1 Mastomys coucha
GGATTTGTGGAAAGATATTGTGTAAATTTTGTTTTGTCATGGAATACTTGTTTTCTCCATCTATGGTAGTTGAGAGTTTTGCTGGGTATAGTAGCCTGGGTTGGCATTTGTGTTCTTGTAGGGTCTGTATGTCATCTGCCCAGGATCTTCTAGCTTTCATAGTCTCTGGTGAGAAATCCACAGTAATTCTGACAGGCCTGCCTTTATATATTACTTGCCTTTTTTCCCTTACTGTTTTTAAAATTCTTTCTTTGTTTAGTGCATTTGGTGTTTTGATTATTATGTGACGGGAGGAATTTCTTTTCTGGTCCAGTCTATTTGAGGTTCTGTAGGGTTCTTGTACATTCGTGGGCATCTCTTTAGGTTAGGGAAGTTTTCTTCTATAATTTTGTTGAAGATATTTACTGGCCTATTACATTGGGAGTCTTCATTCTCTTCTATACCTATTATCCTTAGGTTTGGTCTTCTCAGTGCGTCCTGGATTTCCTGGATGTTCTGGGTGTGGAGCCTTTTGGTTTTTGCGTTTTCTTTGACTGTTGTGTCAATGTTTTCTAAGGTCTCTTTTGCCCCTGAGATTCTCTCTTCTATCTCTTGCATTCTGTTGGTGATGCTTGCATCTATGGCTCC
>NW_022196896.1:90062329-90066644 GCF_008632895.1 Mastomys coucha
GATCCTGTGATTCTGGGATCCTGTGATCCTGAGCTTGTTAGATCACCTGGGAGTGGGGCTTTCTCTGTATGTTGTGGGACTGGCTGCAGAGCTCGTGCCCAAGGTCTGCTCAGAACACTAACTCAGACAGACCTGAAAGAACCCGAGTCACTGGGCTGGCAGAGTTCCTGTGTGCCTGGTCCTGTTGATCCCAGTTACTCCCAGTGTTGGGACAGATGTTGGTTCCTGCTCACCTCTGATCTCAACTATTTTGTTAAATCTTTCCACTGTAAGTTATACCATTATGACCTTTTACCCTTGAATATCTTAGCATACATCCCCTAAAAATGACAATGTTTCCAAAGAGAACCCAATGCTATCACATCACATAAGCAAGCACAAACTGTGTTAAATGTTTCCCAGTGGTAACTTTTTTATTTCTGCCCTTTTCTTCTGTGCCTGTTAGCTACCATTCTTCTTTCAAAAAGGGCCTTTATAGCTAGGCATAAGCTTTAGTTGTCTCTATGTAGTCAAATATGTATGTGCCTGGTCACTCAGCGTCTCACATAGAGTTGTCCACATTGACTTATACATAAAAGCCACACGTTAGAAATCTTCCTATGCTCTATTTCAGACTGTATATTGCTGATGACAGGCCAAACACGAGTTATAATATTTAGTGAAGCACAGGGAAATAAATGTGACCACTAATTAGGGTCCAGCTTTTGGCGCTGTTGTGGAGAAGAATAATTCGTGAGCTTAAATTCTATTCAATATCGTGATCACATAGATCATTAAGGGAAGATGATGGCTGAGCTGGGCTCTTTGTTAGTCTGTAAAATGAAAACATTCTCTAAAAGTTAGAGCCTCCTATCTGCTGACAGGCACTAATGGCTCTGGGGCTGACGTGCTAGCTTAGTTCAAGTATTTCATAGATGATTAGAGTTAATGAGCAAAGTGTAAGCAGGACTCGACTTAATGAATGTGCTAATTGTTTTTCTTGCTGCAAATATTAGTGCTTCTTTTAACCATAATATACAGAAGATTAGGAGCCAATTCATTATACTTTGTCTAATGAGTTATATTTATACGATATAATGGCATTGTTAAATTCGCACAGTACCCTTCTTAATATTCACAGCACTTTACTAGCGCATGCTATTTTAAGCTCAAAGCAGTCCTTTGTCAGTTGGGAAGGCAGGAATAACTGTGCCTATTTTACCCTGCTTGTTAGGAGCCCAGACTCTGAATTCACACTGCCTCAGTTGGAGAACCAGCTCAGCTTGCCTACCAACTGTGTGACCTCTGAAAAGCTACTGAACTCTCCGTGTCTCAATTGTCTCGATTGCAGAGAAGGTGGGGGTGATATCCGTGTTGTGGACTATTGAAGGATTTGCTGAACTGGTGCTTGTGAAGCATTTAAACTCTTCTGGGGAACAACCTAGACCTCTAAGCGTGTAGGCAGCATTTTCGATTACAAACATCCTCTGTCCTCCATTCCCCATATAGCACCCAGAGCACTCTTTGAAGACTGAGAGACCAGCATGTTCCCTGGCTGTTTGAAACACCTGGGCACATTCTGTAGCGAGGGAAATGAAATCCAGATATTTACTTGGGCAAATGTAATCTTCCCCCGCTTAATTCTACACTTACCTTTTAACCTATTCCTGGATCTGATCTACCTCTGCTTCTCAAATAGCCCTGGCTTATTCCTGGCCCAACTCCCTTTTCTTTATATTCTCGGGCACCCCTCAGTCATTGTGGTAGCTGAAGGCAGATTCAGGAACACAGGTCTCATCTCACTTGTACTTGGCTCTTGCCCATCCCCCCTCCCTTCTCCCACACTCCCCCCCTCTCCACACACACACTCTGTTAAATAAAAAGTGTGAGTTCTTGTGAACCCCAGGGCTAAGGTCACATTAACTATCTGCTTGCTTTACTCTATTTTGTTCACAGCACACAGCACACAGATACAAGCAGCTGTGTGTACAAGAGCTTTATCTGAATACATTTGTAGTGGTGCCTGCCTCAGACTTCCCCTGGCTTTTGCTGTGCCTCTCATATGATCTCTTAGCCAATAGTTCTTCCAAGTTTGGTGCGTTCCAGGGTTGCCTCTGGGTATTTTGATCCACCAGTAGGAAGGATCTCTTGGGGGTACTGATATTCAGGTTTGGAACAAAACTCAGCTTGTGGACGCTTTAGCTAGGAGAGTTGTGGGTATTACAAACAGCAGGTGCCAATCTTCTGAAAGGAGGAAACAGCTGCAGAGCTTATTTGAGTGACTGGTGGTGGGGTGGGGGATTGGAATGGCTCAACTATAGCTGGTGAGCAGGAAAGAATTTAAGTTGATACTAAAGAGAAGTAGGGGTCTGATCAGGCAGCTCCTCTTTTTTTTTTTTTTGTACCAGGGAGAACAGGCTACAGTCTGGGCTCAGTGCAGGACTGCAGGTAGGGGTGGGGACGGACTCTGTGGGGCTTTGTACAGGGGAGGGACACAGTGTGGAGGGTGCAGAGATGTCACAGTAAGAGGCATTCTGTCCTTTTGCTGTCTTCTGGGAGTACTCCCAAGTGTTCTATTTAAAGCAGGTTGTCATCTATCAAACAAATGAATTATCCTTAGGTGTTCAGTGGGTACTGGCTACAGGACCCCCACAGATAACAAATCAAGCCCGTTATATGAAGTAGCATGGTGCTTCCACATAGTCAAGCTGCATCCTCTCACATCCAGGTTACTCCTAATACTGGGTATAACATAAACCTACCTAAACAGACTGCATGGTTTAGGGAACAAAGGCAAGAATAAACTCAAATTCAGTACAAATAAACTTTGAAAAATATTTTCAAGCTGCAGTTGGTTGAATCTGTGCCTGTGGAATCAACAGATTCAGAGGGCCATCCACTGTATGGTGTCTCCTTCAGTTCCCAACTTGGAAGGAAAAATTTCCAAGCTCACAGTGCCTGCTTAGATAGTAGGCTGAGCCATTTCTTGTGAAGTATAATTCCATGTTCTGTGTCACCCATCCTACTGACCCAACCTAGCCAATTGGATGAGGATGGACAGAAGGCAGGCTGGCCAGCACTTTGTGGCCCTGCTCTGCCAAGCAAGGCTAACGATGGCTAAGAAATTACTCATAGTAAGCTTTATCATTTGTCACAGCCACAATAGCAGATGATAGCTGTACTGAAGTTTCTGCAGAGAAAATGGTCCCAATCCTTCAGAGGCTGTGAGAGAAGAGTTATGAATTAGAGTCAGAAGTGAGCAGAATGTATTAGCAAGCACAAAACCCAAACACTACCCAGAACACACTGGTCAGTAAAGTCAGTGGCTGAGGCAGAGATGGGGAGTTCAGTAATTGGAAGGTGTGATATGCAAAAAAGAGGGGGTCAGACTCTGGGGTGCTGGAGGAGCACTGTCACCCACTTGAAGCTGTTTTGAGCAAGGCCTGGATGTACCACTGTTCCTGGTTCCTTTCTCATGTTGGTCTAATTTCTTCCTTTCCCACCACTACCTGGAGTAGACACAGTCCTCAGCCAAAAGCAAGACCGGCCACTGTACCCCATTTAGCAATATCTTGCTTACAAGAAGTCTTCTACGTCTTCAGACATATGTTTCTGAATCATTCAACAGTGCTTTGTCATAGTCTCACTCAGGCTAGGTGCTCTCCTCTGCAGCAGAACCTCTAGTACAGGTTCCCATTCATAGACAGGCGTAGCATTAAAACAGGATGGCAGTCAGTGACAGAAAGTTACTGTAAAATAGTGAAATGCCTACCTATAGTAGAATTTCTAATTCACTGAATTACGTACTTATGATTTATGGAATTTTTTTGTATGTAGAATGGAATTTAAAACATGTTTTCTAAAGGATGCGGAGATGCATCACTTCTATGCTTGTCTTATTAGCAATTCATAACTATTATGAAAGAAACCCAGATGCTTAGAAAGCATATAAAGTCCTTTCTTCAGGTTCCCTCATAGCCTATTTTCTTCCATGATCTAAAATGCAGTAGTTTGGCTCCATTCCATGAAGCAAACTACAGTATGGCATCTCATGCTATGCTCTTTTCACATATCTGTTCTGAGGATCCTTTTCCCAATGCCTCCTCCTCTTGGTCTGAGGAAACCCCCAGTGCTCTCACACTGTGAGCTCACCTCCTCCTGCCTGAGTGATGTATATCACTAGATTATTTTGTCTGCTTGGCTATTCTGAGATAGCTCTGAGCCACAACAGAGCAGGGACTGTGGTTTTCTTTCTTTCTTCCTTCCTTTCTTTCTTTCTTTCTTTCTCTCTCTCTCTCTCTCTCTCTCTCTCTCTCTCTCTCTCTTTCTTCTTCTT
>NW_022196896.1:90067117-90084076 GCF_008632895.1 Mastomys coucha
TCCTTCTCCTTCTTCTTCTTCTTCTTCTTCTTCTTCTTCTTCTTCTTCTTCTTCTTCTTCTTCTTTTGAATTTCAATACATAGCATAGAGCCCAGGCATACATACTGTGTTGCCCACAATACATATTCACAGTCTATATTGTATGCTGACTTTTATACTGACTGGGTATATCTTCCAGAAGACAAAATTGATACTCTGAATATTTTTACTGTCAGAAATACACAAGAAATGCATAAAATCCTTCTTCACATGTGGTCCCTGTGTGGAGTAAGGCTATATCTGTGTGGCATGCTCCACAAAACACCAAGATTTCAAGCCTGCCTCAGTGTCCTCTAGATCCCACGAGAGGGGGGGTGGCAAGTGTGGTGTGCAAACCTTCCATCTCAGGGAACAAACTCTTTTCACTAGAGTAGAGGCTCTTTCTGGACTCAGTTGGGTATGGCTCTACTGCGGCGGGGTGGGTTGTTCCTGTTCTGTTCCTCATATACCACACAGTGTACAACACATGCATGCACACACACGCACACACCTCATGACTCCCAGTGGGTTTTGGTAGGACAGGCTTGGTATATGCCACTCTCTGAATATGCATATCTATTCTGAGGAGCCTCTTTCCAGTGCCTCTCCCTCTTGGCATGAGGGAGCTCCCAGTGCTATCACATGTGAGATACCCCAGTGTCATGATACTAACTGAAATGCCCAATACAACAACAATCACAGAATTTCTTCCCCATAAGCCAAATCAAAAGACATGAATTGTTATTACTAATTTATTGGTAAGAAAGTATCCCAAAGGAAAATGGCTTGATCAAAATAATTCGGGGAAGCCAAGTTCTCTGACAGAAAGTCAGCCTTGCAGTTCTAGAATTGTCTTTAGGGATTTCAGGATCATGTATGAGTATTCCTAAGTCTACCTCATTAGAAATTCTGCTGCTCTCTGGCTAATGCACATTAGGAAAGGACAAGAAAACCATCAAGAAGACAACAAAATGACAGTTTCCCTGAAAATGCTACTTACATTTTAGTTATTGTAACCTAATTCATTACAAACCACCAAGATCTGAGTCTGTGATTCCCAATAAAAATAATTTCTCTGCTGTCTCCCTTGAGCATCATTTCAACCTCAAGAAATGTTCTATTAACTGAATTGATAAACATTGCCTCAGAGGTCTGATCAGTCCAATAAGTAGGAGTGAAGAGAATTTGAATGCAGAATTCAAATATGACAAGACTTTACTATTAGGTAGGAATCAATGTAGCTCTGAGTTCATTATTCTAGCTTTGTAATGTCCTATCAGAATAAACACTGGAAAGTGTTTTCTTTTCAAAGCATCATGCTTTATACACATGATAAAACATCATGACTCAGAAATGGTAGTTACGATATCTAGACATCATGGCAGAGACAGCTCCAAGAACACATGGAAGTGGTGCAAGCTTCAATAATTACAACAAGCAAATGGCATTGGTTCATGACTCTGTGAATTCAATGCTTAGGAAATGTTTAAAGACCCTTTAAAAAATACCTTTTTGATGTCTATAGTCTGATAATCTTATTAAATAATCTCTTGCCTGTTCTCATAATAAATTCAGATATTTTAATATACTACCTCTCAAATTTTTTTGTAATTCATAGTGAAATATACATCAGAACCCAATCTACATACTATGTATATACATTTTTGCATATATGTAGAGGTGTCTCAAAACTACTTTTCTAGTGAACTATGAGTTATGATATTTCCTAGTATATTTTTTCCTATTTTAGGATAAATTTATGCTGTTACTAAGTTGTCCTCATGTCCTTTTTTTGTGAATCATGCTTCTAGGTGAAAAACACTATTTTTAATGTGCATGTTGGGCATCTTCCATTTTGTTTCACCTACTTTACAACTACCTTGTGACTTATGATGGCATTTACTTTTACTCTGTGTCCTAGTGTTATTCATTAGTAATTTGAGCCTTGGTTCTCTGAAAGTTTTGTGTGTTTTCCCAAGCCTTAGTGAATCCACATGATCCTGTTTAATTGAAAGATGGTTTGTTATAAAGGACTCAAAATGGCTTCCCTCATAGATCTAGTCCTTGCTGGGGTTAGCTCAGATTAGCTCAGTGACTGTAGTGCCCTCTAGACAGTGGAGAAGCTAAACTTCTATGGAGGCTGAAGCCTCTACAAACAGAATGGAAACTCTCATGGCTTTCTATGACCTAGTCTCAAAATCTTGTTGAATTATATTATTGGTACTGTTTGGAGAAAGCAGCCACAGAGCCCAATAAAATTCAAGGAAAAGGGAGATAGATCTTGCCTTTTAATGGAAGCACTGTCAAAGAATGTGCAGCCATGTTGTAAAAGCTGGACAAATACCGTCAATTCATGTTTCTATAAATTAAGAGATGAGAACATCTGCGAATATCATATTTTTATTTTCAATATAAATATTTGATGTAAAATTTATAAACCACATTTTCCTCTCTACCCATATATGAAATTCAAATGTTTTAATGTGGTGTTTTTCAAGTGGTTTGATCATAATCTATTGTGAAAATCCTATTGTAATTTATCACACACATACACACTCACACACAGAGCCTATACAAAAATCATAAAGCAGCAAGTTCCCTGTGCACACCAGTATTTTCTTCTCCTTCTTCTCTCTTCCTCCTCCTTCCTCTTCCTTCTCTTTCTCATCCCCCTTCCATCTTCCTTCTTCTCTTCTGTAAATAATGCTGGCTATAGCTCACTGAATGGATTTCATACTCATTCATGAATTGTGACCCTCGGTTTTAAAAGCACTGTTTTAGTAATTCAATCTCCTTTTTCAATTTAGGTCCAAATTTATTTCTCAGACCCTTAGCTTCTAGAGCTCAAGAAAGTGGTTTTATTATTGGTTCTCTCTGATGTCACTGTTGACACTCGAGTCACTGAACTGAGTGAAAGAAAAAGAAGAAATGAATGAACTAGCATCCCCCCCCCCATTCACATTTATCTTTAGTTCTCTCTGACATCCATGTTATGGTTCAGCGAAGCAGGAGCAGAAGTCACGTCACATGCCATGATACACAACACCGCTAAAGACTTGGTGGATATATTTCTTCCCTTTTTCCTTCTTTCCTTTTTATCTCCAGCAGGGAAGGCAGAACATTAAATAGAAACCTCAGATACAAGTTCAGGACTGCAAGGCTGACTCTGTGCTTAAAGTACACAAGGTGAGTCCTTATGGCTTCTGTCTGTGGTAGGGAGTGTGCGCATGGGGTACATATACACACAAAGGCAGTGGGGGAGAGGGAGGGAGGGAGGGAGACAGGTTGGTAGACTGGGGCTTGTGAAATATTTGAGACATGAATGACAAGGAATAAAGTGAGGAAGATGAGGGTGGAAAGATGAATGTGGAGAGGGAGAGAGCAGAAGCCAGCTGTGTGGAGCTAAGTTAGGATACAGGCCTTATCCTGAAAGGAGTGGGGAAATGTTTCATCTTAGGCTATCACACTCAAGCAGACACGGGCAAGGTTAGCACATGAATCGAGGTAACCCTGTTAAAGACCCTCTCAGAATGAACCTGCTGGGTCAAGACACAGTAGAGAAGGCTGAGACCATGGGCAGATGTGGAATTATGATGGGGTGGTCCACCACCCAGCGCTTTTATGGTAAGCCACAGTGCTGTACCAAGCATCACAATGGGGCACATTTAGACACTCAAGAGTGCTTGGATTGCTTCTAGGAACTCTCAGGGCTATAATATCTGTCTGATATTATACTGTCTGATATAACACTGTCCTGGATTTTCCCAAATATAGATGAAGAAGTGAGAGTATATCAAATATTTGTGTCAGCTGCTGGCTTTTTTTGTTTGTTCATTTGTTTTTAAAATAGCCAGATTATAAGGATTTAGGGTTTGAGGCCCATATGGTCTCTGGCCCAAGTATTCAACTCTTTCTTTGTAGTTTGAAGGCTCTCAAAGAATGTAAAAATGAATAATCATGGCAGTGCTCCAATAAGTTCAAGTTTAGAAATTATTTATAAATATAACTCTCATATATCATGAAGTATTGCTCTTATGATTCTTCATTGGTCCTTGCAAAGTCTGACGCCCATTCTTAGTTTGCAGGTCACACAAAGTGTAATGTTGCTCTTCTAGACACTCATAAAAAATAACCCATGACAGCAAAAACATGAGTGTTTCTGACATTCCCATCAAAATCAATGAATTAAAAGGAAGTTACCCCATCAATCCTTATATGATCCTTCACAGGAAGAAGACACTATTTCAATAGCTTGAAAGCATTATATTAAAAATAAGATAGTGAAGCAAATATTTGTATGCCCAAGTTTACAGTGAATCATTCACAATACTCAACAGGTAGAAATATATTTGAATGTCCATCAAGATATGAATAGATAAGTAAAATGCAGTATGTACAAACAACAGTATATTATAGAGCTCCCCAAAAGGATGAAATTCTGATGCATACTATATCTTCGATAAACAGAGAGCATGCAAGGAAAAAATACAGGATAGATTTGCTTATATGAGATATTTAGAGTACAAAAATCCACAGAGACAGAAAGAAAGTAAGGTGGTGAAACCAGGGACTAGAGAAGAAGGCATGGAGAGTGAATTGTTTTATCAGAATGGAGCCTCACTTTGGAGAGATGGAAGGGTTCTGGGGTAGGTGATAGTGGTGGCTGATGAGTAGGTGAATGTACTTAATCCCAGCTAGCCATGTACCTACAATTTAAAGAGCCAACCTTATGTCTATGTCAGTAAGCCAGTGAAGACAAGAACAACACAGTGGTTAACTTTATATCGCCCAACACAAAAGAAGAACCAAGAATTGTTAGCATGACCTGCACCTTGTATAGTGGTAGCCTGGACTCTGAACACAAAGTGGCCGTGATGATACTGTGCTCCGAAAATTGTATGAGAACTTTAGAGGACCCATCTACTGACACGTTGTGGTAGACAGATTCAGAGGGGCTCCTTTGTCACAGAACCCATGGGCACTATTGAGAAGCAAATCCATGCCTGTGCCTGCAGAGCCTTTGTGTCAATCACCTGGACAATGCCTCCTAGAATTTTGGAAGTCACTTCTGTTACTATGTTGAACTCTAACTGCATACAATGGCTTCAGGGTATTCCAGGATCCATTGTCCTCTAAGGAGGAGAGAGTTTGGGAGCTGAATCCCAGAGTTTAGATATGAACCTAACTCACACTGTTAGTTTATGGAAAAGTGGAGGGCTGATGTCATGAGGTGAATGACAATGATGAGACTAGGGGATCTGGGCCATCTTTCTCTGTACCATGACTAATGTAGCCTTTTAGCCCACAGACTCCTGGCTCAAATGTTTGTACGACACTACTAAATAATAAATATGTACATGTCTCATCTCCCGCACTTGACTATGAGGTAAGGGCAGGAGCTGGGCCTCTTTAATATTTATACCTCAGTATGATCACCCTGGGCTGGGTTCTGCCTCAAGTAGACACTCAGCAAATATTTGCTGAATGAATGCATACATGAATGTTAAATCCTCTGCCTGCAGACTTCCCCTTTGTTTCCAATTTTCTCCTCCATCTGATACACTCAAGTGCCTTTTGTGTCCTATCCTGCAGATATTACAAATGCCCTCAACAATTTATGTGTGTGTGTGTGTGTGTGTGTGTGTGTGTGTGTGTGTTTATGATGTAGTGTGTGTGTGTATGTATCTGTGTGTGTTAGGGCTCGCTTTCCCTCATTGATGCTGAAACAGAACTGGAGACCTAAAATAGAAACCTCCTTGACATCTTGGCAGAGGACTCCCGTCTCCTGCTTCTAATGTGAGACTCTGACTCCTGGAGATACACTTGATTTTTACCTCATTTAAAGAAAAATCAGAGGGTTTCTGCACATGGTGCTGGCAATGGCTGCAATGACCCTCCAAGTTAGGGATCTGGGAACATAGGAAAATGTCACTGGAAGAATGTCACAGTGTGTTTTAAGAACAAGCCTTAAAGGCATAAGAAATGGGGAGCAGAAATGTCTTCATTTGTTCGTTTATTCGTTCCTTCCTTCCTCCTACCCTTCTTTTTCTCCTCTCTCTGTCTATTTCCATCTCTCTTTACCCCCCCCCCCATGTGTTATCTGTAAGCAATATACATCAGCATTAGACAGAGGGCTTGACCTCTTCTCTTGAGGATGCTATAGTACGCTTGGATGGCAGGAGAGATACAGAACCAATAAAAACAAGTAGACACCTAAGTGATGAGTGGATAAGTAATGAAATGTAAGTAGATACTTTTAATAACTGCCCCTACCTATAACAAGGTGCAGGCTCCACCATATATGGGCTTTATGTACTTGTTTAAATTGTAACTACAATGCACAAGCACAACACACATATGTGCAAAGGCATCCGAGTACCATAGTTACTACAGGACTGGCATCAGGATCCTGGACACGGGTGTGGTCTGGCCTATGTCTCCTGAAGAAACAGAACTCACTTGCCCTGATATTTAGCCAGTGTGCTCAATTCTGCCTCTGGTCATGTGTCTCTGAGCATGAATGCTTCCCTCTTGGCCTCCATCTGCTTCCTTACAATTGTCTCATAGGAGATCTCACCTTACAGAGTGAATGTGAAATGACATGATGATTAGCATAAAAACAAAGCACATGAATGTAAGGACATTGGGTTTATGACCTTGAAGCTCCATGAAGCTAAGTAACTTGCCAATACTAATGCAACAAATATGTATCAGACTAAGAAATCAAACTCAAATGTGATCCCACAACCTTCGAATCTTAATCACTTTACCTTAAGGTTAGCCTGGAGAATAGTACATTGTTACTGGGTTTGTGTATGAAGTGGAAGATTCACAGAGAATGTGAAAGTGTTTGAGGATTCAGCAGAATGTGTTGAAAAAGAAATAGAGACTCTAACCTCTGACAGTTAGTTTTAATTATCAACTTAATAGAATCTAGGCTCTCCCGTGAGGGATTGTCTGGCCCAGGTTGGTCTGTGGCTGCGTCTCTTGGAGATTGTCTTGTTTGTGTTAACGGTTGTAGGAAGATACAGCTTGGAACTTGGTGGCGTCACTCCCTGGGTTTGGGTCCCGAACTGTATAAAAAAGGAGATGTGAGCAGAGCATGGATAGACATGCATTAATTTTCCAGTCTTTATTCTTGGCTGTGGATGTGACTAACTGATACATGTTCTCGTTGCCTGGGCCTCCCCATAATGAGGGACTACAAACCTCGAATTACAAATTAAACCTTTCCTTTTCAAGCTGCTATTGACAGGGTGTGTTATCAGACCAATGGAAATTGAAACTAAAATGGCTTCCTGCACAAAGATCTAGAGTTCACCAGATCTCCCTGTCCACTTTACCAGCCACCACCTCTTAGTGTCCCTTTCTTCCTATCTTTATGACTCAGCTTTCCTTCTAGGCTAAGATGCCCATCACTAAGGATGCCCTGAAGGTCCAGAACTGTTCCCTGTCTCTTCTAGGACCTCTTAAGTTGTTTTTTGTTCTATTTCAGGACTTGTTTACCAAGGACAAGAAACTTCAAGAGAGAGAATCTGGTCTTCGGTGTTTACCTCTTCAAGTGTTTCCCTGTAGCTGGGATTGACATTTGGAAGCGTGTCAGCTCTGCTCCTCTTGGGAGAAACAGAGTGTCTTCAGAGTTCAGGAGGTAGAGAAAGCTACATGCATAAGGTTTTCTCTGTGCTGGTGCCTTTCTAGGACCCTGGCACTGTTTACATCTTAGAACATGTCAGAAAGCTGGGAAATAAAAAATTGTTTTGTATTATAGCACACTGAGACTAGAGTTAACCTTTTATTATGTTTTACATTTTCTCATTTTAGTCTCAGTCATCTTTTCCTTCTCTACTCTTGGGCTTCAGAGTCTTAACAGCTAGCTGTGTCCAGAGAGGATGACTGGTAATGTAGAGACATAGAAAAGAATAGGAAAAGAAAGGAGGCATAGTGACCCCAGGAAGGTGGGAATGTTGTGTCAGAGGTGCAGTGCAGCCTCTTGGGGCAGTGAAAACAACAAAGAACCAGATCTCGCAGAATGAACTCAAGAAGGCTCGACAAGAGCCAGAGTCTGTCCTGTCTCATTGGTCTATGGGTCTGTTCTTATACCAACACCATAATGTTTGGATTGCTGCTGCCTGTCAAATATTTTGAGGTACTATGGGACCTCCATATTTGTCTTTGCTCAAGTTGCTCTGAGTATTCAGCTTCACTGCATTTATTTGTTTTTTTCGAGACAGGGTTTCTCTGTGTAGCCTTGGCTGTCCTAGAACTCACTCTGTAGACCAGGCTCAGAAATCCACCTGCCTCTGCCTCCCAAGTGCTGGGATTAAAGGCATGCACCACCACCGCCTGGCACTTCACTGCATTTATAACCATTTCAAAGATGCCAATGCCATATGATTGTGAAGGGACAGCCTCTTATTAAAGGATGCTGTGGAATCTGCATGTTTGTATAAAAGAAATAATCCAGGCTTCTTACCATAGATAAGATTAAACTCAGAATGAACTAAATTCTTAAATGTAAAACCCAAGACTATAGCAGAGTTAGAGAAAATATCAGAGAAAAGCTGCATGGCACTGCCACTACAAGGACCTTTAACTAGAACTTCAAAGACACCAACAATAAACAGGCAGAATGACTTCAGAGCAAAGATAATCTGTACAGGAAAGGAGACAGTCAGAAGAGTGAATGGAAAGTTTATAAAATAGAAGACGTATCTGATAGTTTCCAGAATCTATAAGAAACTCAAAAAACATATAAAAAGTAATCCTAAATGATGAAATTTTAAAATGGGCTAGAGAAAAAAAAACTAAATATTTCTTCAAATAAGATACACAAATGGCCAAGAGGTATATGAAATGGGATGGGGATGGAGCATGTAGCTCATTGAGTAAGAGCACTTGCTTTATAAACTTGAGGAGCTGCGTTCAAATCCAGTCGTGGCTGTGCATACCTCTAACCCTGCACTGAAAGGCTGAGACATACAGATGTAAAGATATTGATGTTCAACTAGTTTGACCAAAAAGAACTTTCAGTTCCATGAGAGGTCCCTGTCTCTGGGCAATATGCCAGAGAGCACTAGACAAGGAATCCAGATGTCTTGCTCTGGCCTCTGAATATGTAGGTATAGGCATATAACCTTCACACTCATATGCATGTACTACACATAGGTAAAACACACACACACACACACACACACACACACACACAGAGAGAGAGAGAGAGAGAGAGAGAGAGAGAGAGAGAGAGAATTTAATTGTGTTATTCATTAGAGAAATACAAATCAAAAACCACAGTGTGGTAACATCTCATTCCAGAATGACTACTACCAAAAGTAAAAAAAAAAAAAAAAAAAAAAAAAAAAAAAAAATGAACACTGGTAAGAATGTAGAGAAGAGTAAGTTTTAAACACTGTATACAATTGTAAGTTTGTACACTCATTATAGAGTCCCTCAAAAATGGAAAATAGAACAACCATATGCCCCACCAGTCCTACTTCTAGGTAGTCACATACTCACAGGGAAGGAAATAGGCAAGCTTGAAGACACACCTACATGCCCATATTTACTGATGAGTGGTGGAAGAGGAAAATGTAATACATGTATTACAGGACATCATGTTCAGTGAGATAATTAAAGCACAGAAAGACAAATACGACATGATCTTACTTGTGCACAGAATTCATAAACACAAACCCCACAGAAGTAGAAAGAATTTATTACCACAGGCTGGCAGAACAGTAAGAGGGAGAAGATGAGAATTTGGTCAATGGGCACAGTGTTGTGGCTAGGTAAGAAGTTTTGATGGTCTACTGGGTGATAGAGTGTGTATAGGCAACCATAACATGTTGTGTTCCAAATACCTACAACAGAAAAACTTGAATATTTTTATGACAATGAAAAGATAAATATTTAGGTGATGGGTATTCTAATTGCCTTGACTTGATCATTATACAATGTGTAGACATGCAGAAGTATCGAACTACCCTCCATACATTGTTATGTGTCAATAAAACAAAACAAAAACAAAATGAAAAACCTGAAAGACTCAGTTGCCATATACCAGAGCATGCAGCCTTCTGACCGTGCATGGAAAACCTTTGAGGAGGACCAACCACACTCTTAGAATCACAAATCTTCGATACTTTTGTGCACTTCTTGTCCTCCAAAGTGTCACTATCAGCCATCGTCTGGATTCTATGAATTCTACCAACAAAAGCCCAGGGCATGAGGACAATGCTGTAGGCTTACTTTTTTTCTAGTTGATTGATCAAGCTTCCTGCACAGGCACAGGTCTAAATGAGATGAAAATGTACCGCAGGCCGGCCGATCTGGGCCTCCCTCAACCCGCGGGAGAAACGGGGTCCTAGGCAGGTGGACAAGGCGTAGGCGAAGAAATGATGGCAGAGATGACACATGAAGTACAGGATCTGAATGTTTTTCTTAAATGGCATCAGACTTTTGCAGTCATTGCAAAAGAGAGATGGTAAATCTGGCAGCTCGGTAGTTAAGGTACATCTGAGGCCATCTAAAACACACCGGGTCTAAAGCAGCAGTTATCTCCTCTGGACTGGTGCTGCATCCCCCTGGCCCAAGCGCTCTGGGCCCGGAGGACTGCGGATTGCATGAATCTGAGTTCTAGCCCATCTAAGTTCTAGTCTTAGTTAGAGTGCCAGTGCGAGTCCTAGTGTGAGTCCTTGTGCGAGTCCCTCTGCGAGTTCTTCTATATAAAGTGAAAAGCAGGCTTATGTAGCATACAGCAAGCAG
The DNA here is from genome assembly GCF_008632895.1 of Mastomys coucha. Classification (NCBI taxonomy): domain Eukaryota; kingdom Metazoa; phylum Chordata; class Mammalia; order Rodentia; family Muridae; genus Mastomys; species Mastomys coucha. The sequence goes on from NW_022196896.1 coordinate 90,077,897, forward strand.
GGCAGATGACAAGAGTCACATAGGCAGGCGACAGTCACATCAAGGTCAGTGATCTTACTGACCTCAGAAGCTGGGGCTAATTTGGTATTCCAATGCTAATTCTTTGGGTCCTGCTGGAAGCAATGACTAGGAGGTTCCAACCTAACACTTCTAGCTAATGTCCTTGAGTGGAAGCCCTTCATTACTCTCTAGTATGTAAAACATTTCTAACTATTGTGATCTATCTATTGTGGGACTGCCCTAAGGAATGTGTTTGACCTCTGTTGCTAGCTCTGGCAAGGCAGATTCCTTGAGAGAAATTCCAAGCTATGGACAGCTTGGTATTAAACTAGGATAGGTTGGAAACGTTGTGCTGGCCAGGAAACAATGCCCAACCTTAGCCATTTATGAGTCATTTCTTGGGGTACCTTTATGCCTAAATATGAGGGCATGTTGATGATTGGAAAGACTAATCTGGAACACGTCTGAGTTAGGAGATACCAGCAAATGTCTGAATATCCAGGAGGCACAGAACTCCTTTTGGATCCTTAATGCTTCTTATCCTTAATCAGGCTTTTACCCCCGATATTTAGGATATGACTGGAGTAGACGAGTGTGTGTGGCAAAAATGTAGTTTTGTGCACCAGTCATTTATACTCAATGTGATCTTAGAGCTCCAGAAGACTTCTCAACATCAAAAATTGCCCCTGAGTTCACTTGAGAATCTGGTCATGGATACGTTCAACTTCCAGTTCATCACGTCTTCTTTCAGGACTTTCTTCATCTCTTACCTGAACCATCACAGAAAACCTGGTCCTGGCCTCCATGTCTCCCCACCTGAGGCTGGTGTTGTGTAGTTTTCATTACCATCAGCTTCTAGAACCTTCACTTTCTATTATTCTTCAAGTAAATTGTGTTGTAATCTCTCAATATGTAACTTGCTCCAACTCAGCCTTGTTCTGAAGAGGTGGATAGATACAAGGAGAATCATGTTCACCCAGCCTGCCTCTACACATCTTCTATAGCAGTGGTCTTAACCAATTCCTGCCCTTTCTGGGTCATTTGCAGGAGGACCCTTCAAAACCTATTCTCTATATTCTTCATCAACACTGCCTTCATGGATGAGCAAGCTGCTTCCACCCACTCTCTATCCCTACCTTTGAACATCTGCCTCTTTTCCCTGCTCCCTGTTCTACTTTCCTTCCATGAGGGGATCTCTTACCCATCAGTGAAGGAGTACTTCAGAAGCCATCTTCTCTTTACCACTCATAATATGCCAGAGAGACCAGTTACCCTCCATTTGTCTGCCTCAGCGACGCTGTCTACTGTGTTGTTTGGTGATTCTTCTACAGCTTGTATTCCTTCACTTGTCCATGAGAGTAGCTGTGCATTACTATGTCTTTCCTTCACATCAGTCCTGTATGCTAGCCCTGTGCTTGTCATAGAGTATGTAGATGACCATTCAGCAAGTAGGGAGAACAGTGCACTGAGCCCAAGCCAGAATCACATGTAGTCTAGCATGCTTGATGAAGATAAGTGAACACATTTTCATTTGTTATGGAGCAAATCATGACGTGACTTTATCTTTTAAAATGTATCGATCAGTCAAAATAACTTTAGGGGGGATCACAATCTCTTTTTCTTTCATTTTTTTTTAAAAACTGCCTTAATTTACTTTATTTTTATGCTATAAAAACCTTATGTGATAGCCACGGCTGGAGCTTGGGTCCTCTGAACAGAGACTTGGCTGTGGGTTTTCTCAACATGGTCAGTATATTCCATATAGGGAGATTTGGTAATCACAGTCTCTTCCCAGAGATTGGGGGTTGAGTGGCCCGTAGGTCTTGGACATGGCATCAGAAGTAGCCTTCACAACGTTGCCCGGGGTGACAGTGTCATTCCTGGCTGATGTGTAGCAGCTTTCGATACTGGCCAGCAGCATCAGCTTCCTAGGCACAGGAACAAAGACAATGTCAGCATCTCTGGGAACAGGAATGAGATGCTCTAGTACAGAGCCACTTCAGCCTGTTATCTTGCATAGAAAAGTGGGCTTTCTGATATCGTTCCCCAAGTAGTCTCTTGGAAGACAGGATGATAGAAGGCTTGACCAAGAGGATAGCCTCTCAGATGGCAGTGGCTACTTTATTGGAGCACTTAACACCAAGACCATCATGACCACTGTAGCCCTCAATAGTGTCAAGAGCATTGAACCCAGTCCACTGACCATCCTGAGTCTGCTTCTATAGTGGTATAATCTTTAGAACTTTATCCTTTAGGGTTGCTTCATGGGAAATGTCAGTAATCTCAGATTCTTTAACATGCAGATACTCAATCTCTATGCCCTTGACCAAACATCCTAGCTTGGTGACAGGGATCTATATTTTGTCTTTGACCTTAAGTCCATATATGCTACACCACAGCATTGACCATGGCCATGGGCTTGACCATAACCTGTGGGATCCTCCTTGCAAGCTACAGTGGTTTCCCAAGCTCAGGCCCTGGATCTTCTGGGTCTTCTAACTGTCCCCGTATCATCCACTATTTGGTATTTACCAGAAGAAACTTGGCCACATTTTCCGTCAATATGCTCAGTGTCAAGTGAGATGGATCTCAATTGTTCCTTGACTTTCCTGGGAATTGAATCCTTCTCTCTCTAAATACCCAGTTTACACAGTTCTTTCTCCCTGGGGCCCTTGCTGGCTTCTTAGTCTATGAGTCTCTCATTGTATTGAACTCTTCTAAGAAAGGTCACTTCTGCTGAATAACCCACTGCTGAACTCCCTGGACTCAGCCCATGTTGTGAGTTGACGTGTGGTGACCAGTCAAAGCAGAAGCTTGGTCCTGAGGCTGGTGTGCTCTGCCTGCTCAGCTCAGTGATGAAGAACTCTAGTTTCTAAGGATTCATTATTAAAATTCATTATCAAAATGTAAAAACTATTAACATAGTGCAAATTATTCAAAGGAAGGAGTCTTGCTGAAACAGATGCAGTTTGTTACTTTGACCCAAGTACTTCTTCTCAGGAACTGTGTTAGGAAGAGAAGAATTATAGTTCATAATTACAATAATGCCCTCATGAGAAATGCTTGATTGGATCTGAGGGGTGAAGGGCTCTCTAATAGGCTCAAGCACGGCAAACATGACGCCAGCAGGTCTACCCCTTATCTCATCCTTCTACCTTGCTAAACCATTGGATTACATTCCTAGAGCTAGCTCCCCAAGTCTATTCCCTCATTTGGCCTCTGACTCCTTCCTGACACTGATCACCAAAGTCTAACATATAGGCGCACAGACTTCCCCTCTTTCCCCTTAAAAACTGCCTCTGCAAACACCTGCTGCTGTCTTTGACTGCTCCGGAAATAGACCTCTCCCACCCTACCCCTTACCCTTCTAGGCTAATAAATCTCCTTTGTGCTGAGAACTTGGTATCTGGGTATGTTCTGTGTCAACTCTGAGGCCCCTTGCAAGGGTTTGGGGGTTTATTTTTCTTTGTTTTCAAGACAGGGTTTTGTATAGCCCAGGTTGGTCCAAAATTTGCCAAGGCTGACCTTAAACTCTTAATGTACCTGCCTCCATGTGTAACTTCTGGCATCATAAGTGTATACTGCCACCCTGGATAACCAATGGAAAATTATTTAGCAGCTTCCAGACATCATGAATGCAACCACATTCAATTAAGAGTAAACAATATCTGTGTTAGCAGAAACAGTAATCATTAGAGATACAGAAAAAGGAGCTATGTGGTTTATCATGTTGATGATTTATCTGATGAGCTTGGTGGTTTATCATGTTCATGATTTATCTGGCAAGGGCGGGGGCTGCAGGGAGAACTCCTGGGAGTTAAAAGTAGAGTTGGAAAACGGAAATACTGATTGCAACAGTGTCGCCACTGATATGGTACCTGGCTAGGGTGCAGGGCAAGGGAAATCCCAGTAAGAAGTTTCCCCAGGCAATGGCAGAGGGTCTTGAACTGTAGAACACTGCATCATCTTGCATCCACTTTAAATCATTTATTAGTCCATGAGGAGCTAATGCCTTTGTTATTCCCAAAGTTTCAGGAAGATCTGTTATGCACATTGGCCCTTTATCAGTAGTCAATTTTGAAGAGATGAGGAAAAAAAATTAACTGTTTCTGAAAAATGAGGAGAAAAATGGTTGTGTGTAGCATGACAGAAGGAAGTTTGCTATAGGTGATGAGAGAAATCAAAGCCAAGAGATCAGAAAGAGATGGGCCCTAGACAAAAGGTGATGAGGCTCTTGGTAGACCTCTTAGAGGGATGCTTGAGCTGGCATTCATGTCCCAGTTTGTAAGATCATGGCTCAGGGCTGAGCCATTTTAAAACAAGATGGCCAGGGGAAGCTGAGGACATGAGGACCCACTCTTCAAAAGGCAGGTGACAAAGTAGTGTGTGGTGTGTGTGTGTGCTCTGCATCAGCAGGCCTGTCTTGAGACCTCTGTAATATAGTGTTGACTTTAAGAGCATTATATTGTATTGATCCCATGAAATACAAAGAGGGTTTTAATGTAAACATGTGGGAATGTCTCTATAAACTCACTTTTGATAATATAAATTCTTTCAAAATTTATTTTTATTTATGTGTACGTGATTTATTTATCTATATGCATATGTGTCTCTGTGAGTGTATGACATATGTATGTTGTATGTGTGTGTGTGTGTGTGTGTGTGTGTGCACAAGCCCACGTTCTGGCAACTAAATTCAGAATCCCTGGAGGAGCAGCAAATGCTCTAACCTCTGAGCCATTTCTCCAGCCCTGATATTACATACCCTTGACATCATTATTAATTTTCATTTCAGAGCTTAGTGTCTTGGAGGAGACTCAATAAAGTTTTTAAGATTAAACTCTTTAAATTTTTATTGGGCTTGTGAAATGCTGGTGAGCCCTCAGCTCTTTCTGTGTACACTATGGCTACAGACAAAATGTTTACACACACCCAATGAGCCCCCTTTTCAGAGGGAAAACAGCTCCCAACGAGGTTCACCTGCTTCTCTTGACAGAGATAGCTAATTTACACACACAGATGCTTGGCTAAGTCCCTAATTTTTCAAATGGAATTTAAGTGGGCTAATTAAAATAACATGGAAATAATTTTTAGTGTGGGCCTTTATAAGTCTTTTGGTGCTCAATTAGCCTTGTTTCTAATAATAATAAAAGGCAACAATGCACCCAGTAATTAGTAAATTAAAACCATCAAAGTAAACCTCAAGGCCCGATAAGAGCTCCAATTTTTTAAAGTGTTCTTATGTCAAGAGGTTATTTAAAGTACAGGTTTTATGGACGCTTTCCTTTTAAGTCAAATTCTCTTAGGTAATCAGATACTAAGCTGCATTGCCTTTAATTTTATCTGGCCAAGCCTCCCTCCATCTGTTTTCCCATAATGCTCTCATTCTCTCCTCCAGATGTTTGGCATGGGATCTCAACTTGATGTCTATTTCTTCTTGTTCTCCTTCACCTCACACGAACCTCCCAAGTCATAATTCTTTGGAAATCGACACAAGGAGCTTTACTTCAAGTTACTATCCTTTGCTTAACAAGATCCATCTCGAAGGTCAGTGCCAGTTTAAAAAAAAATCATTTTCCATGTAGAATTCCCTAGATGTGCGTATTTTGAAAAAGATCCCAGAGAACAAGACACCTAAGAAGCTTGGCTCATGTTCGCATGAGGCAGGAAAACTCAGGAACTGAGTTAGATATCAGCATTTTGCTTTGAATTCTTTCTAAAGATTTGATTTATTGAGAAATAGAGGTTTTCTATCAGCCTTGCTACAGCTTCAACTTTGATCAATTCCTCTATTCAACAGAGGGTCAAACACCTGAAGGGAAAGAAGAAGGTTCTTCGGGAGAGGATCATTTGTGCATGCTCATTGAAAAGACAAATGACCCGCCTCCCGCCTCCCCTGCTCTTGCTGCGTCACTGATCTCTGCTGGTTGGTGGATCAGAGACAATCCAGGCTCTTACTAATCTGCCCTGTCACAGAGTGAGCCACGTGAAAACAAAGGGCCTGGAAACTAAAACATGACTTTTAAGGAAAATCTGCTGGCAAGGAAAAACTTTTCTGATTAAAATGTAGAGCAAGCCAGGAAAAGTCTTCCTGAAGCCACCTGCAGACATTCCATTATATATCTGTGTTCAAAGTCAAGCTGGAACCAAAGCTTATTGACCACGAAAAGAGAGAGAAAT
>NW_022196896.1:90084086-90146586 GCF_008632895.1 Mastomys coucha
TATATATATATATATATATATATACATATATATATATATGTATATATATATATACACACATATATGAAGACCTGTAAGATCTTTTCAAGGTGCAAAGTGATCTGGAAAAATGCTGTGAGTTCAGGGATAGCCCGGGGTTAAAGAATGAGATCATATCTCAACAATAAAACAAAAAAGCATCTTGAAGCACAAACAAGAAAGGAAAGAGGATGGAAGAAAGGAAAGAAGGAAAGGAGGGAGGGAAGGAGGCTGCTTTTCCTGTTTTCTTTATTTTGACTTCCCCTCTCTTTACTCTTCCTTCCTTTCTGCCAGCACCTGGCAAAGCTCTGATTGACACATGCTGCACAGAGCATTAGCCTACAGGCTCTCTGAGGCCCAATGCATCTCTCTTAGTAGAAGTCTTCTAAAGAGAACCTGGCATCTGTTTAGGAGACATTTGTCAAGGTGTAGAGGGAGAAGAGTCAAGGATCCACCCACCAGTATGAATGGAAGGACTCTGAAAGAGAAAAATGAAGCAGCTCCATCCTTGTACCGGAAGAGAAGAAAGTAGAAAAACAAAGGAACAATGGATGTATGGGCCTAATGAGAGGACAGAAGTGTAAGACAGCCTAAAGAAGGGCGTGCTTTTTAAGAATAAGGGTGTGGTGTCCTAGCTCTTAAGGCAGCCATGCACTGGATGATGTATAAGTCACAAATGGCTGACATGAATATGGAGCTAATGTTGAACTTACTGGCCTGGCAGTCCCATTGTGAGGTCTTTGTCTTGATTAGCCTACATTCTGGCTGCATCTTCCCCGCCCTCTAACAGAAGAGCTGGACTGTACCAGTCACCCTTCTGTGAACTGATTGTTAAGTCAGTTGCAGCTGAGAGCTATCTGAGAAGCAACTTTGCACTTTTGAATTGTGGCTGTTTATCTATATGTTGAGAATATTCGCCCAAGGGTAAGAATTAAATGTGATAATGCCCTCCCCCCAAAAGTGACCTCTTTCTTACATCATTGCTTTCCACGAGTCACCCCAAACTCGTGATTTCCCAGTTTTTTCTTATAAAGTAAGAAAGCCCCATTGGTGTTCTTGCCTTCTCTCTGCCAAGTTCAAAGTTGGTTTACTTTAAGCTCATACCATCCGTCATCACAGACTGCTCAGTGCTGTGATTATGAGGGAACTCTTTCTTCTTTTCCACTGATTTATAAACATCACCAAAACATTTGCTCTTCTATTTACCATAGTGCCTACCAATTGGCAGGATGCACGCTGCACATTTTCTAGATAAAATCCCCAATGTTGTTTACCAAAAGCCCTACGCAATGTTTTCAATTCTGAATTTAAATTTAAAACAATTCCATTAAAATATTAAAAATAAGGTGGAATTCCCCCTTGAAAAAAATAATAACCAGTTTTCAAAGACTGTGTTTTAAATATCTAGTCACGGTTCCTTGAAGATTATCGCTGCCTGGGTCATAACACGTACAGTGTTTTGACATTAATCAAGTCGATAATATGAAATTGAATAGAACTTATTTTGAGCCTCATACTAATGAAAGAAGGAAACTAGAATCATTTGGAAAGGAGCAGCCAAACATTGGACAGTCTGCTAATGTAAAAAGATGGAATGTTTCTTTCCACCGTCCCTAAGTCATTGGGATGGCAGGTGTGCCTGGTTTATGTTGTTGCTCCTGTTTTTGATTGAAGAGTAAACTCTGCCTGTAGCCAGTTAATCATCTGCGTTTTTCGGAAAACTTAATTGAGAGATTATTGCTGGCTCTGCTTCCTTCTTCTTCTATATCTCCACTGAGCATCAGCAATCACAGTGATGTACGGCTTTGCTGGCAACTCACAGGGCACATCCAGAAGCACAGATCATGGTTGTTAGACCTGCCAGATGTTCCTGGTCCCTTGTTGTAATTAAGTTCCAACTTAGCTGGATTGGAAAGATCAGGAAACCACAGTTCTAATTAAGAATATTCATGAGTTTGCACCTTGGAAAGTGGGCAATCACATGATATGCCAGAGTGGACGCAGTCCTTTGAGAAGGGAATAAAAGTAATAATAATATTGCAATTTTAAATAGATAGCAGGAATAGACTATGGGGCATGCTGCAGTGAAATGGAGGTTTGTGAAATTGAATGAACTATTTGAACTCAGTCAAACCTGTCTTAATAAACTTGAAAGGGCTATGCCAGAGACTTCTAATATTGGCTGCACATTACCATCTGAAAAACTTTTTTAAAAAGGAAATCATTCAAACCTGGCCCCTCTACCTCCCTCCTCAAGGACCTGGAAAAAGATATAGCATCTTCATTGCCACCTCTATAAGGAGTCACCACTAGGCAGTTGCTATGGCAACCATGAGTGTGTTCTTAGACATCCAAACTGGGAACTCAACGCATGTTCAGCTGGACTGTAACATGCTCAGAGTCAAGTCAAGTAAGCATCCCTCTATCTTACTTTGGCTACCAGAGGTTATCAGAGGTTCCTAATACCATCTCCAGAAGGAACAAAGGAACAATCTTCATTATGATACCTGCCTGGAGAGATTGCAGAGAGTTGAATTATTTTTCCCCTGAGTCCCTTGCAACAACTGGAATTAGAACCCTCAAAATGAGGCAGAGCATGGGGTTACAAGTGAAGAGATATGGATTTGTTTCTGCATTAGTTATGACACTTGAGAAAACCACCAGTTCTTTTTGCTAATAATTTTCTCATCTCATAAGTTTCCCAGAGATTGTCTTAGCTAGCTGGAATACTTCTTGAAGTCAACAGTCTCCACACTCTGTTGGACGTCCAGTTGGGGGCTCCCACAAGCCATTTCCCTTCTTCCAGATACTTGATTTTCCTTGAGAACCTAGCCTTCCCTCACAGTCTCTGTCCTGACTGCTCCTCGTGTTTCACAGGAGAACACCATTGATGTTCACCATCATGTGGTGAGTGTTTGGGAGATAGGACTGAAACAAAAACCTGAAGTGATATACAGTTCTGGAGCCTTATTTTTTTAACTATGGTGGAATACAAACTCTTCATTATTGTCGTTGTGCTTGAAGTTCTCAGGATATAAAACTCTAGAGATGTAAGGACAAGCCTCTTGTCACAGAGGGAGAGCACAATACAAAGCAAAGCTAGTTGTTGGAGAGCAAAGATGTCCTAGGAATCTGGTGTTGTCATACTGTGTGCAGCTATGGAAATCAATCAAGTCCCTTGTGAACCAAAGGGACTTGATGAATACGATCCCCTCATAGTTTGAAAGCTTAGGAAACCTCTAGCATGAGGACTTGTTTAGAATTAGGTAGTCAGACAGGGATGAGAACCACCTCTGGAGTCTTTCAGATCAATCACTTTTAAGGTACACTAAAGTCTTGAATTAAAAAGCTAAAAGTCCTAATATCTCTGAAACCCCCCTTTAGCCAACAATTTCATCACTCTAGTGACACTAATATTCTTGTTGCCTTGCTAGGTTTATTCTCTTGCAGCCTTTCATTATCTTGTGTACCTACTAAGCAAACTAATGAGAGTCTACTAACCAACAATCTACTTCAATCACTATCTTGACACAATCTTAAATAAAAAACAACAGGATATTCTGTAAGTTTCTCTGTAGCTTTAGTTTCCAAGCTTATTTCCCAAGAGTTTTCCTTTTTTATTGAATTGTGGTGTGACCATTTCAACTTCCAACCAGAGCAGAAGAAATGAAGATCATAAATGGAAAGAGTGCAAAGCCAGAAGAGCTTGGTATTTGCTAAAACTGGACTCTCTAAACCATCCTTCTCAATCTGTGGCTACTACACATTTTACTAAGCCTACTGATGCACCTCAAAGGTTTTATTCTCTGTAAACTGTGTATTCCCATCAAATACCTGCCTCCTCCATCCATGGACCTTGAGGCCCAGTCTCCCAGGGACCTTGTTTTAATAAACTCAGAGTCTTATGAACACTCAACCACTATACAAACTTCATGTGTATGAAGTGGTGGTTAGAAAACATATCTATTAACAGCCAGGTGCATTGAAGCAAGCATGCCTCCTTTGACTATAGCCATGATCCGGTACCAAGTTCACAAATTTATGTTTTATCAGCATATATGCTAACAGTTTCCAGTATATTCAAATCATTTCTAATTTTGAAAGTTTTGATATGAACCATATTTGATCAAGATGAATCCCATGGGATTTTGGGGCCTGAAGTGTCATTGCTAATTATCATATTTTCATGTTCATGTCTTCAACAATATAGACGTGATATTGTGGACTGGCACCCAGAGGCAGTGTGAACTTGAAAATCTGCATTCTGAGATCTCAGATCTTCATCGCTGTCCTCCCCATTCATCACACATCATCTGGGACAGAGAACGTGTGAAGCGTTAGTTGTCTCTACCTCCAAGAACTGCAGTCAGTGAGAGAGAAGAAGAAGGAACATCCCTCAGTGTCATGTCATGATGCTTGCATGGACGTTTGCAAAGTTCTCTGTTATTCCAGATAGAAGAATAAGGGTTGTCTTTTTTTTCTTTAACTCTGAGGAATAATGTTAAGTATGTTGATATATAACTATTAACTTTTAGAATTCCGGAGATTATAGAAGAAATAAGGTTAGTGTTGAGCTGCAGAGATGGTTCAATGGCTGAAAGGACCTGAGTTTGATTCCTACCACTCACAAGACAGCTCACAACCATATGTTAATTCAAGTTCCAAGGAATCTGAAACCTTTTTCTGGCCTCCACTGATACCAAATATGCAAATGGTATACAAACATACATGCAGGCAAAACACCCATCCACATAAAAATAAAATAAAACCTAAAAAACGTTGCTGTCGATTTTGAAACATTAGAAAATTAAAAAAAAAAAAAACCACAAATGTATCAAGCTATTTTATTGGCAATTTCAGTTTTAATTTTTCATTGAAAGGAATATTTTCAAATTTATTTACAGATGTATACGTGTATGAGGACATAGCTGTTAGGCTTACATATGGTAACTCATTTATTCACCACAATGTCTCTAATTAAGTAAATATTAATGTTCATTTTATAACTGGAGACTGGCTTGGGGATGCTGAATAGCTTTTGTGGATAGTGAGCCAATGAAATGAACTGGAAAGTCAAGTTTACCATCTCGTAGTCTCTGTTCTAACCACATGGCTTCCTGAAACACAGTCCTGACAACGTGACAATGCCTTATGTGTAAGCTGTCAGCTTCTGTGCTATGTGCTGTGCACCTGCCATTTCTGTTTATGCTCACCATCCTGGGAAGCACAGAGTGTTATCTACACTTCCAGATCAGGAAACAAACCTAAGTATAATCCCCGGAGGTCATAGAACTCACAGCTGGCAGAGTGGTGCCACTAAATACCATTCAACGTTCAGCTCACATCAGTGAAGCACAACCTCTGTACTGGGCAGCCAGGAGGCAGAACTGAGCCTGAGTGAGAAGGAAAATACTCCTCTCCAATACTTTCAGTGTTAGTAATGTCTCTTTGAATAGAGGTATTGATGCATGCAAAAATGAAACAGCAGATACTGTGAAAACATTAATTTCTCTAAAAATAGACTTTGATCCCAGCAAAGGACCCTGAGATATCCCAGAGCCTTTTAGGCAATTCCTGAACTAAAATTAATTCATTTGCTTTTAAATCTGGGGAGAGAATCTGATTCCTCTTAGACTCCAATATCATTGGCTTTTCTTGGCTAGCGGCTGCCTATTTTCTTTCCCAACCCTCTGTCTCCATTTCCTTTCTCTCTCTGCTAGGCACTACCCATGAGGGCTTTATCCCATCTGCTTCTAGTTCCATGCTTGCCCAGTTCTTTTTCAAATCCCTGTAACCTGCTGTTATCCCAACGCAAGCATCAAAAATTCTAGTGTCATCAACCTCTCGTGGTCCTAACGTAACCATTTTTTTATGTTACCCCCACAAGTTTCTCATTACAAGATCAAGCCCAAAGCCTTGATTGGACTTCCTGTGTTTGCTACAGTCTGGTTGGGGTACACAAATTTTCCTCTCCTGTCTTCTCTGGCAATAGGATGCAAAGGGCAACACACTATAAAACCGCTGTCTTTATTGTTTCCTGAAGATTACTTCAGACATTTTTGTGTCAGGTAGACATAGTAGTCTTCTTATCAAGCAGATGAAGTGTGGTTAAGAATACCAATAAATGAAAGACATCGAGTATAGAAAAACATCAATTAAATTTTCTAATTAGAAATATAGAAAAGAATTTTCAATTTAGCATACATGGATGGTCTTTTTCTGTCTCTGCATCTTTTTCTATGTCTGTGTGTTTCTCTCTGTCTCTCTGTCTCTCTCTGTCTCTTTCACTCACCTTTCCCCATCAGAAATAGGGATTTTTTAGGTACTTAACTCTTTACTACACTGACTGCAGGACTACAGGACTTTGGGACAATTTTCTAACACATCAATTCTCAGTTACCCCACTTATAAGATGGTGGTAGTTACAGTGAATGCTTGATGGTATTTAGAGGATTAAAGGAATGCATGTAAAATGCTTGACAAAGAGGTATTGAGTTACTACTTAGGCTGCCATAGCAGTGACTCAGACCATTCATATCATGGTAGCAATCATGTCCTATCATTCTACATATTAAACCCCTAGAACTGCACTGGATAAGTCCCACACTGATATTTTTAATGAGAGGAATTCCTTCTTTCCCAGCAGGAAGCCAGAAACCTGAACCTTAAACCAGTCACAATGCAACAGGGTAGCATTTTGTTTGGGGCAATGAGAAAGTTACTGTGGCTGCTCAATTCTGATAGAATTCCTTGGCATATCTTGGATGGGGCTGGACCATTTTCTCTAGCTTCATATAGTCTTCTCCTGTGGCTTTGTGGGTCGTATCACTCTCTGACTTGCAGAAGGATGCTTAGGATAGCATTTAGGGTACATTCAGCTTTTCTGGAATAGGTTTCTTAATTTGCTCATGCCAAGATCCTCTTTCTAAATAAGGTTACAGTCACTGGTTTCAGGGGTATAGAAAAAGGCACAGGCCTATCTTTAGGGCAAATAGTAGCCTTCCCTGCCAAATTAGAAGCTAGTTGAAAGGAATGACCCATTTCCTTCATCTGTGTACATTTCATAACATTAAAACATCTAAAACTATAAAGAGAAGATGATAGATTCGTGGGTGCTCACAAAACTATTAAGTAAAGACTGAGAAGTATATTATCAAAGAGGTCCTGTTTGGACAATTGACCAGGGTATGTGGGCCTGTACTTTCTGATTTTCAAAGTCAAAACAGGGGAGGTACCCAGCTAACATCCATTCAAAGAAAGCCCTGATCTTAAATATTTTATAGTTCTCTAATAGTTGTATATATCAATAAATTATTAGGGGAAAAATACCATTAAGGGTGTGTTGCATATCTGGCCACTACCTACATGGTTCAGTCCTGCCCCGAGTGGCTCCATGCTGAAAGAAACACAGCCACAGAGGGACGAAGCCTCAGGACTTGCCCTCTTGCCTTTCAATCATGTGAAGATCCTAACACACACCTTCACTAATCTCTCATTCTTCCCTGGTCTTGATTGACCCCAAACAAGCTCTCCATTCATTGCTACCTTTCTGCATGCGATACACTTCCAGACTCTCCCCATTTTCTGAATTCTCTTGGCGACTGAGAGGCACCTCTCCTCCATCCGGGCATAGGTGGAGAAGGCATTTTGAAGAGTTTGGAATAGACAGCCCCAGCTTTGCTTCAACCCACTAGCCTGTACCTTTTACCTTCTCACTGTGTTCACTAGCCACAGCAGTGAGTTAGCTCTCTCCTGCTGATGTATGCTATCTCTACATCAGATGTTTGGCAAACGGCCCACCTGGGTCCTGTCTAAAGAAGATAAATAATTCTTCAGCGAGTGTGAGATTAAAAAGACAGAGCGTTTGTGTGTACAAATCCATTTTCTTTCTTAGAATTGTAGAAATCACAAAATGAAGACCAAAGCAAGTCTCACACTTTTCATTGCAAAGGAGAAAACTCAGAATAAAGGCCTGCTACTGAATGCATTGCTCGGTCCAAAGAGAGCCATGGCGCATTAAATTCAATAAACCACTCAAGCTTCTGATCGAATATATTATGGGAACACTATAGGCTACAGTTTAAAAGATTAGTCCAGGAAGAAACAATATACTAGTGTATTGGCTTTCTTGCTGGCAGTCTCGGCTCCGGGCAAAAAAGACGGTGCTACCTGATAGTTACCATAGCAACCAGGCAAGTGTTCAGCTGGAGCATTTCCAAACAGGAAAAAAAAAAAATAGCACACCATACATGAATTGCCGTTTGAAGAGAAAGAGGTTAGACAGTGCTGGGAAGATGGCAGCATGGGCGTCTGCCAGCACAGATTTTGCAGTGTAAGGCTACACAGCTTCTGAGTTTAGTGGTTTCTCACCACACCTGTTTGGGGGTTCCAAGTTTGGTGGTACAGTGAGTGATTTGGGGGGCAACAGTATGGAAAAAAATGAACGTTATACCTGCAGGTCTGTGGAGCACCCACTTGACTGAGATGTGAGCCAGCTCTCTTTCCCAAAGTGTCATTCTCTAATGTCTCACTGGATCCCCCTCTGGATTATATAGCCACTCACACTGGAATACACACCTACCTAAAAATCTGCACATGCTGGCTGCCTCCCACACTTGTATCCTGTACACCAATTCTTTAATGGTCAGAGGTTTTTAAAGGAGGGGGGGGGGTTAATTCAGTGTATGCAGGATCCTTTCAGTATATCTCAACATTGCCCTAGAAAGTGGGACTGGTGTCTTACCTGTGTGTCACTCCACAACCAGAAACCTCTCTTGTCGCAGCATCCCTGAAATGTTACACCTGACCTCGTTTGTATCTTTGTTCCTTTATTTTCTATGAGTGTTAGCTTCCTGGTTGCAGACTATCCCTGTGGGCCAGATCTAACCTTTTATGTGACTTGACATCTAGCCAATGTTTAAAGACTGAACTGACATTCCAATCAGATGGCAAGTAACATTCTAACCCATGTTCTTGCTGTCGCTAGTGCCAAGGGGTAGTAAGCATCACTTTTAGAGAAAGGTTTGGACCCCTGCCTGGTCCAAACCCACCATCGCTTACCTGCCAGCCTCCTATATCATCTGAAAGGCCTGAAAAGGATCCAGTTCTTGAGGGGTAGGGTCATCTGTTCCTCTCTCTCCATTGCTAAGACATTTGCTTTCTCCCAGAGCCACATTTACTTGTCTTGTGTATATGACATAAGATTGAAATTTTAAAATTGCATCATCTGTTTGATGCTTGCTCAGACTCCACTTCTCCAATGCATTGTGACATAAGTACTTTCCTCATGTCCTTGGTTTCATGATGAAAAAAACATATTGGCAGAAATTTGGTAATGAGAGCTCCACCAGAGCTGGGGCCCCAGCATAGGTGTCTTTTCTTTGCTTTTCTTTGCTTAAAATAAAGGGAAGACTGTGCAAGCCTCTAGCTTGTGTCAAGATAGCTGTCACAGGGCTCAGCTAGAAATCCATTCTTGTAGCTGTTATGTACACTTCATTCATTCATTCATTCATTCATTCATCCATCCATTCACTTGATCAGCAATTATGTCAGTGTCTGCTGGTTGTGCTGGAGAAGCAGACATTTTGAAGAGTACTGAGGAAGAGGAAAAGAGTTCAAGTCTCCATCCTCATGATACTTACAGCTGAGAGGACTCATTTTTTTTCCTTGACCCACAGAAGCTAGACATGAAGTTCACGACCAATTCTAGAGACATCAAGTTGTGGGAAATAGGAGTCAAAATAAACAGAAAGAGGAAGAAATACAAATGCCAGTAAAACATGTGTAGGAACAGATTAACTTTCCTGACAGTGGTGGCATGTCTTGTTTAATACTCACACTCCTGGACTCTTCATGAGAAGATAACTTGACATGATCTTTCAAGAGGGTAGCTCAGGGATAAGAGTGAAAAACTACCTACACATATTTTCTGCTTACAAATTCTAAGACTGGTTCTCTTGGGAAACAAGAACAGACACAAAGATTTAGGTAGAGAGATCTGGATGGGTGAGGAAGATGGTTTAGTGGATAAAGAACTTACTTTGAAAGCCACAAGACACATAAAATCAGGGCCGACATGGCGGCTACCTTAATTCTTCACATTCACATGGTGGAGAGTGGGGACTGCCCCTAAGGGCAATTTGACTAGGTAGACCAGCTGGCATCAGCAAGCTCCAGGTTAGGTTAAGAGGCCCTTCCTCGAAAGTAGACATCGATTGAAGAAGGCACTCAAAGCCAATTTAGGGTCTCCATATGCATGGGCCCACACATATACACTCACCTACACAAATATATGTACTCCTACTTCTGCAAACTTGCATACACACATGCATACATACCACATGCACACAATGATTGTTATTTATAGTATTAATATAATATTAAGTAAATATTGTAACTAAATAACTAGTATGTGTTGAGGATAACCTTCACAATCTGTTCCCTAAGACAACAAGTGACCCTTGGAAGGGAGCATGCTTGCCAGCTGAGGAAATGCCTAAGGAAGTTCACAGAGCCTGTGCTGATCAGCCAGAAGGAAGAACAACTTGGAAGGATACTCTTCCTTTTAGTCAACACATTTTCTTTCTGTTGTGTGTAGAAGAGAAAAAAGCAGACTGTACAGATGTTTCATATTGGGAACTCAATTAGAAGATGTGGAGCAGCCATGCCATGGAATGCTAATAAAATACACACACACACACACACACACACACACACACAGAGAGAGAGAAAGAGAGAGAGAGAGAGAGAGAGAGAGAGAGAGAGAGAGAGAGAGAGAGAGAGAGAGAGAGTCAATGTAGATCTATCTGCTCGGAAACATGATTGAACTATACCCCAAAGCTGGTTAGAAAGTGATGTTTATAGTGTGGTCCCTACATATAAGAGAATCAGTTTATGTTTATGCACACATTTAAGTGTAGGGACATGGTTCAATAAATGATGGTACTAGACTAGGAAGACAGATATCTCAGGCTACCTTTCTAACCATTATGTATCTTTTCTATATTTTTCTACCTTTAAATGTGTATTCTTTGTGTAATAATCTTTACCCTTGAATTTTAAAAAGATCCCAGTGCCCCTGACTTGGTATTAGCATTCCACCTATTTGTATAGCACTGTAGTCTTTTCCTGTCGTGAATTAACATTGCTTCCCTTGGGGTGTTATAAAACTCATCTTGAATTGAGAGTAGCCTGACTTGGGTTTCAGGCCAACCTCGTCTATTAAAGTGTCCAGGTTGTGACTTGAGGGAAGTCTGGCCTTGGCACTGTGAGATGGCTCAATGAGCTGAACTCTGAGGTCCCCTGAAGCTCTAATATTCTATGCATCCTGTGCATTTATTTTCTCCCTTTGAGACAGCCTGCAAACATCTCCAGTCTACAGGAGACAGAATGGAGAATGCGAAATTATTTTGGCCTATAAAAAAAGCATGGATAAACACCTGCCTAACCCATTTTAAGAAATAATAACATGACATTTGTAAACCACTTTGCAGAGTGTTGATGAATCCCTCCCTGGAGGCTATGAGTTTGACTCTAGTTATTGTAGTAATTTTCACGCCTGTATTTGGAGAAAGATTTGCAACTGTAAGGGAGTGGGAAGGCTTTCTCCTACAATGATTGCTCAGTCTGTATATGCTTTTGTGTTACAGGAGCAAACTCGAATCAAGACCAGTTTCAGGGACACACAAAAATGACTCAGAGAAAGAAAATGGAGATGCTTCAAGTTCTCTGTCTCTCCAGCTGTATCTGTGGAAGTTGTTCTTTCCTGGCATAGCGGAGCTGGGCTGGACTTTCACATCAGACCTGATGTAGCACCTCCTAGGAACCACTGTTCCCCATCAGTCCTGATGCAGCACCTCATAGGAACCACTGTTCCCCATCAGACCTGATGCAGCACCTCCTAGGAACCACTGTTCCCCATCAGACTTGATGCAGCACCTCCTAGGAACCACTGTTCCCCATCAGACCTGATGCAGCACCTCCTAGGAACCAAAGTTTTGAGCAGACTTTCCCTCTGGGAAGCAAAAACTGAAATGGTGTTTGCCAGTTCCGGTATCTTGCAAAAATAGTTCTGATATTGCTGAGCAAAGGTTCTACGGGGGGTGGGGGGGCTGTTTTCCTATCCTGGGCTTGATGTGCAGCGATTGATGAATGATCAGAGAAGACAGTCAGCGTCCTAACGCCTACCCAGGTAGAGAAAGCAGACTGCGAAGTGACCATACTCTTTGCCGTGCCTGGGAAGATAAGAGGATAAGCTGCGATGATGCTTTGCTGCTGAACATTTCTGAGCTAAAAATTGCTCAAAACTAACCTCTGAGAAGTAAAATGGAAGCGACTTCGTTTTTTTTTTTTAATTTTTTAATTTCAAATCAGAGTGCTGAGAGTATTTTTTAAAAACCTTTTGATTCAAGCTCGTTTTAAATGCATACCACTTATATTTACACGAGAGTAACATCGAGGTGGTGAGGATTTCGGTTGGAAGCTGCATTACAAACCTGAGCCCCAGAGCCATCTCCAGCAAGACACGATGTCCACGTCCTGGATGGGTGGTATCACTACCTTCTCCACGGTCCAAACCAGGAAACCCAGGGATCCCCACGGCAGGAGGATGACTCAGTAAAGTACTTGCCTTGCAAGCATTAGGAACTGAGCTTAACCCTTTAAAATATAGAGTTAAAAAAAATCAAAATGCATGTTATGATATGCAATTGTAATTCCAACATGGAAGGCAGAAACAGGATCCCTGGAGCATGCAGCTAGCCAGTCAGCCAATCTAGCTTGTAAATTACAGGTCATGAGAGACTGTGTCTCAGGAAACATGGCAGATAGTGCCTGAGGGATGACAGTTGATGTTCTCTGATCTCCACTTCAACACATGTGTACATGTACACACACACACACACACACACACACAAAGGCACACAAAAGATCTTTGCTATATATCTAAAGAAGATCTTAAATGATATGTTCTTTTGCTAAATGGGCCTCTGTCCAGAAGCTTCCCAAGCCATTATTTACTCTGAACACTTTACTTCAACCCTCTCCTACTATTTACCAAGCACTCCCTGTGTGCTTATAGTTCTCTACTCAGAACACTTACTTTCTAGCTCCCTGTATCTGTTCTATCATTCAAGACCCTGGATTCAAGTCCTGTTTCCACTACAAAAATAACCACCATAATTTGAGCTAACGGCTCCCATGGCCAGCACATGGATCTGAAACAGGCCCTATTCATTGAGTTCCAATCATTTCTCTTTCCACTGTGTGACTCCTAGGGATTCAACTCAGTCATCACCCTTGGTGGCAAGAGCCATTACTCTGACTTCCACATTACTCACACACACCACCTTCTCAGTTTCATTCCTTTCTATGTGACAATCCTAGGACATTTTTGAAGGGACTATTCTTTACCGATTATATCTTCCTCGTGATTTTATCAAAAGCAGCTGACTGCACTGTTCGTCCATTACTGAGTTTTCTATATTGTTCCACTGTGCCCACTCTTATTGATATGCCATACTATATTAATTACTGTGGCTTTGTAATATAATTTAAAATGACTCACAATTTCACCAAATTTGTTTTTCTTCCTCAGCATTATTTAGTTGGGTTCAGAGTCTTATCTCTTCATATGAGTGTGAACAGTGTTTTTTATTTTTAAACTTCTATAAAAAATGAAACTGGGATTTTGATTCTGAATATGGCTTCTTGTAGTGTGTGCATTTAGCAATGCTGGTTCTTTCGCTCTGTGGGTTTGGGATATTTCTGCACATATTTACATCTTCTCCCTTAGTTTCTTTTATCCATGTCTTACAGCTTTCAGGTTAGAGACTGTCCATGCCCTTGTTTTAAATCATTCTTTATTTCTTTATTTGTTAATGCTACTGTGAAATAGATTGCTCATTAATTTTTTTTTCAGCTAGACTGTTATTTGCATTTAAAGATTCTACTGAGTCTATCGATTTTGTATCCTGACACTTTACTGAATTCATTTAGTTCTAAGTTATTTTGTAAAGGTTTATTTTATTTTGTTTTTATTTTTTTACATGTAGGATCATATCACCTATAAGAAGATTCTGTCTCTATCTCTCTCTGATCTGAAGATGGCCTTTGTCTTTCTCGGAGTCTTTGTTTCTGTGTCTCTATCATTCTCTCTGTCTCTCTGTGTCTCTGTGTGTCTCTCTGTGTGTCTCTATCTATGTTTCTCTTTCTCTGTCTCTCTGTCTCTTTCTGTCTCTCTGTCTCTCTCTCTCTCTCATCTAGTACCTCTGTTCTTTTTCAGTTCTGCTATCTTTGCTAATGTTTCCAGCATTGGGCTGAACAGTTCTGTAGAGAATGGCATCCCTGCCTTGCCCTGGGCTTCTGTGGGGGAGCTTTTGGGTTTTTTGAGTAGGTAGTGTCGTTAGCTTTCAGCTTCTACATAAATAGCCATTATGGTGTGAGGAACCTCTTGCTCTTTCATATCTAACTTGTAGAAAACTTAATCACAAACCCATGCCAGAATTTTCCTGTGTTTTTTCTCTGTCAGTTGAGATGATCTTCAGAAAATAAATTTAGAGTTAAACAGTCTGAAACATGGATTCTCCTTCTGCCTGAGCACAATTGTGTGAGTTTGAATAAGTGACTTAGACTCTGATTCCAAGCACACATACATTTAAAATAAAGCTAATGATGGCAAGCTCTAACGAGATGAAGTATACAAAATTAGATAGCAAAGTGTATGGCATTTAGAAGAGTCTCATTAAATTTTAGTTTCCTTCCAAAGTCCAGAATATTTTGATCAGTTTTCTCTCCATCCTTCCACCTGGCTGACTTGTAAAAAAAGCCCTACTCCAAGTAACGTGATTTAGATCATTTAGACATGCAGATTTTCACGTCTTGGCTAAATGACTTCCTTCAGTCATAGTTCAGAGTTACCAATCTCCTAGTAATGAGCACTGGTTTTTATCAACTAAAGATGCTTTTGTAGTTCAGAGCTCAGTCACAGTCCTTTGGGGTCATTCTCAGCCTGTTATATATGTGTTATCTACGTGCAGCTTGCCAAGGGGGAGAAGTAGTCAGCTGAAGAACAGAGCATCATTCTAAAGTCACAGAAACTGTTACATTTATAGCAAGCAGGAGTTCTCTGTAGCCATGCCAGATCAGTGGGTGGACCCACAAGGTGGAAGAGAGTGGGGAAATGCTAAATGGTGGCCATCATTCTCTGCAGATGAACTTTGAGAGGAGGTGCTGTTCTGAAGGTGAGAGGGGGCGGAGCCTTCCTTGGAATCCCATATGAAACCTCTTGAGGACAGCCTCCCACTGAGTGACTGTGGTGGCCCTAAAGCTGCACACACCTTGAAATGATCATTCCCTTTCTGTTTAAAGTGGGAAATTGAAGTTTGTCAAAGTCATCTGGACTAGACAGAATCTCATGAAAAGCAATTGGCTTTGAGCTATTAGCACAGCAGATTTCTCGGTCCATTAAGAGTGTGATGTAGGGGATGGCCTTTCCTGGTGCTCCTCTCCATCGCAGTCTCCAGACACACTGCCCTTTCTGGATCTTCAGTCTGTTTCTCTGATTACTTTTTAAGTGTCTCTCAGGAAAGTTTTCCCTCAATTTGGTGCTCACTCTTCCAAACCCTTTGCTGCTGCCCCTGTCTCCTTGATCCTTGGTTCCTGCTTTTTAATACAGCACCTCTAAGAAACCACATCTGATGGAGACTCCTTAGAAACTCTGTTTTCACTCTCTGGTCTTCTCTTGGCTATTTAGATTCCTCCTTTATATCCTTGCAGCAATATTTCATGTATTCTCTCATCTCTCAATGGTTGCCAAAATATGCAGCTGCTTCCTGCACAATATTGTGAAGATCTGCCCTCTTTATCTGTCAAAGTTATAAAAAGCCTCTAACTTCCGAATCTCAGTTTAACCATGTAGGGATGGTGGGGTTTCTCAGCAACGACCATTGGATCTCTTGGATTATTCCTCCTAGCTGGCACAGTGCTAACTTCTATGTCTTGATCGGCCTAGGGGCAGCAGATGTACCCCATGGTTCCTGTTGCCTCAGTGACACTAATCAGGGTTTCTTGTCAAGGATGCTGCAGAGGGTAGAGTTAGCACGCTGCCGGTCTGCATCCACATCGTTCTTCATATCAGAGTCCCTGAGAGGTGTTTCTATGACAGACAAAAGTCTCCTCTCCAGCTAGCCTGTCTTGAGTAAGAACAAGCAGGGAGAGAAGAAGGAAGGAAAGGGAGGAAGAGAAGGAAGCGGAATAGGAGGAGGAGGAAGAAGAAGAGAGGAGGGGGAGGAGACACCCCTCATTTCCACTCATTCCTTCCCATAAGGTTGGTTGATGGAGATCAGGTGTCCTGTGATCTGTAGTTGGGAAGCCAGTGTGTGAGCTGCATGTCCTTGTGGCCTCATCCACTTTATAGATACGTGAAAGGATGATGATGATGCATCTAGCCCAGGGTCCTCTGTGGGGTTAGGAGAGGGGTATTTGCTGTGTCAATTTGAAGCTACTGAGTGTATACAGTCTAGGGGAGGGCTGTGAAGAAACTGATTTGGCCTTAACTTGAAGCCATATTGTTTAATACAGTCTCCCTAATACTAACCAGTTAATTTTTCAGCCTCTGAGTCTGTTGATTTGGGGCTCAGAAAAGAGAGAGAGAATGATTGCCAACTCAGGATCATGTTTTTCGGTTTCATATATATATATATATATATATATATATATATATATATATATATATATATATATATATATATATATATATATATATATGAATATATATGACAATTCTCTTCAATCCTAAAAAATAAAAGTGCTAAAAAGAACCTTATTCCCAGTCTGTTTGTGTCATTCTATGAGAGCAATAGGTTGAGAGGTGACTCATGGGGTAAGCTTTATTCTGTCGATTGAAAAACAGACATGAGATGGCAAAACAACTGCCAGAGGGGAGACCACATTAGGGAAACCTGCGAAAAGCTACCATCACATCCTGTTTCTTTCTGGACACAGGAGACTGACCTGTCTTCCTTGCTTTGTGTTATATGTTACTAAACACCTGGACCCTGATTCAGTGTTGCTATAGTCATCCTTCAGTGTCCTTAGGGGACTGGTTTCAGAACACACTGCCAAAACCCAAACCCTCAGATATTATAGTCCCTCTTATGAAATGATGTAGCACTTGTATACAACCTAGACATGTCTTCCCACAGATTTTACACCATCCCTGGGTTACTTAGAAGGCCACGTCCAGCATGAGTGTCGCACACATAGCTGTTACACTATACAGCTTAAGGCATCAGGACAAGAAAGAGTCTGAGCATGTTCTCTACAGGTGCATTTGTTTTCAATTTTTTTTTTTATGTGAGGCTAGTTGAGTTTGTGGATGAAAAAGCTACAGACAAAAGAGTGTTGACTATTAGCCAATGCACGTTGAAAGGCTTAGGGGAAGAGGCAGCCTGGGTGTTTCTACTATTCTAGAAGAGAATAATTTAGAAGACTACGACATGGCTCTGGAAGAAGATAGAACTCTTGTATTACAGCACAAAGACAGATGGATGGGTAGGTGGGTGGATGGGTGGGTTGGTGAGTGGGTGGACGGATGAATGGGTGGATGGGGAGGAGATAGATATATGACTTTATTTCTTTAAATTAAGCTACTTTCATAATTCTTGCCCCCAGCAATCCGTTCCCTGTCTCCCTGCCTGCCGCCAATCCTTCCTTAGTTTGGTTTGTCTGATTTATTTAAATGCCTCTTTACATCTCATTAGCTAATTTTATGCCTTGAGAAAAATCATCTTTGTTTCTTAACTTCAGTTCTCTTAACTTAAAAATCAAACCATTAAGTAAAGCCTCTAAGATCCTCTTCATCTCAAACAGTGAACAAACCGAGACATCAGGTTGGTGGGAAACGGTGGCACAGGTTCTCCGGCAGTGAATTCTCCATCAACATTCCCTTTAATGATGTGGAAACTCATTAGAAAATGCTGCCAGAGATCTCCATGGAAACACATCAGAAGTGAAGAACGAGTCAGGCATGATGTGCCGCCTTAACCTGGAAGGAGCATTTGGTTTCTGGCTAATAGTATATGATGTTAGTATGAAGTCCATTTGATACTAGTCACTGCTTATACCTCTGAGAGGAAATGTGGGATTGAGCAAAGCTTACCAACCACATTAGAAGTCTTTAAAGTTTAGCTTAGAGAATTCTTCTTTGTAAAGTTAAAGTAAAAGTTTGTTTTCATTTCTTTCATCAATTATGTGGATCCCTGACCACAAGAAGAGGTGAAATTATACAGGTTCTGCTGGTATTAGGGTCCAGAGCATCATGGGGGAGAGATGGAGTTCTACATAGCAGTAGCCTTCAAAACAACTGCAGCTTGAAGTAGGACCACTGTAAAGCAGGTCTCGACTCCGTCCTAAAGCTTGATTGATCTCACAGTGATAGTAAGCAGGACGGATTAGTTAATAAATGTAACATTCCTGGTGATATCCAATAATGCCTTGATGTAATCTATGAGATTGGCTTTCTGTAGACAGGCAATACTGTGAGAGTCAGTGTAGCTTGGAGAATCCCCTGTCTTTCTGTCTTTCAGGTCTGCGTGATTGTGATCTTCTTCAAGCTGAGTTTCCATAGCTTCGGTACCAATTTGTTTCTGCAGCCACACTAGCAGACTCAGTTGGGTTTATATTGTAGTATGTGTGTGTGTGTGTGTGTGTGTGTGTGTTTTAGAGAGCCTTCTTCCCACTATAGAGAAATGATTTTGTTTGTGCTTTGGATATCAGAATTTTAAGGTAAGTACTTTTTTTTTTTTGCACAGTGAGCCCATCGTTGATCATCAGGTTGTAAGGCTCTCTTCAGGGGACAGCGGTAACATTTCGACAGACTGAAGCACCGTGATCCATTCTTATCCTTGATGTGTGATGTATTGTCTTCATTATTAAAATGTAAACTCTGAAGTGAGTTTTACCTGCTTGCATTTGAATCAGGGACTAACACAGTGTTAATGCAATACAGTTTTTGATGGAGGTACAGCGTTCTAAGGGAATGCGGTAGTGACATGATCACATATCAATTTTGACTTTTATATAGGATATGCTACTTGCAGAGATTACTGATCTCTCCCATGTAATTTCAATAGCATTTATGGAAGGACCATACTTAGCAATGGCAGACACTTGGAAAATACACACACACACACACAGAGAGAGAGAGAGAGAGAGAGAGAGAGAGAGAGAGAGAGAGAGAGAGAGAGAGAGAGAGAGAGAGAAACAGACAGACAGACAGAGACAGAGAGACAGAGAGAGACAGAGAGACAGAGAGAGAGACAGAGAGAAAAAGAGAGAGAAATAGAGAAAGAGAGAGAGACAGAGAGAGACAGAGAGAGACAGAGAGAGAGAGAGAGAGAAAGAGAGAGAGGGAGGGAGGGAGGGAGAGAGGCAGAGGCAGAGAGACAGAAAGACAGAGAGACAGAGAGAGCGCCCTGGGCTGGGCAGATGTGAAATGAAGATTAAGGGCCTGTTTGTCTCATACTGACT
This sequence comes from Mastomys coucha, assembly GCF_008632895.1. Classification (NCBI taxonomy): domain Eukaryota; kingdom Metazoa; phylum Chordata; class Mammalia; order Rodentia; family Muridae; genus Mastomys; species Mastomys coucha. The sequence goes on from NW_022196896.1 coordinate 90,103,632, forward strand.
TTGGCCCAGCTCTTTGGAGTCTAGTCTTTTCATCCTTCCCCAGCCAAACTCTACTTCTTGGAAAGCCTTTACATGCTCTGGATTAGGTGGCAGAAAAGATTAAATGACAGCATTACTTATATAAAGCTGTTTATAGTTTTAAAGGAACAAAGCCTCTGCTCATTGTGAACTGAAGGACTAGGACTCTTCTTGTATCATGCCACATTTAAGAAGTCAGGAAGGCGACAAGAAACTATAGCCACAGACCACAGAGTGACTCACATAGGAAGCTGAGATCAGAAAGCCGTGCCCAGTTCAGGGTAGGTATAAAAGCATGTTCAACGAACCACTAAAATCAGACTAGTCTTGCCTATTCCCTAGTGAAAAGAAACTATGTGGGGTGCACCCACACAGAATTCAGTGTCCTGGTGGGAACTTTGGAATTATCTGTAAAACTCAAGAGAAGACATTGAGAGCTTGCTGTCTCTTGAGGGAAACAATTTGAAATCAAATATTGTTCAAATGAATGCTCTCTCACTGAAAATGTGCACACTTGTTGAACTCTATTGCATGAACAACGATAAGCAAAGAGAATGTACTCTGGGGGGAGGACTGTTGCTCATCAGCTGTTTGGAATTTAAAATAGGGAGAAGTATGAATTTATGCCCAATGCCTTGAATTCTCCCACCATGAAGACAGATTCTATTATTTCAACATGAAGATACTTGCATGATCTCCAACTTTAGGGAACTTCTCTGGAAACTATTGGTGTTTCCAAAAACTGGGGCAGTCTGTGGCATTTTGTACAGAAGGCATATTGTGAATGGCTAGAGATCTCATAATCTCCCCGGAGAATGGAAAGGCTGACGTGCTGTGTTCTTGAACCCTCAATACTTCATTTCCTCATTCCTATGGTCCGCCTGATGAGCCCCCAAGCAGTGCTGATGGATTAGCAAGTCTCTTCTCCTGACTCCAATGGTCCATCACGGTTAGCTATGCTCAGCGTTACTGTCTTTTTAGTGGCTGTGTGTTTGCTTCCTGTCCCCCCCCCCTATCTTTTATGCATGCTTCCATGTGACACTTATTGATATCACTGTTGCTGAATTTGGGCAAGCTTCCAGAGAAGCTTGGAGTCGCTCTTACTTTTTCGTCCAATAAATTCATCTGTTAAGCATTGGGAGAAGAATTCTGGAAACTCCATCACTCGCTGGCAACCCTCACATTTCCTAGGAGAAGAAAAATCTTCAATCTAGTTGAAACCATATTTCTAATGTTGGAATGGATTTAGGTTAAAAATACATTGCACATTTGGGCACAGACCTTGATTTTTCAACATACAGCTTTTGTGTGCTAGAGACTGGTGATGCACGTTGCCCCTCCTGGGGATCTGCCTTTTCTTAAGGCATTAAATTGCCTGCTCAGATGAATAACATACTACCACCTTGAATGGATGAGCTCATTAGCAATGACAAAATTTATGTGTGTGACATGAAGAAGGAAGAGGAAATTAAAACCTTATTTCACCCATGTATTTCATGTTTACAAAAAGGAAGGAGAGACTTCCTTTGTCTAGCTGATAATTCAGAGAGGAAAGGGAGGTGTGCTTTGGTTTTGGGCAGGTACGGCTCCATGGAACGTATTCCACACTGACAGTTCTTGCACCATTCAACGTATAAGCTGGGAAAATTCATGCTTTGTCTTGGTTCTTGCTCAGGTCTTTTAACTTTCCTGAGTCCACTGCTAGTCTCATTTATCTTGGAAGTTGCTATCACCAGGCAATTCTTTAGCTTGAGGAACTCCAATTACTGCCTGTTCTTTCAACATTTCCCTTTCCTAGCTTGAGGGTTCTTAAAACAAGATCCCTACACCAGCATCAGAGCCTGGAGCCTGTTAGAGATGCACAGTTATGGGGAGGACACTGTAGAGCTAATGGATGAAGCATTCTGGGAAGAGCCAGCAATGTGTTTTAAACAGCACTCAGGGGGTTCTAACAGACACCCTGTTAGGAAAAAGACCCGAGGCTATTCTTTGACCTTAGTTCAAAATAGTGAAGAAGAAACCACAGAACAGATCCAACCAGCCAACTAGAGATGGAGCCTCCATCCCAAAGGTCAACAATCAGCAGCTTCTCTCCAGAAACTGCTCCAGGACATCAGCCAGTCACCAAACACTCCCACTCTGCGGCCACCAAATGCCATCTTTCCTCATTTTCCTTATGCCACCATGTCTTGCTTTAATCAGAAAATTTCTGTAACAGAGACTCTTCGTTGCTTGGAAAGATACGAATTTCATGTCTTTTTTCATATATATGTTTAAACTTTCAACAGAATGATTGGGGCACAAGTCAGTATCCAATTTGTTACTATTCTTTTGAGAGAAGCTTTGCTGGTGGTGTCAATGCTTCGGTGAGAGGGAGTTTTGAGGGTCAAAGTCTGTCTTATCCAAGATAAGAACCAAATATGGTTTAGAGTATTTATTTTATACTAAAATGGTGAAAAGAAATAAAAATCAATTATCTATTAGAGTACATAAGTAACTATATGTTAAGCAATGAGTAATTACTATAAAAGTTATTATCTAGTATTATCAAAAGAATATGAAGAGAAGTGAAGGCATAGTATGGCATCTGTGCTAAGTCATAGTATTCTACAAGAGGAAGACAAAAGGACAAAAACAAGATGGACTTGAAAATAAAGATTCACGGTGTCACAATAGACATTAGTTAGCTTTTAATGAAACTGAAGAAGTACTTGCTAGAGCGTACAGCTTGTGATTGCAAATGCTATCGATGAAGAGTTCAAGCCCCATCAGAAAAGACAAGCTGTTATTTCATTACAATTCAAAACAGAAGGGAACTAATTATGACAATGATGGCGATGGTGAGAAAATGTTGCAAAGAATCATGGGAGTCAAACTGTCTCAGGGTAAGCAGTCGTCTCTGAGACCAAAAGGAAAGGAGACCTCATAGCATTTAATGCATAGACAGGTTGAAGAGAGAAAGGAATTTGGAAATACTTTGGGGGAACTTGTTAGAGTGAAGCTGGAAAATAATTTAGGGTCAGGATACTAAGGGTCTTTAATACCATAGCCAGGAAGGTAGATGGGTCCCCAAAGATCCAATGTTGGTTTTAGTGTTCTGGTGTAACTCTTAAATGCAAGGATCCTTCCTTTGTTGGACTAATAGTAACAAATTGGATACTGACTTGTGCCCCACTATTCAATTCATAGTATATAAGGCTCTTAGACCCACTATTACCACATTTAAATAAGGAATCAATCAGGTGAAGGAGAACAGGAGGCTGAGATGATTGCTTTGCTAAGGAGAGCCACAGGTCTTCCTTCCTTGCTCAGGCCACTGATGACAGAGAAGCCCATCATCTTCGAGGCAGAAAGCAAGCCCCAACTAGAAGCAGAACCCTGAATGAACTTTGAGCTTAGACTTTCCAGCCTTCAGGACAGAGAGAAAATAATTTCCTGTTATTTCTGACAGCTGGTCTAAGGTACTTTGCTATGATAGCCCGAGGATTCAGGCAGTGTCGGTAGCATCTGGGTTGGAACAGTCATTTGTCATGGGGGTTCCATAAACTGCAGGATACTTGGTGTGCCTTATTTACAATTATGAAATGCCAATAGGATCATTCTGTCATATGTCAGCCATTTTCTCTCATTTCTCTAAATGTGCCTTAAGGTGGACAAGTTCTTTCAGTCTTCAGTACAAGGTGCAAAATAAGCCCGTAAGCAGACAATTCCCTGTTATTTCTGGTGTCGTAGTGACCATAGGGGAAGGTCTCCACTTACTGTGGGTCAGGAATGTGCTACAACAACAGTCTCAATCTTCTTGGCAAGAAGCCACAGCACTGGAATAGGGGCTTTGTAGGAAGAGAAATCCCTCGTCTTGTTACTCCCCATTGGCTATTGCACTGCGTGTCGTTGAGAAAAACAAGAAGCATCATGATGGTGGCACTCACACGGTGAGTTCAAAGGCTGCCTAAGCTGCACAGTGAGACACTGTCTCAAATGCCAAAGGCTAGTGTCTGGCTCAGTGGGACGGTCCTTGCTCAGCAGGCACAAGGATGTGGGTTCTATCCCAGAGAGCTTGCATCCTGAGATAAATCAAAACAAAAGACAAGAAACACCACTAAGGGAACATCCTGGTTAGTACTTGTCAAATCGATAAAGTCCTTTTATTTCTGATGTTGCTACCTACTAGGAAAAATAATCCCGACATTTTACAATAAGGGTGGCAGATTTGTGATGCATCCTTGTATATGTGATTGTCTAAGGGAGCTGGTTTTCTCACCTTGGAGTGGCTGTGTTAAAGCACTGGACACTTAATGGAGCCTCCCCACCCCCCAAATGCTGGCTGCATTCTTTATTTGGATGCTCCAGACAGTCTACATCTTGCTTTATGCTGTCAGACTTTAATTTTACACACTCAAAGTGGTTTCTGTATGTAGATCCTTGGTGATGGGTACACTCATACATTTATTCACTTAGTAACCTGCATTTTGTTTTTCTGTTTTACGATTTGTGTCAGTTTTTTGCAAACTGTACTTTTTAAAGTAATTTTTCCAGTTGACATAATTGACTACCCTCCCCCGTGATTCCTTCTTCACGATGTTTGTTGTTTGATTTCTCTGGCACAGGCAGAAGGAAGGTTTATTTGCTGTTTGGGGTAATGAAGGCACAGCCCCCTCTGCAGAGGCAAAGGTCGGGAAGGTTTATTTAAAGTGCGTAGGGTCTCTTAGGCCTAAGCTCAACTCTGACACAACAGCCACCTCCCCAGATGTCACCATGGAACACGAAGACTCAAGGGAGATGAGTGCCACAGAAGTTTTGTGTCGTATGCCCAGCACACGTAGGACAGGTAGATGAGCTTGTGAGCCTAACTGGTCAGACCCTCCACAGTTCCTAAGAACCAGCAGAAGTTGCTGCCAAAACAGAAATAGCACCCACAGATATGCTGATGTGGAAAAAAAGGTGGGACTGGATGGAGCTCTTGGGGCCTCATGTAGACAAAGAGCTACAGACAACCAGGGGTGCTGAGAACTGGACAAACAGTCTTCCTCAAGACCACACCAGCTTGTCATCCAATATGAAATCGTCAGCCATGAAAACATACATATAAGCAATGTTATAGGTACTGAGCACATTGCATTTGCATAATAGAATACACACACATGTACCTAGCAACCATTAAGAAAAGGAGTTTGAATCAACAACTTTTGAAGTATAAATAATTGATAACTACTCAAAGTGTTGTAAATCTAAAATACTAACAAATGTTAAAAAAAAAAAAAAAGAAAAGGATTTTGAAAGAGAGCAAGTGAGTACATAGGAGGCTTTAGGGGGGAAAGGGAGGGAAAAAATAATGTAGTCATATTATAAATCTCAAAAAAATCAAAAGAATTAAAACAAAGCAACACCTATGAGTGAACATTTTTAAAAGTTGCAGCTAAAATCCCTCTTTTACACTTGTAGATCTGTAGTGACATCTCTTGCTACACTCCTATCCATCCCCCTCCCCTCCACTCTATTCTCCTCTCCTCTCTTTGATCAATCATTTTTTTTAAAAAATTACTTTATTGCAATGAACTCACAAATTAAATCATGACACAGCTAGATCAAGGTAACCACTCAAACAAACACGCACTTATTTCCCAAATATGAATTTCAATGAACTTGTGTCCACCCAGAATGGCCATTCTGAAGCCATGGGTTTCACACTTGTACTCTCAAGTACATTTCTTTTATACACTTGTCCACCACAAGTTGGTGGCGGGGGGAGTTGACAGAGTTGTAACAACAACAACAACAACAACAACAACAACATGCTTATTTCCCCCTTCAAGGCTCATGAGTCCTTTCCCTGCATCCTCCTGTCATCACCAAACATTATCCTTGTTATAGTAAGCTCACACTTACAACTGTTTACATATTATAAGCATGTGCATTACAGTCTAGGACTGGCACACGAGGGAAAACACATACTGCTTTGTCTCTCTTAGTCTTCATCACCTCCCTTAATGTTATATATTCTTTGGTCCACTGTCCTAAGTATTGGTCAATTGTAATGATTCCCTTTTAAATGATAGCTATCGACTATTGATTGTGTAGCTGCCTGTTTCTGGTTTCATTCATTCTGCTCTGATTTTACTTCTATCTTTTGCTCTGGATTTTTTGTTTCCTCCTTTTATCCCGGCTTCTTCGGCATATCCTATGTCACCACAGCTGGCTTCTGAAAAGCAGGTCAGATTATTGACGGATCATGCCATTCTTGTTTTATAACAGAAATATTATTGCTTAAAAAAAATTCTCTTTCTTTTAAGATTTATTTATTTTATGTTCTATCTGTATTTACACCTACATGCCAGAAGAGGGCATCAGATCACACTATAGATGGTTGTGAGCCACCATGTGGTCTCTGGGGATTGAACTCAGGACCTGTGGATAAGCAGACAGTGCTCTTAACCGCTAAGCCATCTCTCCAGCCCCTAACAGAGATACTAAAGCAATGAATTGCACTCTAGCACACGCTGCTATCACATTTCTCTCGATGTTTTATGTTTTCATTACTATTGACTTCATATTTTTAATGTTCTCTTTGCTCTCTTTGATTGTTGTGATGTATAGAGTTAATTTCCAAGAATTTGAAGATTTCTAACATGTTCTAGGTGTTTGATATCGTAGGCATTGGATGTTTTTCTGAAATGCCAACTAGTGATGGCATTAACGATATTCATACTTTTTATATCATTTCTGATTTCTCTATTTGTTTTATCAATTACTCAGAGAGGTGCCAAACTTATCAAATTTGTCTTGTTTTGTTTTGTTTTTCGAAATAGGGTTTCTCTGTGTAGCCCTGGCTGTCCTGGAACTCACTCTGTAGACCAGACTGGCCTCGAACTCAGAAATCCTCCTGCCTCTGCCTCCCAAGTACTGGGATTAAAGGCATGCACCCACTACTGCCCAGCAAATTTATGGCTTTTTAGACATCTTTCTATTATTTTGGTTCTTGCCTTTTTAATTTTGAAATACTCTCCTTTTTATTTTATGTTTTTAAATCTATTCTTCCCTCATATATTACACCACAATCTCATTTTCCCCTCTCTTCATTCTTTCCAAGCTGTCTTCCCCTGGATCCACTGCTTCTCTGTTTCCCTTTAGAAAAAAGCAGGCCTTCCAGGGATATCAACTGGGCATGGCACAACAGGATGCAATAAAGCAAGACTAAGCACACCCCTCCTATCAAGGCTGGATGAGACAACCCAGAAGGAGAACATGGGACTTAAGAGCAGGCAGAAGAGTCAAAGATACCCCCCTCTCTGTGTTAGGGGGTCCCAGGTGTATACCCAGGAGAAACCTAGTATGCATTCTGGATAACAATCTTTTTTGTCATTTTTTGTAACTCTTGATCTCCAAATATTATTTGTGTGATCTTACTCTAACCACACAACATTTGTATACCTAGTGCTTAAATGTTTTACCTTCCTTGGTGTGTTTCTGTCTATTACCTGTCCAGTCTATTTCCAGATCTCTCTAAGGTGAGGGAAGTAGGAAAGTGAAGAGATTAGGGAATGGCTCTCTTGATCAACAGTATTTGTATTTGGTATTTGTTTTCACTTTCGAGCGAATGAGTGCCTGCATGTGTGCATGTGCTGTGTGTGTGTGTGTGTGTGTGTGTGTGTGCACATGTGTATGTATTCTGATTACATTTGAGTTATTTCAAGGATTCTTAAAGATCTCTGTTTATATTCTCCCACTGTCAATGAATCTCTGACTTCTGTGTGAAGATAGACCCATCTCTGTGATAAATGAACTCTATGCTGTCTTTAGCACTTAACCATCTGCTGGTTTCTACTGCTTCAGCTTTTCCAGCAGAGTTCCTTCCATTCTTTCTTTTTAAGGGGAAATTAAGACATCTTATTCATTTTGCTTGGGATTCTCATCCAAAGTCAAAGGAATACTTACATTTCCCCTGTTCTAACAACGCCGAGAGAGTTTTCAAGGAGCTGTCTCTCGTTGCCTTCAATGCAGGTAAGAAAATATCCCTCCATCATTCAGCTTTCTAGATGGGTTTAATGGAGTCCAACTTCCTATGGAACATTACAAAACCTTCAAGGATATTTATGTTGCAGTCTCTTTCTTTGTCATGATGCAGAGGTTATGGACACTCAGTGCTCCCTATAGAGAGATGGGGTTCACTGATGCTCCAAACATTCCTATCTCCAACTTTGATGATATCTCCAGAGAACCAGCTACACAGCCTTTTACTCCCTTTGAATACATACCTGATTTTTTTTATCTTGCTTTGAGATGAGGCATTCCCAGTTATGCAATGGGAAGGTTTTTTTTTTTAAGCAAAACCAGCTCTTTTTGCAATCACACACACACACACACACACACACAGAGAGAGAGAGAGAGAGAGAGAGAGAGAGAGAGAGAGAGAGAGAGAGAGAGAGAAGGAGAGAGGAGAGGAAAATCATGAGTCTTAGGACACAATAATAGCCTGCCTCTCTTCTCTCCAGAAAGAATAAGGTTATCCATAATTTATTGACGTGAAATGATCTGTCCTATAATACTGAGAGGAAAGAACAAGAGATGTTACTATTTTTCAAAAGATGGAAGTAGAAGCATTTTTTCTTCATGTGTATGTGTATGTGGAGGACAGAAGTTAACATTGGGTGTCTTCTTCAATCACATTACTTAATGAAGCAGGGTTTCTTTCTCTTGTTGAACCCAGAGTTTGCAGACACAGCTACTATAGCCATATTGCCCTGAGAGTTGCCCTGTTTCTGCCTGCAGAACACTGAGATTACACATGGGCCGCCACACCCCCCTGGCTTTTAGTTAGGTGCTGGAGATCTTGACTCTGGCCCTCACGTATGCTTAGCAAGCACTCAATCCACTGACAGATCTTCCCAGCACCTCCCATATGCTTTTGCTTGTACTCAGTAAAACATCTCTGATAAGGTACACAGAAACTGGTTGCTTTTGAAGATAGCCAGGGATAGATTATGGTACATTTTTAATTTACAACTATATTTCCAAAGAAAACTTACACACACACACACACACACACACACACACACACACACACACACATAGAGTAAGGGAGGGGAAGCAGATGAAAGCTCTTCTTCCACAGAGCTTGACTGTGAAGTGAGGAAAGAGGAGGGATTGGTCACTGTTTTGGATACAAGTTGGAGGGAGATGCTTCCTGGTCTTTCTGGCAGGGTCATGGCTATTCAGTAGTTGGGCTAAGATACCCTTCTCACTCCAGATTTTCATTGACACCCACAGATTTGTTTACAAGAGGCTGAGGACCTGCCTAGGAAACCTTGAGCTCTAGCCACAAATGGGTTCAAACATGGGACATGACTACTTGGTGAGATTCGTAAAGGCAAAGATTACCTCTGACAGATCATTGAGTGTGTGTGTGTGGGTAGTCGAGAGAGAGAAAGAGAGAGAGAGAGAGAGAGAGAGAGAGAGAGAGAGAGAGAGAGAGAGAGAGAGAGAGAGAGAGAGAGAGAGAGAGAGAGAGAGAGAGAGAGAGAGAGAGAGAGAGAGAAATATTTGTGTTTTGGTGTGTTTTTCATGTAGAAAATCATGTGTGCCATGTTCCCTGGGGCTGTGCTAGGCATGAGGCCTGCTGAGGCCATGTTTGCTATTGGGTTTCTTAATGAAGAGAAAAGCAGGGGCGAAGAGCCCTGACTTTCTCTTCTGTCTGCACTGCTCAATTTTCCAGGCACACATATGTGGAGATCAATGGACAGTACACCATGAGACGGGGAGTACTGGTGACCAGAGCCATCAGCAGGGCTTTGCTGGCAAACCTGGAGCCCTAGCTTAGCTAAAAAGAAGCAGCCCATGAGGAATGCTCCCCTGGGATCTTCACAGGCAATAGTGCAAATGGTGAACGATGGACTCTCACCATGGGACACAGAGGCCTAGTGTGGACTGGAAGGCTAGGAGGCACCCGCAGCAAGCAGTGATCTTAGTTTTTTCCATGAACATATGGCCCATTTTCCTTTGGGAATCCCAGATAATTAGAATCAGAATAACCTACAAGGTTCTGGATAGCATTTGTAATCTCTTGTATTATTAGTCATTATTATTATTACTTAACATGGAAGCTAATGAAGCCTGGAAATCTTTAGATTGCCCTAATTACTTGTATGTTTTAGTGGTTTTTTGTTTTGTTTTTGTTTTTTATTTGTCTTTGTTTTGTTTTGTTTGTATAAGAAAAGCTGACATATTAACAGAGTAGTTAAGAGGAAAAACTTAAGAAAACAAAAGTTGTGGAAAAAACAAGGACAGGTTGTGAAGTTCCTGGTCCCAAATGAGCAACAGGGACCAGGTGGGATGACAGAATGAAAAGAAAGGCAACTTTCCTTCTGAGAAAGGGGAGAAGGGGCTGAAACGAAGAGGGATTCTCACACATGGGCTAGACTCCCTCACTCAGTCCTCTGCTGAGAGACGATTAGGATAAATAAAAACAACGTGAGCAGTGGTCTACGGAGGCCAATGGTGTGTCCATCCTTTTGGAGCTGACTCCAGAGCTACAGAAGGCTTGTTGAATCATGCCAAGGGCTTCAATGAAGTTGAAGGCCATGATTGATGAAGTAGCAAAGCCTTCCCTGGCCTTCTAAGTCCTGGACTCCATTGGACTTGCTTGGCACTCAGTGCCCCCACTCTGATTATTTTGATTGTGTTGTGGTCCATTCTTGAATTCTGTCCTTCCTACCACCAATTAATCTCTGGGAGTCTGAGAAGACTCTGGGGTTAGGGTGAAGTAGAAATTTAAGGGTTCTTTGGAAAGTCGGTTGAATGGTGTTTTTCTGGGGCAAACACTTGAAGGGACATTTAGCTGAAGTGGACACAGGTGAAAGGATGTTCTGCAAAAGCAAGCATGTGAAAGGACTCATGATGAAGGATTCTTTTCTAACAGAACACATATATTGGTACTCCTTACATTGTGTAGTTGGGCTGCATTTGCTGGGACTCCATAGAGAGAAATGCTCCAAAAAACTTCTGATAGTGTGCTGCAGTTTCTTGCCACTTCCTCAGACTTGGGCTGATTGGCAGCGTGATGTCAACTGAGGCAAGACACACAGGGTTCCACGGACAGTGACAGAGGCTGAGCTTGGCTTGCTGATACAGCTAACTGTGCAATGCTTGTGGGTCTTGAGTCTTCAGAGATCTTTGCCTCTCTGAGAGAGGCACAGCCAGGGAACTTCTCCTAGCATTCCTCTTGGTCCCTCCTGCTGGCTCGAGCTGAGGCTGAGGCCTGGTTGTCTCTGCTAAATAGTGCTGATTCCTATTTGCTATCCTGACTCTACTGAACTGGACTGCTAGTATATCTATGAAGTTTGTGAGTGAATCAAACGCTGCTGACCTGTGAAAAGAACTGCTGAATTCCAGACAACACGGACAGGAGTTGCTCCAAAGAACCTATCTAAACAGGTCCACTTTCCCGGTATCCTTTCTTTCCCACTACCACTGGTGGGTAGTGGGATAAAAGGGAGGTTAAAGTGTTTAAGAACCATCATTAAAAATAGGTGTTAAAAAAATTATTTACATTAGGGTCCTTTCAAGTAAGACACACTGTCCAGGGAGAGAAGCTCAAGAGATGCAGGAGTCTCACATACTTCATAAGCCCAGGGAGTTCCTGAAGCAAGACTCATAGGCCACTTCAGGGTTGGGTAACAGTTAGTGGGGAGAGTCTTGAATTCAGCTAACGGCAAAGCATGTAGGGAGCTCAAGGGTGCTGCTTTTGTAAGCTGTCACTATAGTGGGTAGAGCTTTTCAGTGATGTAGCTGCCTCTGGGCCGTCCACACTGCTGTAAGTAATCCTGATAAACTCAATGGTTCACCAAGCTGGTCTGGTAGAACTGTTATCTGTCCTTTCATCGGCTCCCTATCTAGGGTTGACAGATATGGCTCAGATCTCCCCAGGAGAAGTTTATTGAGCACACCAATGATGTCCTTCTGGGTTTGTTTCTTCTATTATTTACATAGTCCACAGTATATTGGGCACTGTGCAAATGCTGGATAGAAATGCATAGGCTACTCACATGGCAGTTGTGAGCTGTCTTCTATAGTTCACAGAAGCCAGGGGAAAGAAGACAAGAGGAGATGATGTAAATGTCGCAAGGTTATTTGTGGATTTGCAGGGTGGGTGTGACAGGACGTGAAGGGTGTAGTTGTGAAAGAGTGTTGACCAGAGCCTTGTTGACAAGATGCTCCAGCAGGGTTGGGTTGGGCAGCATGTGAAAAGTGGCCCTGGTCCAGAGGAGAAGCCAGGCTGGGGTGAGGCCTTGGGAGGGAAGTGCTAACAGGAAGTGTTAGGGTTGAAGGAGGAATGAGGTGTGACCTCTGGCAGGCCCAGTGTCCTGTGGTCCCTGAGTTCTGCTTCTAATGAATTCCTCACAATCCAATGGGCACTCCCATAGTCCGGGGTGAGGAGAGGAAAGATCTAGATAGGGAGTAGACTCTATTTGGAAAACAGTCTTGTAAGATACAAGGAACAGACATCAGAACTTGGCTGTCAAACCACAACATTGACATTAAAGTTTTACAGAGAACTTTTCTCTAAAGCAGTTGTTGTGGTTTAAATGTAATGTGTTCCCTACAGGTTCATGTGTCCGAACGTTTGGTCTTCAACTGGTACACTCTTTGGGAGAGTTGTGGAACATTTTGGTCATGAAGTCTAGGCTAAGGGCCAGTTTCTAGTTCTCCTGTTTCCCCCATCTTGTAGGTATGTATGTTTGTATGTATGTATCTGTTTATGCACATATGACATGTACATGCAAGTGTGTGTGTGGCAAGCATGTGGGTGCATGTGCAGGCATGTGCATACATAGACACACACACGTGTATGCACATGGTTGGCACATGTGTGTGGAGCCCATATGTAGATAGTGCCTTCCTCAGTCATCACAGCTGACAAGTTCTGCTTGCAACCAATATGATGTAACCAGCCGCCCCATGTACTGCTGCAATGGTGTCCCTGAGGTGAGCTGTTCCAGACATGCTTTCCCGACCATAATGGACTGTGCTCTCAATCTATAAGCAATGATAAATCTTTCCTTCCTTAAGCCACTTCTTGCAGGTATTTTAATCACAGCAATGAGAAAATAACTAACCCAGTAGTTGAGAGACATTTACATAATCCTTTGGTTAAACTATGCAATTCTTGTAGCTTTTGGTCACAATCATTATATTGATTTTGAATATAGGTACACACTGAAGTCATCATTGTCAGTCTTGGACTTGGCCCAAAGAGGTACTGTCCAGCAGGTTGACAAGTTCCAAATCATTCCCAAGCCTTGAGCTCATTAGTTTAGTAATAATTAGAACTCATTTCCACTGACATCTTAATCAGTGAAATTTATACACTTGCTCTAATGGCTTCCTCATGGTGCAGGTTTTGGGGTACCGTTAACCTCATTCAGATTCCTAAGATGTCTTACAGTGTGTTCATTTAACTCTCCTATCAATTTTATCCCAACAAGAATCTATCGTCCTGCTGTAATTCTGATTGCTGTCAGGAAAGACAGTGAGAGGCGGGAAATGGACCACAGAAGCTGGGGCATATATGCCATGAGCAAAAAGCACTATCTGTTCTCTCTCTCTCTCTCTCTCTCTCTCTCTCTCTCTCTCTCTCTCTCTCTCTCTCTCTCTCTGTGTGTGTGTGTGTGTGTGTGTGTGTGTGTGTGTGTGTGTGTCTCATCTTTGATCCTTTGATCTATTTCTAAACTGTGCACATTGCAGGAAATAAACAGTAGTCCAAATGGTTCCTTGCCATGGAAATACAAATGAAGGGTGCTCAGTGGCATGCACTGGGCTCATTTAGTATCTATTTGTAAATTCACTTCAAAGCCTCCTATTGCCTATATACATGAGGCTCTTTGATTTCTCCTTTGAAGTTGTTGTAACATCTTGGCTCTCTCACTAATTGACACAGTAAAGAAAATCTTTGATCCATGACCATTTTATCTGAGAGTCTCAATTTTTCTTTTTTTCTTTCTTTATTATTATTATTTTTAACCAAAGACCCTTTTACAACATCTAATTAAGCTTCACCTAGCACTGGACCAGAGATATAAGGAATGTGTGGCTTGAACACATGAGGAACTGCTGCAAGCTATATATGAATCAGGCCAATGGGTAGATCTAATACTAGAGACTCCAGGTGGCCATTGGGTCACCATCGGGGTTGGAATGACTGACAGAGATGATCAACTAGAACCCTTGCCAATGAAAAGAAGCGTTGATCTGAGGAAAGCTGTGGTGGGAATCAGCATGGCCTGTTTAGAGTTGTTTACTCTCCCGAAGCCTAGATGAGAAAAACTCAATGGTTAAACTTTATTCACTTTCTGCAGTGCAGTGCAACCAAGCCAGGGGTTCTTATACCCAACCACCCATCGAAAACAGCTAAGGAAATATAAGAAATGCTAATTTCAAGGACCAATCCCAGGAACTCTGCTATAATTAGTCTGAGGAGTAGGGAGACAGGGAAAACTCCTCAAAAGATTCTAAAATGAAGTAAGTTAGGGAACTCTCAAGCTGTGGAATGTGGAACCTGGCTGGCTTTAACCCTCCTGGTTGGTGTTATGAGAGAAGAGTTCCATCCTTGTTTTACAGACCAGGGCACAGCGGCTTAGTGAGAACAAATGATTTCTCTAGAGGAGTGTCTGTGACTTGCTGGTGAGAAAATTCAACGGACAGAAGGCTGGATTAGTGCTGAAGGGTTTGTGGGTAATTTCTAACAATGACATTATGATTATGGAAATAGAGCTCACTCATGCAGCAAATGTTTACCAGGTGCTATGCCAGGCTATGTCCTGGGGACTGAGAAATGAAATGGTGTTCAAGGCAGTCTCTAGCATTGCTCTAATGAATTCAGGCTGGCATAAGGGTGGGGGGATTCTTCTGGTTCCTCAAAGAAGAAATGTGTAAATAGGAGAGTCATTCAGTGGTGGAGCCTGGGTTCTGCTCCTGTTCTAAAAAAAAAAAAAAAAAAAAAAGGAAAAGAAAAGAAAAAGAAAATAAGATATAAAGCAGAAGGGCTCTAGCCTGAGAGAATAGTGAGTGCAGTGATAATAATATATATTATTATGTTATATCATATATAATGTATTATATATGATCTATTATATATTATATTATACATTATATAATATATCATGTGTCATATATCACATAACACATCACATCACATTTATGTTATATTACATGTTGATGTTGTTTATGTTATGTATCCTATATCCTATATTTTATATTATATATCTTATATCATATACTATATACCATATATTACATATTATTATATATCATATATTACACATATACATAGTTTGATATATATAATGAAGGAGTAGTGGTGTATATTTGTAATCCCAGTGTTGGGAGGCAGAGAGAGGAGGATACCCAGGGACTCATTGGTCAGCCAGCCTAACCTACTCGGCAAATCCCAGGACAATGAAAAACCCTGTCTCAAAACACAGGGTTTATGACATTTGAGTAAGGTCAGCTGAAGTTGTCCTCTGGTCACTGCATTCATGCAGGTGCACCTGCACACACATGCACACGCCCAGGTACACATCCAAGAATGGACACACAAATGCTAAGCCTCTGGGTAGAGTCTGGGAGTCTACCCAGGACCTGTGGATGCAGAACTAGTCTAGCCATGTACGAATTCTAGAGTTTAGATGTTAATTAATTACTTCCCTGATTGCTGTGACAAAGTTCCTTAAACTAGATAACTTACAGACAACATAAATTTACTGCTCACAGGTTCAGAGGCTGGGAAACTGAAGATCAGAGAGCCAGCGGACTCCACATGTGGGGAGGGATGGACTTCTCTGTTCCACAGATGGACCGTTCTTCCTGAGTCCACATGTAGCAGAGGAGGCAAGCACATCCCCTCAACCACTTCTTATCATATTCCAGAAGGTTTTACCTCCACGACCCGATCACGTCCCTGCCAAACGCCTCATTTCCTAGCACCTTTGCATTGAGGGTTTTTAGACTAGGAATTTGGGGGTGGGTGGAGACACAAACAGTCAGCCAATTTTGGTAACAGCTCTGCCAGCCTTACTGAGAACTCCACAGCTTATTTTAAGTGAAGAGATCTCAGGGCGGGGGTGGGGGTGTCAACAGAAACAGGCAGTGCATAGGGAAGAGTAGAGGATGCTCACCCGCCATGTCCAGAAATAGAAGCAGCAAGCTTGTGATATCTGTGTCATCTCAGGGTGTGCAGTTGAACTTCTTGAGTGTGTTTGTGTTTATTATTAAAGCACATAATGGTTTCAACAGCAGTTATTTTTCTGTGTATAAAATTAATGGGAGTCTCATTTTCTCTCCTTTTATAGAAATCATTTTAGAGATTATAGGGTAAATTTGCAGAAAAGGGAGTGTATGAATTACATCAGATTAAGGGTATTTTTATAGAAAAGTCAATTCTGCTGGAGGGGGCTGCTACTTAATAAACAGAGCTAAGATGAAGTAGAGCATACATGGCTGATTTTAGCAGCTTAATGTCTAGCTCACTCCAAATGCACACTGCATTTAAGATCTTTTTCTCTCTCTCCCTTTCCTTCTCCCCCTCTTCTTTCCTTCAACCTCTGTGTGTGTGTGTGTGTTGTGAGCATGTGTGTGTGTGTCTGTATATGTGTGTATGTGTGTATGTGTGTGTTGTATGAGTGTGTTTGGGAGTCCCCACCCATTCTCCCATTTTTAGGAAAAAAAAAAAAATCTTCAGATGAACACCAAAATAAGTCCTATTGTGGTGAAAAAGAAAGCAGATCCAGGAATCTGCCCATGGGAGTTTGGTTTTTTTCTCTTCTGTATTGTGTGGCCTCTTGTTGGAATTACCATGCATGGACCCATAATCCAATTGCAGCCCATTGTTATTAGTGTCGGGGATAATTACACCATGCATGTTGATGGTTTTCCAGTCTTTGGAGGGCTTTCCCCTGGATTTCTCCTTATAATTTGCTCCATGAATACAAGTGTGAAGCAAGACAAGAATAATTTGCCTTTTCTTTATGAAGGAAGACAGATGAAACTTGCCACAAATCACATGGCTGATGAAATGGCAGAACCAGAATGAGAGGCCAGCGCATGTGACTCCTAACCTGGGGGCTCTGCTCTGCGCTTGACCTAAACCATACTGTACTGAGATTCTGACCATGCATGGCTGTCATAATCTGTAATGATCCTGCTGCATATCTCAACAGAAATAAGACATATGGGACAATAAACCTGGAGCAAAATTAAGAAGGAAGGAAATTTGTAGTTGGGATGCCTTTCTGTTAAGCACCTGAATGATGGACAGAAGCAGAGCCCCGGAATGATAATCTTTATCAAGCTTTCTAGGGGCAGCATCTTGTGCAGTGAGGCAGAAGTGTTCTGTTGGAAAGCTAGGTGGTGGCTGATGCTGACTGAAATACTGTCCAGCTGGGAAAGTGATGGAAATATGCCCAGTGGCTGATTTCCAGGTGATTGCCTTTATTGCTGTTCCATGCCCAGGCAGATTGCTGAGGGGCCTGTAGGACAGCCAAGCTCCTCTGGGAATCTCCCCAGCCTCCTGCCCTCCGCCTCTCCATTGTTCTCTTAAGAGTACACTCTTCTTCCCTGAAACTCCTTCTTTCTGATGATCCAACAAGAAGATATGTCAAGGACCAGGGAAGGATCAAATTTATCTACACTAAAAGGTTGATGGCTTTGCCCATGCCACGTGGTAACTGGAAAAAGTAGGGTCAATGAATAGTGACTTGGTGAACATTTTTTTCTTTTCTTGTTTTCCTTTTCTTTCTTAAGCCAACTAGTGTGGTATGCTACTTAGTTAGCATATGACTTTCTGTAGCTTGTTGGCTGTGGTTTGAAAGCCTTGGCCATGTCAAATGGTCTCAGTTATTTCCAGACTTCAGTTTTATTTCTACATATAATCATCTACAAAGTCCACAGAGGTTCTTGCAACTCCTGGTGAGTTATATTCATTAATTTTTCCCCTTGTCCTAAACTCTGGCTAGGGTATTGACTAGATCATGGGAGCAGCAGATGCCAAGAGAGTATTTAACATGGAAAAGACTTATAATGGGAAGGGAGGTTAAAACCATTAAAAAAGATGATGGACAGAGAGCTGGAGGAAGGTGGAAAAGAGAACCTATCCATAACGCAGATGTGTCAGCTGTGACAGAGAAGAAAAGAGAATTGGGTAGTAAGTATCCTGGCTAGTGTTTTTTGTTAACTTGATACAAGTTTAGAGTCATCTGGGGAAAGTAATCTCAATTAAGAAATGCCTCATACTAGATAGTTTTGTGTCAATTTGACACAGGTAGAGTCATCAGAGAGAAGAAGCATCCATTGAGAAAATGCCTCCATCCCCATTCCTGAGCTGGTGGTCCTAGGTTCTATATGAAAGCTGGCTGAGCAAGCCATGAGGAGCAAGACAATAAGCAGCATACCTCCATGGCCTCTGCACCAGCTCCTGACTCCAGGTCCCTGTCCCAACTTCTTTTGTTGATTAACAGTGATATGGAAGTGTAAGCCAATTAAATATTTTTTCTCAAACTTGCTTTTTTTGGTCATGGTACTTCACTGCAGCAATAGAAACCCTAATTAAGATATACTTCTATTAGATTGGCCTATGGGCAAGTCTGTCAGGGGGAGGGGGCCTTTTCTTGATTAATGATGAATATGGGAAGGCCCAGCCCACTGTGGCAATTCCTCTCCTGGGAAGGTAATTCTGGATTATATTTAAAAGGTAGTTGAGTAAGCAAGCCAGTAAGCAGAGTTCCTTCATGGTCTTGATTTTCAGTTCCTGCCTCCAGGTTCCTGTCTTGACTTCTCCCTGTGACTTCCCACAGTGGTAGACTGGGACATGGAAGTATAAGATGAAATAAACCCTTTCCTCCCCAAATTGCTTTAGGCTATGGTGTTTATCACTGCAACAGAAACCTAACTAGGACATAACATACGAAGGGTTCCCATCTGTGGCTTGGCTCCAAGAAGATTGATCCTAGAGCCTCACTGCCTGGGTAGCTGCCATGGTGAACCCTGTCTCACCCTGTGCTCAGTTTGGGGCTATCCATGTCCTGCACACCTTCAGCCTGAATCCTGATTCAGATTCTCAAGACTGCCATAGCCAGAGACCAGAAACAGTTTGTCTATTGACTGTAGATCTGAGTTATGCACTTGCTTAGCAGTGGGAAGAAGGATATAGCAGTGGGGAAATAGCAGAGGTGTACCTTGTAGCAAGATACAAACTCACCATCACATGTACTCATAGAGACTCAAGCCTCTCTGACAAGAGCAGAGATACTGACTTCTCCATGCATCCATCCATCTGTCCATCCATTCGTCTGTTCATTTCATGCTTTAGATGATAGAAACAGATCTGTTGAAGTGAGCTCATCTGTCTGAGACTGAGCCCCTAACCACAAACACAGAAGAGCCTGCCATAGCTCCTGCATGATTCTTGCCAGTGCTTCGTGTTACTGTCAAATACAGGTTCTAACCTCTGTGATTCCATGTTGTGGGCACAGTCAATGATGAGCTTTTAGCACAATGTCCTTGTGTTCAGGGTCAAAGACAGCAACTAAGTTGCCGCAGAGGTGGTCAGCTGACTTGGCTATGTGCCTTCTACTTCTAAAACCACTGTAGCTGTCTGCTTTCAAAATAACCCTGGCCTTTGGTAATAATATTTCATAACAGCTTCTCTCCAACCTATATGGCAACCTGCCATGCATTGTGGAGTTCAAAGAAATCACAGACATTATTTCAAGAGCACATTATTTTGGGGAATAAAGATGTTAGAGATATTTAGGGCTTAGCAGATAATAAAAATAGTTGGTTTTTATGATTATTATTATTTATTATTATTAACAAACATTTCTATCGATTAGAATTTAGTACTCCCTTAAATCAGGTGTTTGTAAACCCCTTTCATTTCTTTCATTCCATTATTTAGTCAATCAAAGAACACATATCTGCACAGCAGGGACCAATCTCCTTGCCACACATATATCCACTCCCCTCAACAGCATTTGTATTTTGGCAGGCTTTCTCTCGTGGGGCTTAAAGAATCACATGTGTTTGTAGGCATTTTATCAAGTAGTTTAAAGAGCATAAAACTTGCAGTCATAATTTTGGAAGTAAATTTTATTGTTATGGCTTTAAAACACAATCAAATAAAAGCAAGAATTCCATTAGTAGTTGAATATTGTGATAATAGAGTTGAGAATAAATTTTATTGCTATAGAAACTATAAAACAGCAATAATAAAAACACTATTATTGTGAATAAATTGTATTGAGATGACTAACTAGAAAGCTATAAAACAAAATGATAAGGGGTAATCTAATCACCAGGAAAGACGTGATAATAATTCACCCTTGTTAGCAACGAGCCTGAGGTTCCAGCTCATTGGCCTTGAGGCTCTGGGTTACTGCCTGCATTCCAGAAGGTTACAGAAAGATAATCTTTGGCCAGTGGGGTTGGCAGGAGACCACATATTACAGTAAAATTGGACATGGGGATTGGGGAAAATCCAATTATCAGTGAGTGTTAGGAAAACACTGTGTAGTAATGCCAAATGCCTTCACAAGACATTGGTGGGGGGGGGGTATTTACACAGTTTTCCTGACAGTTTTTATGTATTATTTGACCATGTTCTTTTATGTCTTTAAATGTTTTATTTATATTATTTCAGAATAACTGAGTAGACTTGCATTTCTGTTGGGGGGGTGGCTTGGGCTTACCTTTTCTGCGAAGTGCCTATGTACCCCTTTGGTACATATGCATCTACATTCAGTCTCTGTGTGCACCCTCAGCCCTGGGCCCATCCATCTGTGGAGGTAACAGCCCCATTGACACCTGTACTCCAGCAATCACAACACCCAGGATCCTCCCCCATCGCTTCCTTCAGGGGAGAGAAAGAGTGTTGTGGGTAAAATGTTTTTCACTACTTAAAAAAGATATACGAGCCTGTGATGGAGTTTATGACATCAGCGCTCAAGTCTGTTTTTGCTGAAATGTCCTCTGACTTACCTTATCTTGACTTTCTAAACCAATATCAGAACACACTATCAACAACAATGATAAACTGGCTGGAGACAGGCTCCAGATTTTCTTTTATCTTTCTGTAGAACAATGGAGCTTCTCTTCTGGACCCTTTGCCTTTTGGCTATGCTAGTTCCTGGGATCATGACTGGTGGGTGGGATGTGAGAAGATGGACCAACTTGTGGTTCCAATTATTTAAACAAAATATTTTCGTGATCAGTGGAGCTGGTCCTTACCTTCTTCCTATTTATGTATATCACCTTACAATGGTAGTAGCCGAGAGCACTAAAGTCTTATCATTGAAAATTACTCTTGGAATCCTTGAATAAATTTCTAACAAGTACTTCCTCACCACTAGATAGGTTATGTTTTATGAGTGGGAAAAGGAAATTATAATAAAATTTTTATCTCTCTTATTTTTGTAGTTTCTCAATTAGTAAATCATATTGCTCTAGTTAGTAAGAAAAATGTTTAAAATTATCAAATAATTTCACTTAGAGATAATCACTGTTAATGTTCCTGATAGATAGCTAATTATGTTTAGAATACTATTGCTGAGATTACAGTTAAATCACAGTAATTTTCCTATGACATTCGTGATTCATTTGTAGCATATTGCAATTGTTAATAACGTCCCATCATCTTGGTTAACTTTTAGCTTTACAATTTTACAAATAATGTCATGATGATCAGCCAAGCGATTTCTTTCAAATTTTTTAATATTAGACTCTAAGTTATAGGACGTGCAACTATTGGGTTAGAAAAATACATTTAAGCATTGTACTATAAAGTGGCTTGATGAAAGGCCATACCAGTGTATACATAGGAAACAGCCACGTAGGAAAGCATTTTATTTAAGCATTTGCCAACTTGATAAGTAAAAACTACCCACTCTTCACATTCTTTGCATTTCAATGCTTTACGATAAGGTTAAATGCTCTACTCCCTTATTTCTCACTATCTATTTTATATATTGCCTGTTCATGCCATTTACCCACCTTTCGGTGATCTTCTCTATTCTTAAAGGATCATAACTTCTCTAAATGTATAATTAATATACATCCTACTGTGTATGCTTGTGTATAGTTTTCTTATAAGGTACATCTTAACCTTGTTCATCCATAGCTCATTATTTCCCTTGTTGGTGCATCTTTTGTGAAATATGTGTGGTTTAACTGATGTTTCTACTTTTGCTTCATAGTTAAAACAAATCTGCTTCTCACTGACTAGAAAGATCCACTTTGAGTTTCACTCCAAGCTGATTACCTGGCATAGGCCACCACTTGTCCTTAGAGCCTGATTTTAAGTATATAGAGAGAGTATCTGGAATCTGTATGTTGTTAAACAACCTGTGTAAAACTGTTTAGAAAATTTTTTCTTATCCTTTCCTTTTGTTTGTGTGATTCAATGAAAGTAGTGAATTTATCTTCCTTTCTGAGATTCTTCATCCATAAATTAGAGACAAAGATGCATACATATTTTACAGGGAAAGTTTGGAATAAGGAGGCTGCTGAAAAAAACGTTAAGAGATAGGATTGGGGAGATGGCTCAGGAGGGTGCTGCTCCAGCGTGAGGACCTGAGCTGTAGATCCTAATGCTCATGTAAAAAGCTGGGTGTGGTGGCGTGTGCATGTAGGTGTGACGGTGTGTGTTTGTGGTCCTGGAGATGAGAAGTGGATCTCTGGATCTCACTAGTCACCAAGCCTAGCCGAACTGGCAAGCTCCAAGTTCTATGAGAGACGCTGTCTAAAAAGCTAAGCAGAGCTCTCACCTCACATCAAGGAAAATTCTTGATGCATCATAGGAGACCATTACAGAAAACCACAACCAATCACATTCAGAGTTGTAGAGCCCAGTCCCAATGGATACGTCTACAAGACACATTCACATCTAAGACTCAGTGAACACTGAAGAAGAGGAAGCAGAAAGATCATAAGAGCCAGAGAAAATAAGAGAGTTTGCTGCAAGATTGTGTGTCTTAGTAATGCTAAAAGCTACACCATAAAAGCTCACCAACATGACTACCTAGAAATGAGCTGAACAAGGACAACACCAATAGATATGACAAAGTGGAAGAAGGAGAGCCCATGAGGCCTAAACACTATATGAAAAACTAGACAACTAAGGGATTCTGAGAGCAGGAAATAGAAACTTTTCCCCAGGGATGAGCACACCAATTGGTTATCCAATACCAAATACTCAGCCATGAAATCATGCATGTGAGTAACATTATACAGACTGGGCACGTCATATTTAGAAATACCTGTGAACACACATATATACATGTAACAACAGTTAATGAAAAGGAAGCTATAGATTTGAAAAGGAGGAAGGAAAATTGTATGGAAGGGTTAAGAGGGGAAAAGGGGAGGGATAAATGATATAATTATACTATAATCTAAAAAAACAAAAGGAAAAATAAGGTGGAGAGAAATAGAAAAAAACAGTTGATATGAATATCTGACCTCTACACACATGTAAACATCGACACATACACACATACCTACATGCATATCTTAGTACACACAGAAACAGATACATACACCTCCATAGACCCCAAGCAAACATATCCTATCTGCTATATGATAGATAGATAGATAGATAGATAGATAGATAGATAGATAGATAGATAGATAGATAGAAAGACAGATACATACATACATACATACATACATACATACATACACACACAGATACATCAATACATAGATACATGTGATAGATAGATGATAGGTAAATAAATAACAGATTAAGAGTCTTGGCTCTTACACATCTTTTGACAAAGAATTCCTGCTACTGGAAAACTATACTGAGAAAATGAAGTGTGAAATTGTTTTATACATTGGAATAATCTTTATTTACAATATAAATATTGTAGTATTGGGAAATCAGTGTTCCATACTAGGTTATATAAATGTTCATATGTAATGAACGATCCTTGGATATTGCGATAGTTAATTTTTATTAACTTGCCTGAATTAAAGTCACCATGGAATCATACTTCTGAGTTTGTCTATGTGTTTCTAGAAATGTTTCCTGAATGAAAGATTACCCTCTGAATGTGAGCAATAGCACACCATAGCTGAGGACCTGGAACATATATAGGGAAGAGCCCACTTACGCATCAGAACTCATTTTCTCTGCTTCCTGAATGTGGTTGCAATGTGACTAGACACCTTACTCTCCTACCATCATGCATTGCCCTTCATAATGGACTGAACACACAAACTCTGGGGCAAAATAAAGCTATCTTTCTTTCAGTTGCTTTTGCCAGGTGTTTTGCCACAGCAGTAAGAGAACAAGATATTTATTCATTAAAATAGTAACTATGAAGAACTGTAATAACATTGAAAATTATTCTTTCATACTACAGGATAGATGCTAATATAAAAGATGATGAAATACATAAAAAAGTAAGAAGAAAAAATGATACCCAGATAGTAATAACAACCTTTGGTTAATTATTTTCTTCTTCTGTCTACTATTTTTCTCCTTGCAAATATTCTACAATTATCACAAATTCAAGGGTATTTCAAGGTATTTGTGGTCAGTAGATGGATCTCATCACTGCATTTGAGGAAAGCATTTCACAGCCTCTTGACCTTATCCTTTAGGGTGTTTTTATTTTATTACTTGCTGATCTAAATTAATATTTGCAAACGGGACATGATGATTCCTGTAATACCAACATTCAGGAGACTCATCCTAGAAGATTACGTGTTTGAAGTCAACCTGGGCTACAGAGCAAGACCATCTAGACACAATGGTTTACTAACACTTGTATCAAATCTTTGAGACTTTCATAGAGTATGTTTTGATCATACTCACCCTCTCCCCTAACTCCTCCTATACCTATCACTTTACCACCCACCCACCCAACTTTTAGTTGATCTCCATTTTTTTTCCCACTGATTTCAGTTTATGTTGCTCAACCAGTGTTGGGAGCTGGGCCTACCCTGGCATGTAATCAGCCTATGAGGGCCTATATCATTAAAGAAAACTAACTTTGCAAATGTTATCAAATGCCAGTATCTCCTTGGCTAATAGTATGATTTCATGCCTACCTTCCTCCTCTATACTGGGATTTTGTCTGGATTGAGATTGAGCATACTATCACAATCATTGTGAATTTATATGGGCAACTACTGTCTTCTTGAAATTATATACTGCCCCTGTCTCTTACAATATTTCTGCCCTCCCCTTATGAGATTGCAGGGCTTTTGAAGATGTAATATATATGACCCATTTAGGGCCAACCACTTCACAATCTCTTATTCTCTGCACTGACCAATTGAAGGTCTCTGTGTTAGTTGCCCTCTACTGCAGGGAGAAGCTCCTCTGGATACAAGTAAGAAATATATTGATCTATAGGTATTACCATAAATCATTAGGAGTCATTTTAATACTATGCCAATTTAGCAAGATAATAGTACTAGGAACTATGACTTGTCTATCCATAGGTTCTTGGCCCTATTAACAGTGTCAAGAGTGCATTTTATCTCATGGACCATCATCATCAATTCACTCAGAAAGTGGTTGGTTTCTTCCATATTTGTACTACCATTTCATCAGTGGCATATGGTGTCAGACCTGCCATCCCTATAGCTTACAGTTTTCAAAGCTGAGGGAGACTGTTGACTCCTTTTCTTCATCAGTAGTGTGAATTGCACCTTCCAGCACTATGAAATTTACCCAGTGGGGATGAAGCTTCCAAGTCAATACAAGCTTGATTTCTCCATATTCTTTGATTCAGGAATGTGGTATCATCAGCAGTAGGCTCAAGTACTTGAGGGTAGCCAAGATCATTGACAATAGCCTATAACCTTTACATGTCTGTGGGACCATATTAGACAACTCAAAAAGGGAAAACCTCATTCCAGATACTAGGGCTGTGTCTTATTGGGATCCTCAACTAAATGTGTATTTTTGTCTGAAAATTTTTTAGTTTTTTTTTAAGAGATTTGCTTTTTTTAGAAATTTTTAGAATTTGACTTACTGACTCAAAACATAGATTAGTATAATTTTAAAACTCTGTTCTCTAGCATACACTAAACATCAGTTTAAAAATCCTAAAGTTAAATCTTCAAGCATACACACATTCACACACACACACACACAAACACACATGCACACACACTCTTCCTCTCAAAAGTGTGCATCTATAAATATCATTTGGATTTTGTTATTTAAGCCAAATGGCTTGAAATTATTCTTCCTCTTTGACCTCACTCTTCTTCCTGGGATGTGTACAAGGAAATCATCAGAAATGAGAACAGACATTTATATAAGAAGTTATTCACCATAGAATAACTTACAATAGCTTCCACCTACTCACCACACCCACAAAGAGAAACTGTTCTATCTAGCACAGAAGAATTTCAATAAATAATAGTATATAATAGATACCTATTTTCAAGTATTATATTGCCATTGAAATTACTATCTTAAAAGGGTTTGTTGATGTAAAGAAATGTATTTGGTAGGATATAGAATATAATGGAGTGACTACACAAGTTATACATATATGTGACTAGTTGAAATAGGGAGATAGACCAAAGATCAAAAGAAAATGTACCAGAAGGTCAACACTGGTTAGCTTGGGAGCATGGGAACATTGCGAATTAGTCTGTCTTTTTAAAAAAATATTTTTCTGCTCCCTTTTCTCCATACTTTCTAATTTCTCCATTTTAAATATATGTTAATTTTATAAGAAAAAACTCTGAAAATACTTTACTGCATGAAATATTCATGCTTACTGTTTCTCCACTAAGTATTTAAAGTATGAAATTTGTCTCAACATTTGTTATTTTTTACCTCTTTATACATTCCAGTCAAAATTCCATCAACCTCTCTTTTATCGTCGGTGCTTATTAATAATGTACCCCAAAGGAGAGTATTCTCTGTTAAGCATTTGGTGAATGTCTATTCAGAAAGAATACACAAAGTACAATCATGATTTCATTTGCTCAGTGAGATTAAAGCAGTGATAACTTGGAGGGTTGACCACCTTTCCCCTTCTCTGTTGACACATGTTATGTGTCACCCAAGAAACTCAGAACTTCTAAGTTCATTGTTAACATTCACTTGAACTCCCTGTTAGAGTTTTCGAGCTTTATGTATTGAGTTTTCATTTCTTTCACATAAAAATTATAATAACTATTAATCAGAGACTTTCATTGAGATCCCAGACTACTAGGTTTTACATATTAGATAAACCCACCTGTTTGATGCTGGATTCCAGGAACAATAGATATTTGCTGAACAAGGTTGAAAATATCCAGTTTATAATATCAGTTGACACATGTTGAAATCATTTGGAAGAGGGGATCTCAATTGAGAAAATGCTCCCCACAGGATTGGCCTGTGGTACACTTTCTTGATTGATGACTGGTATTGGAGGGCCCAGGTCACTGTGGCTGGTGCCACTTCTGCACTGGTGGCCCTGAGTTCTATAAGAAAGCAAGCTGAGCAAGTCATGAGAAACAAACCAGCAAGCAGCACCTCTTTATGGTCTTGCCATAGCTCCTACTTCCAGGTTCCTGCCTGAGTTCCTGTCCTAACATCCCTGGATGATGAACTATAAACTGTAAGGTGAAATACAAAATAAACCCTTTTTCTCCTCAAATTGCTTTTGGTCATGGTATTATCTCACCAAAATATAAACCCTAGCTAAAACATCCATAAGAAAAAATTTCCATTACACTAAGAATATCTAAAAATGAACAGCACAGTATAAACTTTTTACACTATATTTGGTGTTGGAGGTAATCTAAAGATGAGTTTAAATGTCCAGGAGAAGGTGGATGGGCTCTATGAAGGCACAGTAGCACTATACAAGACGTTCCTGGAACTAATCTCCATGGATAACCAGGGATAGACTCCTCTTCTGCTCCCAAACTGTGACAAGGAAGAGCCCAAGCCTTTGTTGAACCATCTGAAGGGAAAATGGCTAGCCACCACCCAAATTCCTGCTGCAGTTGGAACAGCATCCTCAGGGGCCTCCTTCCCTCGTGGGGCTTCACACACAGGGTGCATGATGTGAGGAACAAGGGAGAGGAGGCCTGGAAAGATCCCTCTTCATTTGCCTCTCTCCTCCCCATTCTAAAGAAGAATTCCATTTTTTTGATGACTCCCTTGATACTGATATTTACTGCTGATCTCTTTGTTGTCCACGTCAGCTGCAGCTACTAGAAAGTGTTTAATCTACGTAACTAAGTCTTCAGGAAAAATAAAGCATAGATAACCATTTCTTCTAAAGGTCATTGGTATCTCCAGGAAATAAAGAGCATGCATATGAATACCGAATTCCCAAAACAGCCCAGCCTACATCATTGCTACTGAGGTGTTGATTACCGCTAGCTCAGCCAGGGTAGAGTTCAGATTCTCCCTTTCCAGGCTTTAATATACTTTGACCGCCATTAAGCTGGTAGTCAGCCACTAGATTAGCCACTAGATTATCACACTTCACATTTTGTAATTTAAAGGCTCTGTCTCTGGACTTTAATATGTTCATATACTGAAGAGATTTTTAAGACCAGGAAATAAACCTTCTTATTACTATTATCTATTACTATTATCTATCCCTGTGTTATATAAAGTGGGTGAATAGATATGTAAATTTCCAAAAGAAGATAGCATGGATTATTCAATAAGGATTAATTAGTGCTGTTACAGATGATATTTGCTGGCTTGTTAATAACATCATAGATTGTGATTCTGAAAATGTATTCATATTTATTTAAACACACTAAGGGATATTTGTATTTTTCTTTATAATATGATAATATGTTCTATAAAGCATTAATTCTCCATGTATTACTTGTACCAATATACATTTTATATTGAGAAATTTACTCTGAGACATTATTGTTTATGAAAAATACAATGCACAGTAAATATTCTAAAATAACTTGAAGAAATATATTGGTCCCCAACTATCACAATTTAAAGAATATTTGCTTCTTCTAGTTACTTTTAAACTTCATTTCCATTGTTTTGGGTAATTCTTTAAACAAACTTTTAAGATTCTCACTTTTTCTAGATAAATATGACAAAAATCAAATCTAATAAAACATTTACATTTTGAAGTCAAGGAACAATTAAATTCAAACTATTAATAGTTATGATGTTAATAATTAATGATAATAAATGTAACTACATTTTTGAAGTAATGTAATTTGTTCATAAAATTAGTTTCTATTTGAGTAGTTGTTAGTACATGATCTGAAATGCATATTTGCTTTATTTGTTTGTTTATTTATCTTTGTTACTTTTTATTTTGATTCAGGCTTTTACTAGATAGCCCAGGCTGGCCCTGAACTTGTGATCCTCCTGCCTCAGTCTCTTGAGTGCTAAAATCATAGGTGTATGCTCATCAGTTTGGTTCTCAGGACCTAGCTTTACAAAGCCCCAGTTTGTAATTCGTGCTTTAATTAGTTTAGGATCTGAGGTAGGGAGTGGTGGTGAATAAAGTCAGGTGTCTGTGAGTTCAAGGCCAGCCCACCCTACATGTTGAGTTCTAGCAGCCAGGATTGTTTAGAGAGAACTTGTCTTTAAAAAATGTAAAACAAAACAAAACAAAACAAAACAAAAAACAAAAAACAAAAACGGTTTTGCATTGTTTAAGAATACCAGTTGAATGGTGAAATTAGTCTTTGTCTTTTAATACTATTGCAGCTAAATAAAGTGTTTGCTGTGTTCAATTTGAACTGCTGTGCTTTTACTGGTGGTTAGGAGTTAACTACAATAGGAGAGTGTTCTCATTGTTAAGCATGAATTAACTCGTTTAATTCTCATCAGGATCTTTTGAAAACGTGCTATTATTCTTCTCACTTTACAAATAAAGAAATGAAACCTCAAGAAAGAAAATACATAATACCATAGATGTTCAAGAATGTGGTCAAATGATGAAAGCCCCTGGATACTAGTTAATTAGCTGTCCAGCAAGTTTCCATGCTACTCACTATCCCTGTGCAGAAATTTGCATCACAGCATCTCCTAAAGCTGATACACCAGTGCCATCAACAAAGTATTTCCCCATGCATAGTTATTAGATTAATGGATTATCAGAATGATCTCCAATTGATATTCACACTCCCTGGTCTTTGTTAAATAAAGCCTTTTAGCTAGGAACATTTACCAAATGTTTTTGTGGCTTAGAGTACTACTAACTCTATGAGTTGCATAACTCTTTGCCAGTGACTTTTTTCTCCTGGTCTGTTTTTTGTTTGTAGAATATGGACCGCGTTCTGTAGGGTTAAAATGAGAACTGAGTTATAAACTACATGTGTTTGGTTTCTTAGGGGCTAGCATAATGCTTAGAAAGCATCAGATAGTATTAGTAAATTCTTTGCTGAAAGATACATCCTAAGTAGATAGTTAAAACAATGTTTTAGCTGTTAGAGAAACTGAAGAAATGACCAACCCATGGCAGAAGACACCAGCCCAGGGGCAGCTTACTGGTTCGCATCAAACATTTAAGGCAGAAATTATGCCAGCTCTCCACAATTCTTTCTAGAAATTAGAAAAAAAGAATACCTCCTAACTCAGTCTACAGTGTTTATCCCAAGTCAGACAAAGACACTATAGAGAAAGAAAATTACAGACTGATAGCCCCCATAAACTCAGAAGAACCCTAAAAAAATTTGGAAAATATGGTCTAGCTTTGGATAAAAAGAATTATATATCCTGGCTAAGGGTGGCTTATCCCAGGCATACATAACATTCCAACACATTATCCCAGTCTTATATAACATCCCATCACATCCACAGGCTAAAGAAGGGAAGTTAGAGCATCCTACCAGTAGATCTACAAAAAGATTTCACAGCATCCAACATACAGCTGTGGTTAAGATAAAGAAACTTCCTCAGGGTGGTGAATATAGTGTAAAGCTGCTACAGCTAACATCATCCTTAACTACAAGGACCTGGAGGGTTTCTCAGGGCTACCACTCATTTCAACAGTGTCAGTTTTCAATACAGTTCTTGCTGGCCTAGCTAATGCAATAAAACAAGAAAAGGTAATGAATGGCATATAGTTTAGGATTGTATAAACAAAACTGTCTGCCTTTAAAGAGGAAATGAGTGTACAGGTAAGAAAACAGAAAGAATCAAAACAACTGCCCTGTAACTAAGAACAGGGCAAACGGGCTGACCTAGAAAAGTCCATTGATTTCCTACACATAGCAAAGAGCAAGTTGAATTTGAAAATTAAAAAAGAAAAATGCCAATGTGCCTGAAATGAAGTATTTGTAACACATCTCTTCAGGGAAACATATGGAGCACAAATGGAAGACACCAAAGAACTGAATGGCTGGGGAGATATTTCCATTCACAGACGGAAGACTCAATATTGTCAGGATATCAGCCCTTCTGAATTTTATTTATAGACACAATGCAACCCCAAACAAAATCCTAGGGAATCATTTTGTGGTTATTGACAAACTGATTCTAAAGATTTGTGGACAAATAAAAGACACTGAATAGCCAACACAATATTGAAGGAGAATAGAGCCAGAGGAGTGGCTTTACCTTATTTCAGATTTACTATAACCTTACAGTCATCAGACGGTGTGGTATTGGCAAAAGAATAAACAAATAGATCAGTAGACGAGAATATGGAGCCCAGAAATAGGCCCACATGCACATGGTCTATTGATTTGGGCAAAGGAGAAAAATAGTACAACAGAGAAAAAAATATTCTTTGCAGCAGATAGTGCTGGAATGACTAGAAACTCACAGAAAAAAAACAGAGAAAGCACAGATATTAAATAAAAATTATATATCACTGTGGCTGGGAGGGTGGCACCATCTGTAAAGTGCTTATCATGCATGAAGACCTTAGATTGATCTTCAGAATCTAGCCCAAAATGCTGAAATGGTGGCAAGTCCCTGACATCCTACTTCTGAGAAAACACAGACAGACAGACAGACAGATCCCTGGACTTGCCTACCAACCTATCTGTCCTGAGTGGTAATTTCTAAGCCAATGACAGACCTTTCTAAACTCAGAGGAGGTGGACAGCATTATTGAGGGTGACAGCCAAGGTTGACCTCTTTGGCCTCAATGCACATGTGTCTTAGTTAGGGCTTTACTGCTGTGAACAGACACCATGATCAAGTCAACTCTTATAAAGGACAATATTTAGTTGAGGCTGGTTTATAGGTTCAGAGGTTCAGTCCATTATTATCAAGGTGGGAGGACGGCAGCATCCAAGCAGACATGGGGCTGGAGGAGTTGAAAGTTGTATATCTTCATCCAAAGGCAGACAGGAGAAGACTGGCTTCCAGGCAGTTAGGAGGAAGCCCTCTCAAAACACCCCCCTCCACAGTGACACACTTCCTCCAACGATGCCACACCTACTCCAACAAGGCCACACCTACTTCAACAAGGCCACACCTCCTAGTAGTGCCACTCCCTGGGCCAAGCATATTCAATTACCACAATATGTATACACACACATGTGCATTCTCATCTCATCTACAAGAACACACACGCATGCATACAAACATACATACATACATGCATACATACATACATACAAAAACACTTTACCCAAATATTAAATACAAAACTATAAAATTCAAGTCTATGGGTTAGAAAGCCTAGAAGATTCTGAGTATAACACTGACATTTTAGACACACCAGAAAAGGCTCAATCCATAAAAAAAAAAAAGAAAAAAGATACGACAAAATTTAGTAAATGTATAAACTTCTAACTCTTTGAAAGAAAATGTCAAGGAAACCAGATGACAGAAACTGAGATAAAATGTTTATGAAAGGCATATCTGAAATGAGTATGGTCCAAAATATACAAAGAACCCTGAAACTCAAACATTAACCAAAGGACTTGATAGATATAATGTGGGCAGAGGACCCAAATGGGTGCCTCACCAAAGAAAACACAAGGAGGTGAAGAACCTAGTCACCAGAAAACTGCTAGTTGAAACTCCCAGCTGCACCACAGTCTGCCGCAGCAGCCCACGTGTGGATGACCAACAGCCAAGGCCAATGAGGGGTCAGAGCAAGCAGAACTCATTTGTTGCTGGTGGATCTGCAAAACTGTCTTGACCAATTTTGAAAAGTGATTTATCAATTTCTTATGGAACAAAACATGTGTTTATCATATGATTCAACAATAGCACTCTTTAGTTCTCACCCAAATGAACTAGGAACATGTCTGCAGGAAATCATTCACATGTGTGTTTGTGACAGCTTAATTCATAACTGCCCAGATAGGATGCAACCAAGGTGTCTTTCAGCACGTGCATAGGTAAGCTGTGCCATAGCCAGAGAACAGGATATTACCCAGCAACGATAAAGGAGCTGCCAAGCTGTGAAGAGACATGGAAGAAACGTAGACATATCGCAGTGGTTTGAATGAGAGTGGCCCCAACATCACATATATGTGAATGAATGATTCCAGGTTGATGAAACTCTTTGAGAAGGATTAAAGATCATTCCAGTTGGCTCACTTCCTGTCTCATGCTTATTGTCTAAACTTGTAAGCTCTCAGTTACTGTTCCAGCATCATGCCTGCCTTCCTGCTTCCATAATGGCCATGGACTCACCCTCTGAAACTGTAAGCAGGTGCCCAATTAAATGCTATCTTTTAAAAGTTGTCTTGGAGCTGGGCAGTGGTGGCACATGCCTTTAATACCAGCACTTGGGAGGCAGAGGCAGGTGGATTTCTGAGTTCAAGGCCAGCCTGGTCTATAGAGTGAGTTCCAGGACAGCCAGGGCTATACAGAGAAACCCTGCCTCGCAAAAACAAAAACAAAAACAAAAAAAAAAACCCAAAAGACAACAACAAAAAATTTTCCTTGGTCACAATATCTCATCATAGAAAAAAACACAAGAGATGTATTAGCAAGTGAGAAAAGCCAATCTGAAAAGACTGTACAGGGTGGGCACAACTATATAATACTCTGGAAAAGGTAGAACTACACAGATTTGGTGATCAGAAGTTAGTACCAAGGGTTTGAAAATGGAGGTTTGAAAACAGATGAGCAGAGCCCAGAGGACAGTGAGGCCACTAAAATTGATACTAGACTGGTTTATATGGAACATCAAATGTCTGCCAAATTCCATAGAATATGCAGCACAAGGAATGAATCCACCATGACTTTGGGTGACAATGTCTCAATGTGTTGTCCTTGGTCGCATCTACTGCACAGGGATAAGTTCTCACCAGGCGATTACAGCTGTGGTTAATTGTAGAGTCTCTTTAGTGAGCTTGCCAGGGTTCGGTTCCAGTAACACCTTCCCTATGATCTGGTTTCTTCATCTCTGAAATAGAGATAAGAGAAATCCGTCTCAATATTTTAGAGAGGAGTAAATGAAATTTAAATTACATAGAAGAGTGTCTGTCTCATAAAAAGTTTCAGCTCAATAAATCTTAGCTATTACATCTTTTACAAACTTACACACACTTTTATCTACAATGCCTTATTGAGTTATTTTAGCCTCCCTGCTAGGCTGACATGATTGCCTTCCTTCTGTAGACAAAGAAATCACATCTCCCAATGGCTAAATACTCTCCCATGGTATCCTAGCAGGTAAGCCACAGAGTTTTTATTTCAAAACTGGCTTTGGGACTTCAAATTCTGTGTGCACTGCCTTCTGATCTTTGAAATTTTATTTATATTTTAAGTATGTGTGTGTGCGCGTGTGCGTGCCTGTGTGTGTGTGTGTGTGTGTGTGTGTGTGTGTGTGTGTGTGTGAAGTGCTCATGGAAACCAGAAGAGGGTATCACATTGTCTAGCAATGAAGTTACAAGGAAGCTCTGAGCTATCTGACATGAGTGCTGGCAACTGAACTCTGGTCTTTTGCTAAGATAATTAAATGCTTCTAACCTTATAGCCATCTCTCCAGCCCCTTTGTGACTCTTAAATCAACCTTCTATTCTTCACGACGTCTTGCTGTCTTCGCTATTTTATGTCTTTCTTTCCATTCCAGATCTCCACCACACACAGACAAGAGCTTGTCAGTCCACCGAGGAGCCTTGACACCTATTCCTATGACAGATACCATCCCATGGGGGAGGTGAGTAAGAACACACAGTATGAAGGATGATGTTGCTGGAGGTCATACCAGGGATGGCTTACTGTTAATATTACTATTCACAAACTAGATTGGCTCAAACTGTGAGGTGAAGGCATGCTAAGTTGAAGAAATTTCCAGACGTCTTCTCCTCTACCATTAGCACTTTCATGGAAACTACAGAACCTGGTAATGTGAAATAAAAAGACAAATTAATAACACAAAAGACAGGGGAAGGGAAGCAGCCCCATGAGCCTAGTGTGAACTCGGACCATAATTAACACTTCTTTGGGTTTGTCAAATCCTTAGCAGGTTTGAGCAGTACAAGGTTGGTGCCTGTGTGAATGTGAGGCACAAGGAGTTGTGTTTGGCTGAAAATGTAGGGGTTTCTTTCTTGCTGGATTTGTGGGCTCAGCAGTAGTTCTCCGAGGGAAAAGCCTTTTGCAAAGAAACATTTGTAATGCTATGAAGATGCTCAGTGGCTTCCAAAAGTAGGTAGTGAAAAAATAGCTCTTGTGTGTATGTCTGGGTGATACCAGATATCACACTCGGTTTTTTAAGGTATAAACTTCTAAAACTAGAGTGGCTGCATTCAAGGAGATACACATCTAAAAGTCGTATATAAATGGACAAATTGCCTTCTACATAGTCGTGACCAATTTGTACTCTCCACACCTGAGGATAGAGTATCATTTTTTCCAGAAAAAAATTTTTTTCAGAATGCCAGGAAGAATTTATGCCTTCCTCTGTAAAGGGTGACCCCAAAGAACTGTTGGCTCCCTGGCTTGGAAGAAGATTCTGTAAGCTGGAGAAACCTGATGATCTGCTGTAGTAGCTAGTGTTGACAATTTTACAGGATCCAGATCATCTGTAAAGGCTTATTTAGATTAGGTTTGCCTCCAGGCAAGCCTGTGAGGGATTGTCTTGATTGGGTTTATTAAGGTGGGAGGTTCTACCTTAAAGAAAGACTTAGGTCCTGGACTGCATGGAATAGGAAGCTAGCTGAGCCCAAACTTTCATCACTTTCTTGATTTTGGACACAGTGTAGCCACAT
The DNA here is from genome assembly GCF_008632895.1 of Mastomys coucha. Classification (NCBI taxonomy): domain Eukaryota; kingdom Metazoa; phylum Chordata; class Mammalia; order Rodentia; family Muridae; genus Mastomys; species Mastomys coucha. Next base: position 90,139,779 of record NW_022196896.1, read on the forward strand.
ATCAAATTCCTACCTTCAATACTTCTCTGTCACAATAGAATGTACTTTCAAACTGTGAGCTGAACTTAGCCTTTCTCCTCCAAATTGCATTTGTCAGAGGATTGCAGACAGTAGTGAAGGCAGCCTGTTTCTATGTAGGAGCACACTTGGCTTGGATACTCACTGGCCCTGTGACCTTGATGAAGCCATTTAGTTGCTCCTGCTGCTGCTGCTGCTCCTCCTCCTTCTTTTCCCCCTCCTCCTTCTTTTCCTTCTCCTCCTTCTTTTCCTCCTTCTCCTCCTCCTCTTCTTCTTCTTCCTCCTCCTCCTCTTCTTCCTCCTCCTCCTCCCCTTCCTCCTCCTCATTTTCCTCCACCTCCTCCTTTTCCTCCTCTTCCTCCTCCTTTTTTTCTTCTTCCTCCTTCTCTTCCTCCTCCTCTTCCTCATTTCCCTCCTCCTTCTCATTTTCCTCCTCCTCCTTCTCCTCCTCCTCCTTCTCTTCCTCCTCTTTTTTCTTCCTCCTCCTCCTCTTCCTCATTTCCCTTTCCTCCTCCTCCTCCTCCTCCTCTTCCTCCTCTTCCTCCTCCTCCTCCTCCTCCTCCTTCTCCTCCTCCTTCTTCTGTGAAACTGGAATAATAGTGTTCATCTGAAAGCACTGTGGTAATGATAAAGTTGGCTGCACTATCACTGATTAGGCAATAAGTGAATATACCTCTGCCTCTTCCAGGTGCTGCTAGTTATAGCTTTATTGAGACTAAAGCTATTGGCATCACAGATGTTTACATTACCCATGTCATTGAAATTGCCTTTCATTAAGTATTTACTAAGGTATTAACAACTTTTCTCCATAGTCTGCATGTCAATTCAGACTCAAATTTTAAAAATAATTTGTTTTCTCCAGTTAACTATTATTTCCTGTAATTCAACTACTACATAGAAATTCAGATGTCTGGAGGCCTGAGAGATGCTGATGGCTACCTGAATATGTCTTCATTTTTCACTGCATTTCCTCTTGTGGAACCCAAGTTATGGATTTATTGGTCACAGTATAATATCCCTTCCATGATTGACATATGATTTATAATTAAATCAGCATCTATTCGGGTCTATTAAGTTTAATCAAAATTATTATCATGTGCCTGACTTAGAAACTTCAGTAAGCATATTCTGGGAAGGACATACATGGGTGTTGTCTAATCTTAGAACATTAACAATGGATGCTTTGGTGTACTAATCTGCTTTTCACTACTGTAATGAAATATCCTAAGCAGGTGAACTTTATAAAGAAAAGGGGTTTAATTAACTCATAGTTTGGGAAGCTGAAAGTCCAAACAATATGTGTCAGCCTCTGGTGTGGACCAGCCACCTCAGTTACATCACCTTGAGGTGAATGGCAATGATATCATCAGTCAGGAAGCCAAAGGGAACAGCAGGGGCAGGCTCAAAATCTTACCCTATTTCACTCTCAAGGATACTCACTCCAATAGAACCAATATTCCTTGTGATGCAGGAATCCAAACAACCTAAGGACCCATCACTACTACATACACTTCTTCAGGTCTTTGTATACCCTACATGGCTATACTAGGGATCAAGTCAAATTAACTACCGTTAAGGTACAGAGTATGTCCATCCAGGGCTCTTAGGCTGCTAAGATCCCACAAAACAAGCCTGGCCTAAAACCACTGCCCTTATTGTGTGGCACATGAGGGCTAATTCTGATGGCCGTGTGCAGGACATGCACAGTGCAGTCTCTGAAGTGTCACGGGTAGATTATCAAAACTGTTCATTCTCAACTGCTTGATTGCAAAGGTCAGTGGGGGGTGTCCTAAGAGTCATAGCCCAGAAGGTCTTGAAAGGAAGTGAGAGGGAGGAGGCAATACATCATTGCTTTGTTTTTACTGTTTTGTTGGTCGAAAGCCTTCTGCAGTCTAGAGCAGAGTTCCCTGTCTTAGTGGGAAAAAAAAAAGCTGTTATCTCAAATGGGGGCCATCAAGCAATCTGCCTAGTGGCAGCTAGGTCCTTTGGGTTGTTTTAGATCTATCAGTGGATGAGCCAGGTCAGCAAGAAGGCTGCAGGAGTGCTGACACAGCATTTCCTGGGAATGACCTAGGAGACCTGGCCCACGTACCACCAGAAGGTGAGCGCAGAGGCGGACCCTGCCTGTACTGGCTGAAGCTGCCCCAGCGGATTGCGCACTACCCACAGGCTCTGTCAGAGCTGTAGGAAGAATTCAAAACTTTTCTACCCCAAATTAGGCTTTTATAACGTGCCTTCTTCATAAGACAGAACTCAAAACACAAGAGGAACCCATCAGTGGATAACCCTAATAAGAATTCATTAGAAACGGCTTACTTTTCATCTCTTCTGTTCTTTGGTGGTGATGGTGGTAAATTTTCTCTTCTCCCCTTCTCTTCTCTCCTCTCCTCCCCTCCCTCCCCTCCCCCAACCTTCCTCTCTCCTACCCTTCCTTCCTTTTTACTTTGTGGCTGGATGTACTTGGAGAGGTCAGATTATGACTTGGAGGAGTTGGTTTTCTTCATCCTGTAAAGGCTGGAGAACAAACTATGTGGGTTGTCAGAGTTGGAAGCAAGTGTCTTTTCCCACAGAAACATTTTGTTAGCTCAAATGTTTTGTTTTAAAAAGACATCCCCCACCCACCACCCACCCCCAGTGTCTTAAAAACAGAAAACCTTTGTTTATTATTCTTTGGAGATAAAAACACCTCACAGAAGGAGTAAGGTGATTTATACAAGATCAAGGTCACATAATAAGACAACTGCATAACTAAAGAGGTAGTTAGGATCCCAATTCTCCTACCCTTTGCATGCAATGTGTTTTTTAAAAAGGGGTCTGGTGTCTGTTACTCTTCTACAGGGCCAGAATTTCTAAGCTTTCAAGTCTGGACCCAGGAGTTTCTATTCTGACTATACATTAGCATCATCTGTGGAGTCCAGCCAACTAACCCTGCTGTCTCAGCCCTTCCCAAAGAGATGGTGGCCTGATTGTTCTAAGATAGGACAAGCTCAGATGTCAGCCATATACATGGTCGGAGTTGAAGCCCACTACACTGAAACAGTGGCCTTTCTTTCTCATCTCCTCCCATCTTTCCATCACCTTTTCTGCCATATAGGGGATGAGCTACAATATGGACATGCTGTCTACCACTGAGCTACATCCTCATCCCTTTTTATTATTTTTTAGGCACAGATTCTCGCAAGCAGCTTAGAATATATGCCTGTACCACTATACTTGACAAAACAAGTCTTCAAAGGGTGTCCTTACCCTCACCATTAACAGCATCTGGTAACTTGCTACAAATGCACACCCTCAGGTCTCACTGCATCTCTGATATCAGAAACTCTGGAGCCATGCTGAGGGCCCAGCCGTCTGTGTTTTAACTGGCCTAATCTTGATAATTCTGATGTCTATGCAAGGTTGTCTTGCCAACAAGTTCCAGGTGACTGTGGTATTATTGTGTAAGACTATACACCATGAGCTACCTCTATTACTGTGTGCAGTCATATGGAGGGCAGATGAATCCATGAGTGAGTGAAGCCTGTATATTTTGACATGGACATGGCCATGTTGAGAACTCCAAGGCCCATGGAACAATTTGCCCAAGCTCAAATCTATATGGGCCAAGCTCAAGAGATCCCTCTTGATACACAGCCGTCTTCAGGAGTCTGAGTATTTATGAAGGATGGATGAGTTTATGCAAAGACTCACAACTGCAGCTTCCTCCAGATGTTTAAAGCCTGAGACTGCTCACCTACAAAGACCTCCTTTGGTGCTTAGTCAACCCTTCCTGCTATGCTGTACCATGCTGAGACTCCAGGTTGCAGTGATTAGAGGCCTGATCCTGGCTTTGCTGTGCACAAATCTGTCTTTTCCTCATTCCCTTATTGCTGCCCTAGTCAAGGTTCTAGGACCCAAAACTTCAGGTACAGGCACAGGCACAGGGGATGTGGTATCCAGGCTAATTTACAAGAACCCAAATCACTGCCTCAGACAGAATTAACTGAGAGATGGACTGATTGGTGTTAAGGAGCTGGCACCAGTTAACCTGAGTTTTGAAAAACACTCAGACTCTAAGCTGAATCAGCTGAGATGCCTCAGTTTCCTTTGCCCAGGGCAAGGATAAGTAAAATAATGCAAACATAGTAAGAGGGTAATAAAGATAATAACCCAATTAACCTACATACGATCATAAAATGAGTAATTTTAGAAGAAAATTGGGGGTAAGAGGATGCCAAGAATCCTCCTCGAAACCTTGAGAGTCAGGGGAAGCTACAAGAAGAAAATCCCTTGGCTATGAAAACCACAGCCATACTTTGGCCTCAGCTTGTAAGAATCTTATGTTGAGGGAAAAGAGCCTTCATCAGCTCTCTTCCCAAGACCTTGACAAGTAGCCTGGTCTAGGCCATTAACACATCCAAGGCAGATACAAGGGTTACAGCCTGAGACTGTTCAGAGCCCCTTCTCCACCAAAGAAAACACACAATTGCCAGTGTGATTCCACGCACGTCTAGGGAGACAGCACATTCTTCCTGATGGAAAACTTAACATCAGGAATAAAATACGGTTAAGGAGGGGAGAAGGCAGATGTCTGTGGGTGGAGGAGTAACTTGGGAACTCAACAAGCACTGCACAGAGGTGTGGAGTCTCATCTAGTCCTGGTTTGGGGAGATTTAAATGAAGGGTTGATCCATTGTGAAATAGTTTTGATTCTTGAACATCACAGCTGATAGGCTTTGCCTCTCTGGCTGAGCTATGTGTATAAAGCCTATAAGCATATTATACATGCATTGTAGCTTGGGGAACAGTTGACTTGAACTTCAGGTAACTTTGCCTCTGTCTTTCTCCAGAGGGTTAGGAATAGAAGCATATGCCACCATATCCAGGGCTGTCAGATCATTCTATGTGTGATAAAGTTTAAGAGCCACTGTGTAATTTGCTTTTATCTGCAATCATAGATTAATTTAGAATACAGGGGAAAATGATGCTTTGTATGGGTGTGCTGGGGAATCAGTTGTGCTGTCCTGGGGACGGTTATCAAGGCCATGGACAGGAGAATATGGTAACGGAGGAAAAGACTACATTGATGGGTCTCTACCTGTATCCTTGCCACCATCTGTGAACCCCAGAGGGAAGTAAGAAAGGGCACTCTAGGGAATAAAAACCTGGTGGCTTTTCATGGCAATCATTTGGTTACAGATTCTGAATGTCTCTAGATCAGCTTATCATCCAGCGATCCCAAGAAGGTCATTTGGATGGGCTGTGGAATTCATTCCAGAGAATGGATTGCCCCTGCTTTTTTGCCAGTGGTTTCTGAAAAAGAGAAGTGTCTTTAGTTGCCTCATAATGCTAAATCATGCCACTGAGTACCTGTCCCCCTCTGTGCTCTTTAGAAGCATACTTCTTTCCCTGTATGTGTACTGAATTAGCCCCTCACTTCAAGTGAAATGGCATTAGTGAGTAGCCTTGCCAAAAACTGAATATCCTGACTTCATTCCACTACATCCAAAATCATTTTCTTTTTTTTTTTTTAATGGAAGATAAACTTACCTAAATGTAGAAGAGTAGGCATATTGGAGGTCAGAGATAATATTGAATCTTCTCAAATAGCATTAGGAAAAATTTTGAACACTGAGAAATATTTCACCTAGCTTCTCACAGAAATGACAACCCATGTGTCTGTTGTATGGGTCAAGAGATTTCCCATATGGAAAAGCACTCTCCTGCCTCCTCCCCCCTTTAGGGAGTAAGACAACTTTAAAATAATACATTTTGGTTAGTCTTTTTTGGAAACACAAATATAAAAAGTAACCTGGGAAGAGCCAGTCCTAAGATTAACAGCAGAAATGCCAACTGAGAGAAATACAGATTAGCTCCTTCTCATACCTAGTGAGTTATAAACTTTCAAGGGACCAGGGACAAGGACAGATACAGCTTGAAAGTCAGTGTTTCCTTGTTGTTTTGAGACAAAGTCTAACTACTTAGCCCAGGCTAGTCTAAAACTTATTATGTAGTCCATAAACTTGAGGTCTTTTTGCCTTGTTTTGTCTCTAGAGTGCTAGGATTACAGGTGAGCTACTGCACTCAGGTAGGGGCTTTAACAGATCTGTCAGATGACACTATTTGCAATCAAATTTGAGAGCCACTTACTCAAAAGTCCATGGCAGTTAAGGAAGACCTGGTGGCTCTTATAATTAAGTTGAGATTTACAGACAAAAAGAAGAGAAATATTTCTTTATAGAATCATTCTGTAAGTTTCTCTTTTAATTTCTAGATTCTATAGAACGATAAAGATAATGCAAGGATCGGCAGGCTCCTTAAGGAACTAGACTTATTTGTGCTTCCTGTCCTGAACACCAATGGTTATATCTACACTTGGACAACAGTGTGGACATTGTCCATCGGCCAGTGTTATTTGTATTTATGTACCGAAGCTCTACTTGATTCATTCTTCTGATGTCAGCCATTCTAGCTATGGAAATATTTTCTAGCCATGTAAAGAAAGAAGCTCTATTTGATAGCTTTTCATCAAAGTCACTTTTAGGATGTGAAAGCCTCACACCTCCTGAGAGCTGGAGCCTAGCATGGGTCTTGTCTAAGGTTTTTCCTCTTCCCAGTTGTCCATTTGGACTTACTTATGCCATATTCTTGGTGTTATGGCTTGCTTATTACATGATTAGTGTTATATTAATACACATCTCGTATGCTGACCTACCTCAGAGCTCTTCTAGACACATGAGGGGGAATCAATGACATCTAAATACTAAACTATCCTGTGGCTTTCAATGTAATCATCCAGAAGGTTAAATGT
>NW_022196896.1:90147805-90153943 GCF_008632895.1 Mastomys coucha
AGCAGCAGCAACAACAACAACAGCAGCAACAACAGCAGCAGCAACAACAACAACAGCAGCAACAACAGCAGCAACAGCAACAACAACAGCAGCAGCAACAACAACAGCAACAACAGAAACAACAGCAGCAACAACAGCAGCAGCAACAACAGCAGCAACAGCAACAACAGCAGCAACAACAGCAGCAGCAACAACAACAGCAGCAACAACAACAGCAGCAACAACAACAGCAGCAGCAACAACAGCAGCAACAACAGCAGCAGCAGCAAAAAAGGGCTGAGAAGCAGGGTGGCTTACAAACCATCACCATTTTTGAAAAATCTATACAGCTTCTTGGGCATTCTGATTGCTTTAATTTCCTTTAAAGAGATGGTATCATCTATACAGTACTCAAGTGCAGAACTCTTTTCAAATGAGACTGGCTAAGTAAGGACATAGTAGACCTAGCTAGTGTCTTAGTTAGGGTTCCTATTGCTGTGATGAAACAACACTATTGGATAATGTTTTTGCACACCATGTAAAGGTTATCATCTTTGTACTAGTCAAAGGTTGATTTCTGTACTGGCAGAGAGTTGAGTACAGGCCAGACCTTTGTACTGTAATTTTTATGAAGCAGCCCCTGCCTCGGTGTTTTATAACATTATTTCCCATCACCTTCTGATTGATTCCATAAAGATATGACGGCCTGTAACTGGGCAGGAAAGGAAAAGCAGAGCATCGGAGCAGAGATAGGAACTCTGGGAAAGAATCAGGCCTGGGTGGTTCATCAGTTAGACATGGAGGAAGTTAGATGTATGGGGTCTGAATTAGAGATAATGGGCCATATGGCAAGGATGGATTAGTATAGATGGCTTATTAGGTTATACGAGCTGCTAGGGAGCAAGCCTAAGCTGTAGGATCTAAGCATTCGTAAATAAGACGAAGCCGCTGTGTCGTTATTGGAAGCTGGCTGGTCGGAACAGTCTGGCGATACAGCATGGCCAAAAATCAAGTTGGGGAGAGAAGGTTTATTTGGCTTACACTTCCACATTAGTCTTCATCATGGAAGGAAGTAGACAGGAACTCAAAATGGGCTAGGAGGAGCTGATGCAGAAGCCATGGAGGAGTGCTGCTTACTGCCTTGCTCCTCATGGCTTGCTCAGCCTGCTTTCTCTCTTTCTACCTTTCTTTCTTTCTTTCTCTCTCCTTTTCTTTCTTTCTTTCCTTGTTTCTTTCTCTCTTCCTTTCTTTCTTAAAAAGATTTATTTATTTAATGTATATGAATACACTGTAGCTATCTTTGGGCACACCAGAAGAGGGCATCAGATCCCATTACAGATGGTTGTGAGCCACACCATGTGGTTGCTGGGAATTGAACTCAGGACCACTGAGCCATCTCTCCAGCCTCTCAGCCTGCTTTCATATAGAACCCAGGACCAGAGCAGAGGGATAGTAACACTCACAATGGGTTGGGCCCTCCGCCCCCAGTCACTAATTAAGAAAATGCTCTAAGGCTTGCCTACAGCCTGATCTTATGGAGGCATTTCCGTAATTGAGGTTCTCTTCTCTCAGATGACTTTAGCGTGTGTCAAGTTGACATAAAGCTAGCCAGCACAAGTAGTCAGAATATGTTTTAAGCCATCACTTTGTTTTAAAATATATAGCTCACCATCAAGAAGATTAAAGCCAGAATGCCGTCTTTGGATATTTTTTACAGCAGGAGGCAGACAGCAAGCAGAGTAACCATTTTCTTCTCATTCGGGCATTTCTGTGTTTCCACATCTTGATATGCTCGAAGCACTGGAAGCAAATGAAGAATTAGGGGTGAGGAAGAACACTGTCACTCACCATAAGGCAAAGGGTAAGATGCAGTTTTCATAGCTTGGTGGTCTTAGGAAAAAATGCTTAATCTTTTTGTTTCCTTTCCCCCTCCTTTCACTTTATTTTGAACATTGGCCACATAATCCCACCTTATCCAAAGTCCATTACGTGTGTTAAATGTGATGTCACATAGGAGGGGCACTGAGCTGGCATATAGGGGACTTTGTTATTACTAACATGGGCAGACTATCTGAGTCCTTTCAAAATAGCTCTGATGGGACTCAGGCTTGTCCTTGGCTGGCCATGCAGTTGATTAACTTACAGGTCTGACTTGACAGCCAAGGTCATGTCTGAGTACCGTGAGTACCAAGGTTTGTTACTCACCCTGGCTCATTTGTAAACTGAGATCATAAAAGTTTTTTCTGAGACCTCCTGTATTTTCCAGGTATCGGCACATCCATAAACTGCCAAGATGTAACATTCTGTGGAATAGAACCAATGTCGGAACCAAAGACTAACTCTTCTCAAGCCTTATAGAAAGCAAAGGAAAAAAAAAAAGGGAAACAAAAGGCATCCTGTGCTTCCTGACCATGCGCTCTTATGGGCAGCTCATTCTCACACCTTATGGCTACACCAAAAATAAGCCAAGTAACTACGAGCATCTAGTGACGCCACAGTGCCAAGTCCTCTGGACGAACCTTCACAGGGTCACTTGCCTGCCATCGTTAATTGTCATTTCCAAGAGACTCTGGCTCTATTCTCCCTCCCCCTCCCCACGTCCCCGATCCTTATTTCCTTTTTCTTGCTTTCTGTACCTTGCCAGATGCCTGCCAGGAAGGCTCTGGGTTAAATGCTGCTTTACCTACGTTAATTAACTACCTGTTTCATGAAGTGTCAAGTTGGGAGACATCTTAGGTGTTCGGCTCTAATATAAATGAGATGATTATGTTAATAATCTGCAGGAATGTGCTCTCCTTTCTGCACGTTCTCTCGAAGCTCCGTTCAGCTATTACAGCTTTTGAACCATGCTTAAAAACTTGCCAGCTGTTAGCGGAATATGGCACATCTAAAATAACACAGCTAAATAATTTCTGCTCTCTCTTCTAAGCACAATGCTGTTTTCTTCTAGACTTCTTGCAGCGTTTGCCCAGGAATATTTGTGAGAGGAAGTGCCAGGGAAGTGCAAGCTAGGGCAGGGAGCCTGTGCTTTGTTTTTTCCAGGTCTTTCTCTAAAGCTTGTGCTTGCCCAAGCTCTAGTGGGCAGACTTGCTGGAAAGAGCTGGGTTCTTTGCCCTTTTATGAATCCTCACATAATAGTCACGAATCAAATAGAGGGCAAAGGCAGAATTGTTGTAATATTTATTGTCATTAACTTTTTTAACTGAGTCTTTTCCATTTTAATTGTGGCAAAAAACACTTAGAATAAACGAACAATAGCAACCATCTTTAGGTGTGTAGTTCAGAATACTCAGTGTTGTAAACCAATCCCCAGAACTGACTCACTGAGCACACCTGGCACCCATCACATGACCCGTCCCCATTTTCCTCTATGCTCAGCTGTGGCAAACCCCAGTTTTCTCTTGGTACCTATGGGCTGTCTAGTTACCTCATATCAATGGATTACAACTGGCTTACTCAAGGATGCATAATATCCTCTGTGCGTCTCTTGGAGGTTGTCACAGTTTCCTCTCTTGTCCTTTGGTTGTGAGTCTTAGCCTTTAATGGCCAAACTGTCTCCCCAGATCAGGATTTCTTTCCTTTTAAAGAGCAATTAATATTCCAGTGTATGTATAAATTGTGTTTTGTTTCTCTACCCATCATTGGACATTTGGGTTTATTCTACCATTCATGAATTATTAATAATGCAGCTAAGAGTATGTCCATGCAGACATCTCTCCAAGACTCCATTTCACTTCCTTTGTACATATCTAGGAGTTTAGTTTCTGGTCTATGTGGTAATTCCACTTTTGATTTTTTTTATTTGATCTGCTGCTTTCCATTTTGGTTGTGCAATTTAGAACATCTATCTAGAGTACATAAGCTTATACATCTCCATAGTCTTACCAATGCTTGTTATTATTTAAAAAAAAAACTTTTGATTTTTTAAAAAAGAAGTTCCTCATTGTGTGCAAGTGATAGGGTAGATCCTTTCATGTTACAAAATTTATACTATATGATCATTTTGAAATATGTACAAGTAACTAAATTTTTCTTGGATTATTAAAATTTACAAAGGGATTTTAAAGCCATTGTCTCACTGGACTCTTGTGATGACATAATAAACTCATTTTGGGACTATATAAAGAGAGCTTGAGCTAGCTACATCTCCTGAATCCCTGCAGGAAGAAGAAGATGGCGGAGACCAATTCCTCTGAGCTAGTCCTCTGCATGCTTAAGCACTTGTATCATCCTCACAAAGCCCCTCTGCTGAGAAAAGGTTCTTGGCTTTTTTTTTAAGTCATTAATCAATTTAGATCTCCAGTCAGCTTTACTTTACCCTCACTTATAATCCCTGGCACTTTTTCCTCTGCTAGAGAAATTCGCAGAAATCCAGGTATTAGTTATGAAGCCCAGAACTAGACCCAATCCCCAGTTTCTGTGATAGTCACTATAGATTTCTTTTCTCTTTGAGAGAACTGTAGGGAAGCCAGATGGATCACCAGAGACATTGTAGCTCTTCAATGGAAAGGTGTCGTTGACCAACAGAAAGGTCTTCCTGGGAAGGTTAGCATCTTTCAATATTCCACCTCAATATCGTTTCATGGGAATGCCATTCCTTTTGGCTCAGAAATAGAGATATTATATGATCTGTATTCAAAAGTCAGAGGGTCTCTTGTTGATGATTGCTTTTCTTGTTTGAGCCCTGTAGCCACAGGGAGAGACTTGGATCAGGAACTATGGGAAAGTAATCCTAAAATGAAAAGATTGTTAAATCATTGGTTTCGTCCATAGGGACCAGCCAACTCTTCTGTGTCCTTTGCAGTCTTAAGTGGCAAACTGTAAGCATAACTTTGATAGGAAGTAGGAAAAAATTGTACTATGTGTCAACCTTATTGAATCTTGGCAGCGTTTTTGGGTTCCTACGGAAAAGCTATAGCAATGTGAACAATTGTGTGTGTGTGTATCAGACTTTTATTGTCTTACGTGCTGGAACTATTTATATTTGAACTCTCTGCATCTCAGCATCTGTACTCCGTCTCCAGCGGTCTCTTCTTCTATGACACAGCCTTTAACTGGAGCATCTGTCCATCTGCTTGTGGATATGTCCTTACAGCCCAGCGCGAGAGCTGCTGAGCAGGCTGGAGGGCTTTAGAAATTTATCATGTTCCACTGGAAAGGAAGTTTTATCATTTTTTACTAGGAAGCACCTTTAAGTAGAAAAGATGGTTGCAGATAACAACTCTATATGGTCACGCAATATAATTCAGGAGAAAAGTCTACTCAGGAATTCTGCCCCGAGATGAAGTAAATCTAAGGGTGTTTGGCCTGATGTGAGGCAAGGGCAAGGGGATCTCTGTGAGTTTGAGGCCAGCTTGGTTTACAAAGCAAGTCCCAAGCCAACCAGAGCCACACAGTGAGACCCTATCTCAAAAATTAGGACAAAAACAAGCAAACAAACACACAACTCTCCCTAAAAAACAAAACAACAAAAAAAACAAAATAAAACAGACATTAAACAAAACAACAAAAAGACATCTGTGGAATGTCTATTTCATCTTCTCAGAAAAAAAAGCAAATCTATCTGAAGGAAGAGAATCACTATGTTTTGGATGAGCTTCAGAAATGAAAAAACCCAATAAAACAAACAAACAAACAACTCCTCACACATATACACACACAAAATCAAGGAATAATTTGGATTAAAAAAAAATGTGGCTTGCGGCTGATTCATGTGACACAAATAGCAATAAGAACCGTCTCAGGCCAGCTGGCATGGAGTTTCATTCAGAGAAGCAGAGGGGCACATGTGAGTTACGATGATTAGGAACAATTCATTTCTTTGCCAGACGACTTTCATGCATGAGTGTAGTTGGCGAATCACTGTCCACTGGCCCCAGAAATGCTCTGCATTTCACTGATGGCAGACAGCAGCTCCCTGCATCCTTCCTCTGGCCCACTCTTATTTTCTTACCAGAATTTTTCTCTGCCCTGACTCTCCCTTTCTCTTACAATGTCCTTTTCCCAGAATGAATGGTGTGGCTGCTTTATTCTCAGCATTTCCTTGGCTTTCTCTACCCCAACTCTCTGCTTTGGAGAACACAACCCTAGGAACACAGACTCAGAATTGTTTTGGGTAAAAAGAGAAAGAATAGGTGAGTGAGCAGAAATAGAGGAATT
>NW_022196896.1:90154089-90207400 GCF_008632895.1 Mastomys coucha
TGAGTGTGTGAGTCTGTGTATGAGTGTGTGAGTCTATATGTGTGTATGAGTCTCTGTGTGTGTGTATGAGTGTGTGTGTGTGTGTATGTGTGTATGAGTGTGTGAGTCTCTCTCTGTGTGTATGAGTGTGTGTGTATGAGTGTGTGAGTCTGTGTGTATGAGTGTGTGAGTCTGTGTGTATGAGTGTGTGAGTCTCTCTGTGTGTGTATGAGTGTGTGTGTGTGTATGAGTGTGTGAGTCTGTGTATGAGTGTGTGAGTCTCTCTGTATGTGTATGTGTGTGTGTGTATGTGTGTGTGTGTATGTGTATGAGTGAGTGTGTGAGTCTGTGTATGAGTGTGTGAGTCTATATGTGTGTATGAGTCTCTCTCTGTGTGTATGAGTATGTGTGTGTGTGTATGAGTGTGTGAGTCTCTCTGTGTGTTTATGAGTGTGTGTGTGTATGAGTGTGTGAGTCTGTGTATGAGTGTGTGAGTCTCTGTGTGTATATGAGTGTGTGTGTATGAGTGTGTGAGTCTCTGTGTGTGTATGAGTGTGTGTGTGTATGAGTGTGTGAGTCTGTGTATGAGTGTGTGAGTCTCTCTGTGTGTATATGAGTGTGTGTGTATGAGTGTGTGAGTCTGTGTGTATGAGTGTGTGAGTCTCTCTGTGTGTGTATGAGTGTGTGTGTGTATGAGTGTGTGAGTCTCTCTGTGTGTATATGAGTGTGTGTGTATGAGTGTGTGAGTCTCTCTGTGTGTGTATATGAGTGTGTGTGTATGAGTGTGTGAGTGTGTGTGTATGAGTGTGTGAGTGTGTGTGTATGAGTGTGTGAGTCTGTGTGTATGAGTGTGTGAGTCTGTGTGTATGAGTGTGTGTGTGTGTATGAGTGTGTGTGTGTATGAGTGTGTGAGTCTCTCTGTATGTGTGTGTGTGTGTGTGTGTGTGTGTGTGTGTGTAGCACATACAGAATGTCCCAAGTACCTGAAGGATGCTGCTACCCTACTCGCTTATTACCACCACTACTTAATTCTTCCTTTGGAATTTCTCTGGTCTCCTCTCAGCCCTACCCAAGCACCACTCCATCACATTTTAGCACTCATCTGTGAATTACAGAAAAGGAAAGGAGAAAGGGTTCTAAAATTAGACCATTCCTATCAGAGAGAGTTGGGGGAACTGATACACGTTCAAGTTCAGCCTGGCTCCCTGGGACCAACACCACTGAACATGACAGTGCAGGCAGGAATGACAAAGGGTTTCAGTGATGTCTGGGTAGAATCTAAGCATCTGATGGAATGGCTATCTTGTTAGGATGTCTGGAATCAGAAATACTTAGAAGGTCTGTCAACAGTCATTTGTGAAAAGTTTTATTGGGAGGTCAGTAAGAAGAGAACTTAGCAGAAGTCTGATAAGTGATGGGCTTTAGCAGTGACTGACCTTGGGAAAGAATCTGCAGAAAGGAAGGCTGACACTTAACAGATCATCTAGTTCTGAGAGATTTCTTGTAGAATCAGGAGACATGGAAGGAGAGGGATGTATCAAACATCTGTAAGAAAAAGCGAGTGGGTGAAAAACCACAACAGACTATGAACTAAGTGATATGAAAGAGACAACACGGGAAGAAAGAGAATCCAGTGGGGAGATTGGGAAAAGATGTATGGAGAAGCTGTCATTTGAGAAAGCCCCTCAAGGTTGGGTAAATTCTGATAGGTAGGGATTCTAGGTCAAAGTAACAGCCTGAGAAAAGAAGAAGCCAAGGGATAGCAAGGAAGATTGTCTACAATGTGGGGTAAGTGTATAAAATACATTATTGGAATGGTGGATTAGGAACACATTATAGAAGATCTCAAAATCTTGGCTAGGCAATCTGTGTTTAATTCAGTGGGCAGTGAGCAGTTATTGAAAGCTTTTCAACAGGACCAAGAGCATGGATATGTGCATCTGGAAGCCACATGGGACCAACTGGGATAAAGTTTGATGGGAGGAAAAGAAATGTATTAGAAGATGCAGCAGACTGATTTTGGAGTAATGAGTCTGAGATAGAATACTAGCAAAGGAAATCCACATTGGTGTCTTTGAAAGGGGTGGGGGAAAGAAGCTAAAGAAATCTACAGAAGTTTACATGTGTGCTGTAGTATCATGATGCAGGACCAGAAATAGGGAAGTCAGAACAGCCTCGACATATGAAAAGAAATGTGGGTGTGGTTAGTGTGGGGTACCAACAGGGTACCTAGACATAAATGTTCAACGGGAGGTTAGAGAGATAGTCTAAAACCTCAGGGATAGATCTGTACAAAATATAAAACTCTTAGATTGTCGGATTTATTTTTAACAGCAGCTCTCTCGGCATTTCCCACCTACAGATTCAAGTTGGACAGAAGGCGGCAAGCGCACTGAAAGCAAAACATGGAACCAATTATAGAGTTGGATCAAGTGCAGACATTTTATGTAAGAATACTCTTTTTCTTCTCCTCCTTCCTCTTCTTTAATGGTATCCAAGGCATAGAAGGAATCAATGAAGTTTAGAAGGTGAGATGGGCCAAAGAGCAGGAGTTCCTAGGACCCACAGAGCTGGACGAATTAAAATGACCAAGGATAAAAGCAAGTCTGTGTGATTCAGTGTTGTACTTTCTGGGGATACGGTAGGAGTGCAAAGGAAAAACAATGATATGCTGGCTCAAACCAGACTTTTCCCTGGCTTGAGTTTAAAAGAGCTGGCAAGTCAGAAGGCACAGGAGTTAACAGGAAGGGGACTGTCCTTGGAGCCTTGGTGAGTTGGTGGCAGTTCCAGAGGTCCCACCTGCCAGGAAAGCAGATCAGGGTTAAGACTGGGGAAACAATCAAAAGAGAGAACTCAGCGGACAGTGCGTGCTCCTTCTCCAAATCTAAAGTACGCCCTCACACCCACCTCGTGCGCCCCGTACTAACCCCCATCCACAACCCCGTCCTTAGCTCCTGGGGCCCACCTAGCTAATATTTGTGTCCTAATTATCCTGTGATTTGTCTTTTTTTTTTTTAATTCCTTTGTGAGAACTAGTTCATTCCGTTCTCGCCTTGTAATTTGATGCTACCTCGTTTTTTGTTTTGTTTCGTTTTGTTTTGTTGATCAAGTGAGAAACTGATAAACTTTAACCAAGTCTCTGCTATGTTTCAGGCACAAGGAAGAGCAAGAAGCCACATAAAATGTAGGCTCCATAGGGACTGTTTACCAAAGATGGAGTGGTCCTAATCAGGAACAGCTCCTTCATTTTACCAGGGAAGCCTTTATTTAATGGCATGACGATGGAACCCAGCCTTTCAAAGTCTGATTCTGCATTTACCTTCCTGTTTTCATTTAGAGATGCTGTCAGGATCCTCAAAAGACTGGGGATGGAGACAGTGAGATCCCCTTCTCGTACACATTTGAGCTAATGGACAATGGTACCCATGGGTTTGCTCTAATCTAGTGCATATGTGAAGAGACCAAAAATACCATTTTCTTCATCCTTGATGATGTGTATGAGAATTACTGCCCCACCAACCGTGCCAATAAGGAGGCAATCACCATCTCAGCACTGACCACCCTGGACTTCTTCACATCCCTCCTTTAAGTGCCTCCTACCCTGTCCTGCTTAGAGCCCCAGCAATAGGAATGTTGGTTGGGGTGAAGGTGTGTATTGTCCAGAAACCAAACCCTGGAACTAAAAATACTCTCTATTCTAATAAAGAGTCATGCTAGCATTTTAAACATTTGTTTTGCTGGTAATTAATTTTTATTGCTCTGTGAGACTGTTGTATTACTTAGCTATTAACAACTATAAAGCTATAAACTAAACCCTTCTAAAATGCAGTGGAGCGTGCACCTGTACACCAGTAAGAAAATTCTGCTGATCTTGGTGCCGCTTGCTGATGCAGCTGAACTAAGTGGTAGGCAGCTGGTTGATCAGGCTCAGGCTGAGCTGAGCTGAGGGGTGATATTCATGCTCCCTGGATCTTTTTCCCCACAGCAGGGGATTAAGTCCCAACCTATAGGCACTAGTCAAATCTCTGCCTGTATCCCATTTATTGAACATCCGGCTAGTTTTTATGTGAACTTGACACCAAGTAGGGTCATCTGGAAAGATGAAATCTTAATCAAGAAAATGCCTCTGTATGATTTATAGGCAAATCTGTAGGGCATTTTCTTGATTAATGATTAAGGTGGGAAGGCCCGGCACATTGTGAGCAGTACTGCCCTGGGGAACATGGTCTTGGGGCGTATAAGAAAACAAACTGAACAACCCTGTAAACAGCACTCCTCCAGGTTCTCTTTGCTCTAGTTCTTGCCTCCAAACTCCTGCCCTGAGTTCCAGCTCTGTCTTCCCTCAGTGGTGGACTGTGGTACAGAAATATAAGAGAAATAAATCCTTCCCTCCCCAAGTTGTTTAGGGTCATGTGTTTCATTACAGCAATAGAAACCTAGCCAGGACACCACTGGCTGAGGGAAGTCACTTGTCTGAGTCAAAGGGTGGCCAAGTACATAGTGAGACATTTGTAAAGACTTCAGTCTTCCCCTAAATCACGTTACTTGGTGTTGAATGTCACAGCCTTGAACTTCCCCATTTAGCTTTGGAGATTCGACAACCCAGCAGGAACATACTCGGCTTTGCTTGTTATTAACTCTATGTGTGTGCAGTAGAATCCCACTGTGCTTGGAATCTAATTAGAACCTAAGCGACGAGGTTCTGTGTTCTACTTATTATTTTGAATGTATGGTCCCAATATTCACTAAGGAAAGGAAGTTCACAAATACGTTCCTTGGGTCTAATTTTAGTCGTTAACAGCGTTAACAGTCCAAGTCTTTAGAAATTTGTTTGTATGTTGGTCCTTTTTACTCATAGGTTAGTAGCAGCATTTAGAAAACAGGTTATATAATTTGTCTATAATGTTGCCACTAGCTTTAAATATTTACCTAATTTTTCTGTTTATATTAATTATAGTAGTAATAATTTTGGGATCACCTAAGTATCTTTTAAATTGCCTGGCATTCACAATGGTGCATAGACATAGTGCACATGTATTTGGAACTTCTATTACAGTGAATGAAATCCCAAATAGCCGCCATGAGTTATTGGAATGGACACACTGTCTCAGCCAGGGCAAATCCCAGCTTAGTGAAAGCCATATAGCAAGAGCACAAAGAAATAAACTAAATAATCCAACTGCTATGAAGGAGCAGAATAGAGAGCTGAACAGGGCCAGCTCGTATGTTTGTGGCTCTCTAGGCACTTAGCCGCACTATCTCGTCTGTTAAATTTCAAGTGCTCTTCAAGCACCCCTAAGGCTGTCATTTCCTATGTATCTCCATGTGACACCTTGAAATGGTGCTAAGCACTTGACAGGCTTTCAACAAATGCCTCTGTGACTGGCTGACAGGGTGTCCCTAGTGTTTAGTCACCCGTTTCTAAATTTCCTTGTTGGGCCATGGTCACAATACACTTCCTGGTTGTAACCCTTTTATTGTTCTCCTTTGTCCCTCTCTCTTTCTCCATGTTTTCCTAGTGTGTGGCTGATAAGGGTCAGAAAGGAAATGTCAGGGGCAGTGGCGTTTAATGAATCAAGGGACAGAGATTTACATAAAAATGCCAACTCCACAATTGCAGCATTGTTGGGGGAAAACCAGTTAGTTTTCATCAATAGTTGGCCTCAAGGAGAAGAAAGCTGATGGTGCCCACTCAATGGCACATTGAAGACGCATGCAGCCCGCCATGTTTGTAATCTCAGGTCACTGCTGTTCATGCAGCCAGGGTGTTAGTTCCAGGGCTTTTGAAAAGAAAATGATTTGAATGCCTGCATACTACAGGATCCCTTGCCTAGAAAATTGATATAGTATTTAAGAGAGAAGCCTGGGGTCATGACCTGCTTCTAGCTTCTCCCGGAAGCTTTCACTTCTTGTGAAAGGGTCCTAAGAATAAGGTTAGAAAGACTATAAATGAAAAGTTCTTTTCAGGCTCCTGGTATAAAATAGTCATTGTTTGAAAGCTCTGTAGACCAATGCAATGCATATAATCTACAATCTCGACACTATCCTGTACTGTTATTTTTTGAGGCTGGGATTTGATTTTTACCCTTCTTTAAAGTCAAGAAATGATCTTGTTATTTTCATGGGTATTAGAGGTCATGAAATTCCCAGGTCAAAGTCAAAGCCATTTTTTTTTCTCATAGCAAGTTAATGTACACAAACACCAGTATATTTACATCCATGCCCCCACACACCCAAGTCTCAAGGGGAAGATGCAGTGAATTCCAGGGCTGCATGCAGAGATTTGCTATGGGAGAGATACACTGAGCTTGGGTCCAAGTAGCCAGCGAGTCTGAGCCCCATCCATGAGACGCTTCCTCTTCATACTGATGGCTGGGTTGCTTGCTTGCTACAGGCAGACAGACAACTGACCTGAGGGTTTGTCCTTCCACAAACCTTAGCATCATCAGCAGAATGTCACAGAGAAAGCAGTCAGCAAAGGACTGTCCCCCAAGACCTTCAGGTAGCAATTTGACTCACAGGAAATTACTGCTTTCAAAGGTTTTTAAAAGCTGAAACACTGGTAATTTTATACAGTTCAACCTAATATCGTGTCCATGCTAATAAAAACATATGAAAGGTTTCTTTCATACCCTCTCTTGTCTTCTTTGGGATGTTTGACTGCACTGCATGGCCTGCTTCCATTCCTTCCCACCAAATTGTCAGGGAGAAAGCTTTGCATTTATGAATAGTTGAACTTTTAAAGTATTGTGATAAGGGTCTGTGTGAAAATGGCCACAAAAACAAAACAAACAAAACAAAACAATCAGACAATCAGTTTTCTACTCTCCTATAATTGGGATTGTGTGGTGTTTTCTTACTATTCTGAAAAAGGAATGTTATTTCTAAGGATTAATTCATTTAAAAAACGTAAATAAATAGAGAAATCTGCACTGATGGATGTGTTGCCCCCATTTATGCCTTTCCCGTAGAATCCTGCCCTCTACCAAGATCTCTTCCCCTGCTACCATTCCATCTTTCTTTCATTATTCTGGTTTTACCTCCTATTTATCCTCTCACCCTCCTTCCTCACCTGTGCGCTCAGGTTACTCAACAAGTCCCCTCCTACCTTCATGTTTTTCTTTCTTCCAATGGTATTTTTTATGACCCACCAAGTTTAATTAGTGTTGCTTCCATATGCATGGAGAAGGGGAGGGTGGGGTTATTTACTACATAGCCTATCAGCAGTTACACCATGAAGAAAATGTCACCTTCTTCTCCCAGCAACCAGTAATCACCAGCACGCCAGGGCACATCAGGACGTTCCTCCAAGCATGATTCAAGGCTGACAGGCCCAGTTTTGTGCAGGTAAGCACAGTTCTGATGAGTTCGTGACTACAAGGGCCATGTCATGTCTAGAAGCCATCATTTGCAGCACTTTCTCTGTCCTCTAGCTCTTACGCGTTTTCTGCGCTCTCTTCCACATTATTCTCTTTAGCTTGAAAGGAGTGCTATAACTGTACCATTTAGAGCTGAGCACTCAGTAATGACTTATTCTCTGCACACTGACCACTTATTGGTGTTTGCATTAACCAATGCCTGTAAAAAGAAAAGACTCTGAACAACACCAAGAACAGTGCTAATCTGTGGATACAAACAGAACCAATTAGCAAATGAACAATTCAGCACACTATAATCTAAATGTTCTAACACTATAATGTTATTGGTCCATGAACCATAGGGTAAACAACCTCTCTAGTCACAGGCTTTTGATCAGATTTACAGTATGAAGCATGAGTCCCCTCGCATGGAGTGAGCCTCAAATCCAATCATCTAGTGGTTGGTTAACCTCATAATCATCACACTACTATTGCGTCAGTGGATCCTTTTGCTTGGAAGGTCAATACTGCATTAGCAGGGATCACAGCTGGGTGAGCGCCTCTTTATGACTTTCCCCAGCAGTTGACATAGTTCTGACACTATGCCAGCCTACAAAACACAGCCTTCCAGTTCAGGTCCAGCCAGACCTCTCTATTTCTTAAAACCAAGTGTGTGATAGCTTTAGCAATAGGGTCATACCTTTTACTAACCAAGAGCAATGGCACTCACCTTGTTGAGAGGAAGCTCTGTGGCCTCTGGGACCTTTATGGCCAGTAACTCCTAGTGAGGTATCACCTATCTGACACTGGGATTTTTGTTCAATAATCTATGGCTTCAAGAAGGGCATCATCTACCCATTTAGGGTACCTCCATTCAAACTATCTGTCTGTCTGTCTATCTATCTATCTATCTATCTATCTATCTATCTATCTATCTATCTACCTATCTACCAAATAGTAGGTTGTCGGCTGCCTTACCCGTCCAGTGGAAATAAGGAGGCAAACACCAAGCCCTTCTCCATGCAGTTTAATCAGGAACCTTCATTTTTACTTCTTCTCTAGCTAGCTTCTTTTATATTCTTCTATATCTTCTTCTTACATCTTACTTATTACTACTTACATCTTATTAGTTACATACTTATTCCTAATTCTACATCTTACATCTGTCCTTACATCTTACTTCTATATCTACATCTTCTCTTCTATCCCATCACCAGCCCTAATTCTACATACTTACTCCTAAATCTCTCCTAACCCATCACCAGCCCTAATTCTACATACTTACTCCTAATTCTTCTTCTAACCCATCACCAGCCCTAATTCTACATACTTACTCCTAATTCTTCTTCTCTCTCACTTACTATACTACATACTTACTATTCTACTACCACCAGCCCCCAGCCCTTGTGGGTTAAATACTTTCCCTGGTCCCAATCAGCATCAGCTACGTGGCAAAGCACAATAGGCTGCGGGAAATCATGCCAGCTTGCATCATAAACTAGAGGCACACAGCTTTTCCAACCAAGGCTTGTTTATCTCAATGCTCTCTGCTCTGGCCGGAGACCAGGTGTTCAATATATATATAAGGGTGGCAGCTGTGGCTCCCCACAGTAGGTTCCCATATGGCATTTTCAAATATACATAGTTTTGGCTAAACCTTCACCCACCCCTTCTTCTCCTCTAGTCTTCCACCTCAATCTCTACTTAAGCCTCTACACCCTTAATACTTCCCCCCTACTTTCATATTACATATATTGGACTACATTTGTTCTTTGGGCCTCTTCTTTCCCTTCTTCCCCTAGTAGTTCCTTCCTAGCTTCCTGGCTACAGGAACTCCAAGTTAAACACAAAGACCTAATAATTTGAAGCCAAGATCAACATATGAAAGAAAACATTGTGTTTGATTTTCCAGGTCTGAGTTACTTCACTCAGTATAATAGTCTCCAGTTCCATCCATTTTCTGGCAAATGTCATAATTTTATTTGTCTTTACAGCTAAATAAAATTGCATTGTGTATATATACCGCAATTTTCTTGCTTTATTTTTTGGTTAGTGATATCTAGGCAGGTTCTGCTACCTAGCTATTATGAATAGAGCACCAATGGTGTGGATATGGAAATATCTCTGTGGTGGTATAGATTCTCTTGGGTATTATAGATGGATCATATGGAAATTCTATTTTTCCTTTCTAAGAAACCCCTGCATCAATTCCCACAGTGGTTATACCAGTTTAGATTCCCACCAACAGTGAAAAGAGGGTCCCCTTTCCCTAACAACCTTACCTGCATTTGTTGTCATTTGTTTTCTTGATGATAACCATTCTGACAATGAGAAAAATGGAAACATTTCATAGTAGTTTTATCTTGCTTGAATGGCTAAGGGTGCTGAACACTTTTTTTTAAAAATGTAGCTATTTCTTTATTTTTCTTTTGAGAACTCTCTTTAGTATTCTAGTCCATTGTTTTTAGATTGGTTGTTATTCTTTTAGTTCTCTGTATGTGTTACCTATTAATCCTCTGTTAGATGTGTAGCTCTTGAAGATTTTTCTCCCATTATGCCAGTGGCCGCTTCACCCAATTAACACTTTCCTTTGTAACACAGAAGCTGTTTTATTTCATAAGGTCCCATTTAAAAATTGATGGTCTCATTTTCTGCTAACTCAAGCCCAACTCAGAAAGTGTACCGATGTTTAGATATGTACTACCTAACTTTTCCCTCTAGCATTGCAGGTCTTATGTTCAGGTCTTTGATTCATTTGCAGTTGGTTTTTGTGTGAGGAGAGAGAGATGGATCTATTTCCTATCCTTCATATGTAGATATTCAGTTTTCCAAGCCCCATTTGTTGATGATACTATCTTTTCTCCAGAGTGTTGTCTTAGCCTCTTTGTCAACAATCAGGTGGCTATAGCTGTGTGGGGTTTTATCCAGATCCTCTGTTGTTGTAGCTCACTGGTTTATCTATCTGTTTTTCTGTCAGTGACATTCCGTTTTAATTTCTGTGGCTTTGCAGCATAATTTGAAATCAGGTATTTTAATACATTAACATTTTTCTCTTTGCTCAGGATCCCTTTGATTTGGTGGTGTCTTTTGTGTTTCTCATTAATTCTAACTCCCCCCCCCCCATTACTTTGAAGTTCTGATTGGGATCATGTTGACTTTGTAGATTGTCTTGTAGAGACGGCCATTTTTACATGATTAAATCTTCTGATCCATGAGGATTCGGGAGTCCTTTTTAGCATCTGCCTAAATCTCCTTCTTCAGTTCTTTGTTGTTTTCGTTGTAAAGGGCTTTCTTTCATTTGCTTGGTTAAGTTTAATCCAAGAAACGTTTTTTTTTTTGAGGCTACTGTGGATGAGATTGCATCCCTGATTTCTTTCTTAGTATGTTTGCCAGTGGAAGACAGAAAAGCGACATTTAACTTTACATTAAAATTACATAACATTTACATTAACATAGATTTTTCTATGTTAAATTTGTATCCTACCACTGTTCTGTGTTTATCAACTCAGGGGATCTTTATGGTGTATTCTTTAGGGTCTCTTATATAGTGAATCTCATCATCTCCAAATAAAGATATACTGACTACTTCCATTTCTCTTGGAATTCATTTTCTAGTCTCATTGTAGCTAAAATTTCCAACTCTATGTTGAATGAAGAATGAACATCCCTGTCTTGTTCCTATTAGTGAAAATGTTTTGATTTTTCCTCCATTTAGCATGATGTTGGCTATAGATTTGTCATCTGTATCCTTTATTATGCTGAGATATCTTCCTGTATTTCTAATTTCTTCAGGATTTTAATCATGAAGGCACATTGAGGGTTTTTTTATTGTTTCTTATGTGTCTATTGAGATGTTTGTGTGATTTCTGCCATTTCATATGTTCAGGCATATTACATATGTTGGTTTATGCCACCCATTTATTTGATATGAAATCAAATTGGTCATGATGTATGTATGACCTTTTTAACGTGTTTCTAAATTCAGTTTCCTAATATTTTGTTGAGAATTCTTGCATCTATATATTTATCATGGAGATCAATCTACAGTTTTATTTCTTTTTATTTAGAGGATGGGATATGTTCTTGTTTATTTCTGTTTTCAGAGTTTTGCTGAATTCATGGAATGACTTTGGTAGTGGCACTGGCTAACTTTATGTCAACTTGACACAATCGAGCATCATCAATTAAGAGGGAGCCTCCGTTGCCAAAATGCCTCCATTAAGATCAGGCTATTACTTAGTGATTGATGGAGGAAGGCCCAGTCCATTGTGGTCACATGTGTTTAGAAGTATCTCTGTTTCCTCCAGGTTTTCTACCTTTTGGGGATGGAAGATTTTGAAGTGTCCCTGATGATTCGCTGGATTTCATCTTAGTCTGTTGTAACAACTCTCTTTTCATCTCTAAGTTTCCATTTTATTTTGGATCTTTACTTGGGTTATTTTGTCTAGTGAGTCTAGGAGTGTGTCAACCTTGTTTATCTTTTCAAAGAGCTAGCTCTTTGTTTAGTTTATTCTATGTATTGTTCTTTTAGTCTTTGTTTCAGTTAATGCCCTGAGTTTTATGAGTCTTTTGCCAAGTACTGCATTTGGACTTGGTTTTTTCTTGTTTTCCAAGAGCCTCAAGGTGCACCATTGGACCACTTACTTGTGATCACTATGATGTTTCCACTTAAGCACATACAGCTATAAATCCTCTTCCTCGAACTGCCTTAGCTGTGTTCCAGAGGCTCTTGTAAGTTGTACTATTATTTTCATTTGACATAGGAAATTTTTAAAGTTCCTCCCTGATTTCTTAAACAAATCACTATTCACACAGATGTGTGCTGTTGAGTCTCTGAGTGTTTATTCAGTTTCTGTCATTTCTCTTGCCGATTCCCAGTTTTAGTCTGCTGCGGTCTGACAAGGCACAACAGTTATTGCAATTATTTTGTGGCCTGTAATGAGATCAAGTTTACAGATGTTTCCATGAGCCACTGAAGAGAATGTGTAGTCAGTATGTGTTGTGTGGTGGTTGGATAAAATCTTCTGTATGTATCTGTTCAATCTAACTGAGCTCTGGTTTCTTTACTTGGAAGTCTAGCTTGGAAGCCCTACCTATCTAAAGATGCTAGTGAGGACCTGGGATGGCTTAGTCAGCCAAGTGTTGGCCATGCAAAATCAAAGACCTGAGATTAGATCCCCAGAACCCAGGTAAAAATAATTTGGTATGGCTATACATGTCTGTAATAACAACAGGGGAGGGGCAGAGACAAGTGGATTCTTGGAACTAATAGGTTTTGTTAGGCTGTATTCAGTGAGACATTGTATTTCAAAAAATAAGGTGGAGCACAGTTGAGGAAGAGAACTGGCATTAACCACTGGCTTTTATATATACTTGCATATATATGTGTGTGTGTACCTACACACTCATTTGCATATACACATGAACATTTCCATATACCACACACTCATACACTACATAAATAAATGAATAACTAAGTAAACAAATAGAGGTTGCTATTTGAGTGAGCCTTCCATCATTATTATATCAGGACCTCTCTGCCTTTTACTTTGATATCTTTGTAAGTTTGGCAACATCAACATTTTATGCACAGATACTTACAATTGTCATATTTCTTGCTGAATTTCTCTTTTTCCTAATATGTAGTGATCTTTTTTGTTTCTTCTGACTAGTTTTCATTTGAAGTTCACTTAGCCAGGCATGAGAATCTCGTTGAAGGTTGTATATGGCTTTCGTTTGCTTGACGGTTTGATTTCTGTCCATTGACTCAGTTTCTGAATGTCTTTGTTTAGTAAGATGGGTTTCTTGGACAAAATAGGTGGGTAGGTCTTATTTTTTACATCTATTCATTTAATCTGTATCTTTAGTTGGTGAGTTGAGGCCATTCGCATTGGAGGTTATTGTGGAGACAGTTTTACTGCTTTGTATGGTCTTGTGAGTGTTCTTCTGGTTGGTTGGATTATTGGTAGCCTTTTTTCCTCCCCTCATATTATGAACTTGCTGGTTTTCTTTGTTGACCATGATGCATTCCTTCCTCCGTCTCCTTCATTCATCTGTTCCTCTTATGAAATGCAGAATTTCCTATGGTCTCACAGAAAGATAGCCTTTCTATTTGTGTGTATGTGTATTGTTGTACCCTGTGTTTTCAGCAGTGCTAGGTTCACATTAATGTCTTGTTTGCTATTATTTTGGTTTTCACTTGAGATAACTTACTAGGCTTAGATAGCTAACAATAAATTATTCTTTTAGTTTGAAAAATAAAGTAAGCAATTAAATGGAGTAGAAGGTGTTGTGACCTCAGTATTTCTCCCTCCTTTTGGATTATGTTGTGTATCCATCTCTACACGTGGGGAGAGGGGTGCTGGTCTCAGAACTCAAACAAGTCAGTGTATCCTAACAGGTGGGGAAGAATTTTTTGACTGGACTATAATTTTGCCAGAATGCCTCAGTCTGAGTCTCTATCCTTAGAACAAAACTGCCATTTTCTCTCTGGTGTTTTGGGGATTGCTCTTCACACATGCAAGAGTTTCTGTGGCTAATGCACTGAGGGGCTCTGCAAGGCCAGCTCACTTGCGTTTATCTTTGTTACCCCTGCCAGGACTCTGTACCAAGTTGTGCCCCACTCTTCCCTCATCCTGTGGAACATGCCCAGGCTATAACAAGGGACAGGGTTGCCTTTTACTCTGACTGGCTCTTGCTCTCAATTCCAGGCTTTTGTACCATACACCTGCATCTGTCTGCAAAGTCTGTTCTACCCCAGGCCCCTTCTTCATGAGCACCGTGTACAGCTTCTGCTTGTGTTTCCATAGTCCAGAACTGCAGGCTTCCAAGATGAGACCACTTCCCCGGCAGGTGTGGCAGGAACCAGTGGTGGTGTGCCTTGGCTTGGATATAAAGATATTATCAGCTCAGTTTATTTCCGTTTCCTTTAGCTCTTTCTCTTATAAGATTAGAACTTATTATTTTTCCACTCTAAGATTTTTTTACATTTTTATTTTATCTAATCTCACAGACACAGCTTCTAATCTGCCATTTTCATGAAAATCAATCTTTCATTTTTCCTCTTTTTAAAAATAGTTGAAAAAGTCAGATCCAAAATAATCAATACAACCAAAAATGAATAACAACCACGGAAACATAGAGGAGGTAAAAAGTACTGTGCACTGTGTATCTAACTCATGAGTTTAATTCCACAACAACCCAGATGACCAGGAAGAGACCCTGGTGAAGGTGAAGAAGAAAGATACACTGGAATTAGGTGCCTTCACGTTCCGAATGCCAGGTAGGAATCTCAATGTCCCTAAAGGCTCTAGAGAATACCAACACACTTGAAAAGGGTTCAGGTATGTGTGTATGCATGTGTATGTTTGTGCTTGTGTGTGTGTGTGTGTGTGTGTGTGTGTGAGAGAGAGAGAGAGAGAGAGAGAGAGAGAGAGAGAGATGTTGTTGTTGCAGAGATTAGCCTGGAAAGATGAACTAAAGTCAAATATTTGTAAGGGGAAAGGGAGTCCAAAAAGTTAAATGGTATACTTTGCATACATATACTGAGTGAGATATAAGTTGAATTAGTGATCATAAAAAACAAAAACAAAGAAAGAGAAACCATAGGTACTATTCGGAGAGGTGGAATGTGGCATCCATCTGAAAGTGGAGATGTGAAAGAGAGGCCGATGTCCCTAGGACAAGTGAACTGTTGTAGGATCAAGAGACTTCCATCTCTGCCTGGGAAAATATTACATCGCATAAACTGGCCTTATCAATGCATGGAGGCCAGAAGGAGAGACGTATGTAAATATGAGAGCCGTTCGGCTTGAGACAGGAATTAAGAAGCACAGAACTATCCAGGGGAAGCGTCAGGAGAGACACAGCATTGCTTCTCCTTTAGAAATCAGGTGTCAGGGGCATGAGTGACTTTCATTTCAACCTTATTTTCCAAATTTTATTTGATATAGAGACTTGGCAAAAAAACCTTAAAAAAAAATTTTAACAACTACAATCACCACCAGCTTCCTCTCCCACCCACACTAATTTACCCTACGACATTTACTTTATAATTAGGTTTGCCAGTCTATCACTTTAAAGGTTGACTGTTTCCTCTAAGGCTGTTACTTAAAAGATTTGTTTAGTAGAGAATTCTTATTTGAAATAAATCCTCACCTTGAAGCACAGCATGTAAGTCAGAGAACATGGCTGTCCTGTCTGACCTGGGGTGGAGGCTGGACTGTGACTGTTGGGTAACCACCTTCCTTAGTTTTTCTGCAAGCCTGGGGTTTCACACTCCCTCACGGTGTGATGTGTGGACTGATAGCACTGGTCTTAGTTTATAGTGTGTTGGATTCTTAATTGTTCCTAAAAAAAGAAGATTCCTAGTTAATTTGGGGATCTTGACACCCAACTTCTTCTTCTATAGACAAGCCCCCAGTAGATTCCAGAGCACATAAATAACCTGGAAAACTTGTTAAAACATAGATTCTTGGCTACGTCAATAGGTCAGTGGTGAAGTCTGGATTTTGGGATGTTTGACAAGATCCTAAGGAATCCTGATGCTGGTGGTCCCTAGACTCCTATACATCAAGTAGCAAGAAGCTAGATCAATGACTTTCCACATTAGCAGGCATCAGAATCACCCGGAAGGTTGGTTCAAATGGACTATGCCCCATCTCAAAAGTCCTTAGGTCAGGCCGATACAGCTTCCCTGGGGAATGTGGTGTCGGAGCTGGAGAAACTGGCTCACCATTAGGATGAAGCTGCCACTAGTTGTGCAGGGGAATATTTATTATTTATGTATTTGTTAAGTAAAAAAAGGACGAAATGTGAGAAGAAAAGACTCTCACCTTAGAATCTAGCCCAAAATAAAGAAAAGAATACAACCCATAATGACAAATGCTGAAATCAAGGCCAACCGTAACTGAGGGGAGCCGTTGACTCACTTGAGTGGGCTGGGTCGGGGAGGGACCTAGAGAGGGAGTCTCCTTGTGTTAAAACATGAGCAGAATTTAAAAATGGTCTGCATGACAATGTGACCTTTGATCATACAAGAATCCAGAGTCTGGGATTCTGTTAATAGCCTTGGGCTTTCTGCTCAATGTAAAAAAAAAAAATTATATATATATGTGTGTGTGTGTACATATATATCGTATGCTATATATTATATTTTATAGATATATTGTTATAGACATATATAATATACTATTATGATATATTACATTGTATTATATATTTATATTATATATATGTATATATATATATATATATATATATATGTATTACATTCTAATTTCAAATAACCTGAAGGAGGGGGTGAGTTAAAAGTCCAAGGTGTTGTCAGTAGAGCATGGGAGGAGAAGATGAGCCTGGAATTACTCTTCTTCTCCTCAGAGACTTAGAGCTTAATCCAGAAAGACATGGTTGTCTCTCTGCTTCTGGTAAAATCAAGTAGCTGCTGTCCCCGTGAGAAGCAGAAATCTTCACACCCTTGCTCTTAGAGCAGCTGAGTTCTTAAGCCCAGCATGACGAAATGTTCCTTCTTCTAAGGACCTACAAATGATGTAACTGGATAGGTTTTTGTTTTGTTTTGTTTTTGTTTTTGTTTTGGAAATAATGATTCGGAATCCAAAACAACTTGTTTTAAACTGGAAAAGAATGAACTTTGTTAATTTAAATACAATAAGCCTAGAGGAAATCCCAGCCAGAAGGATCCACAGATTCTAGAGATCTTATAAGGGTTTAGCAACTTACTTTTGCAATGGCTTTTTTTCTGTTGGAGGGTTTTTCTTCTTCTTCTTCTGAAGTGTGTTCTTTCTTTGTGGAGACAAGATAATAACCCCTTCAGCAACTTTAGGCCTTGAGCTCATCCTCAGTATGGCCTAGCAAAGAAGGTGATTCTCCTTCTCTGTTACAAATACAGTCCTCAAAGATGAACTGCTTTGTCTTCTGGGGTTTAATTACAAAGTTTGAATATGCAACTGCCTGGTCTCGGTCACATGCTCACTCATAGACTTGCTCCCCAACCCACAGACTGACACAGGAAATGATGTAATGGTGGGTGGGTTTTTTTGTTTTGTTTTTTGTTTTTTTGTTGTTTTGTTTTTGTTTTTTGTTTTTTGTTTTTGTTTTTTTGAGACAAGGTTTCTCTGTGTAGCCCTGGCTGTCCTGGAACTCACTCTGTAGACCAGACTGGCCTCGAACTCAGAAATCCGCCTGCCTCTGCCTCCCAAGTGCTGGAATTAAAGGAGTGCATCACCATTGCCCGGCCATGGTGGATATTCTTATTGGAAGAAGAGTGAGCCAATACTGGCCAATCAAAACTCAACAGAAAAAGAACAAGGCTTCCCACGCCTCTGAATCTACACTTCCAGAGTCAGAATATCACACTTTTCTCAAAGAAAAAAAAAAAGAGCTAATTTGCATGTCAATGTGGGCTGAGCATACATCCAAAATCAGAATCCCCTAAAGGAAAGACAGAGTTCTCTGTTCATAATGCGTCCTGACACATATTCTTTAAGTAACTGTCTCATGGACCATGTTTGTGGGAGATGCTTTCAAGAAGTGTAAAGAACAAAGTTCTGAAGAGAATTTTTGCCTTAAACAGCATTGGAGGAGGTTAAACCAATTAAGGTTTGTAAAAGGTGTGTGCATGTGTGCATACATACATGGAGGGAAGAGGATAGCTTATAGTGCTCTTCTACCAAGTTGGTCCCAACAGACCAGACTCGTGTCATCAGCTTTGGTAGCAAGTTCCTCCATCTGCTGACCCAATGTCTGGCCTTGTAAAATATTTTCAGTGAAGTTGGTGTTTCCAAGCAGAGCTGTTGAAGCACTCTGGACCACTTCTTCAGTTCCAGAATAAGGGCGTAGTTAAAAGTAGTCATTGAGACTATGGGTTTTATTTGTTCCATGCTAGCTTTTGTAGGGAAGGTGCAACCCAGGAAGAGAATTCTCAGATATTTGGGAATAAAACAATAAACCTCTCAGGACACTGTGACACTTAACATTCCTCCGCTATGGTGACATACTTTGTTGTCTCTGATAAGATTTTTCAGTGACAGAATTTTTCCAATATTCTCTCCTTTAACTCCTAGTCTCTTGGCACTCTGTTATTCTGGAATCCAAATGGTATCACTAAAAAGGATTTTGCCCTTCAGGAAAGACAGAGAATGGAGGCTGGGTGCCATAAGGGAAAATGACCAAGCGCAGATGAAAGAGTCTATACATATATCACAGTGGTCCCCTCCACATCCCTGCCTGCTCAGCCTCCACACACACTTTCAGATGAATTCTTCACCGACATCATGAGAAAGATATAACATGTCTCTCTCCTGTAAGAACCTCTCTTGGTCTCTTCCCCATTGTTGCTTCTACTGGAATTTTCCCATGCTCATCTCTGGTGTTCTGCAAGCTGGCTCTCCATTCCTCTGAGTAAGCCGGGGGGGTCTCTGTATCACACAGGCACATCTAGTATAAAGCAAGAGTTGGTTATCAGTGGCTTCTTAAATGTTATTTCAGATAAAGAGGGGGGAAAAAGATGGTGTGAGTAAGATCATTGTTTGAAGTTATCCGAATAAATCCAGCCAAAGAGAGGATGAAAGTCAGAAGTCATAATCCAACCAGAAGGCATTCGATGGCCTGGGGTTACTCATCTCTTTTTCAGAATGATACTTTCAAATCTTCACCAGCTTCTTGCTAGAGGATGACCTTCGGAGGTTAGCCTTGACACAGGTCACCATCCAGTGAAATTATGGTTGGCAGACACCAGTAATCTTGCTCTGGGTTGAGGTCCAAAATGCTGCATCAATCACTAACTAAGCTGTCTTTTAGTTTCCTAAAATAGAAAATAGATTATCCATCCCCGGGCAGGCAAAGGTTTCCAGGGTGTTCAGCTACACACTGTTTCTCCATTTTGCCTTTGTTATTTCTCTGCAAATCCATTTATCCTCAAAGGTCACTTTGAAATGTCATCCCATTCCCTTCTGTGTGCCTTCCTCTGCTTTCTGAGGGGGTACTGCCTCCCTCCTGCTCCTCTTGAGCACGGTATCGAGGTGCCTTTAGTCTTTCAGGAGATCATTGTCCCTGTCATCTAAAGTCAAACACATTATGACAGGACCCTTCTCCCCAGTTAGGACTCCAAAGTGGCTACGAATCTTAAATCATTTGGTGTGTGTCAATATCAACATCCTGGAAGATAAAATGCTGTGTGTGTGTGTGTGTGTGTGTGTGTGTGTGTGTGTGTGTGTATGTATGCACACGCGTGCATGTAAAAATACCATGTGAATTTTAGACTAAAATGTCCTTCATTTTCTGGTAAAGAGACAAAATAAGTTAGTCTCAAGGACACTGAAGTGGCCAAGGAGGAAGGGAAGCTGGTGGAGGGGGGCTACTCTTCTTCAGAAGCTCAAACCAGGAAATAGCTGTGTGACCCCATGGACTTTTTCAACAGATTATCTGGGGAAGACAAAAGGCTTCCTTCCAGGAATTGATGATAAAGACACAAAGAACCAAAAGCGAAAAAAGACATCTGTTAGGAAGCTGGGTCGGTGAGGAACAGGTTCAATCCTTGAATAAATCCCCAGTGCCTGTACTTTACTGCTATTTTAATGTAGACCTTGCCATTCATCTCCTACTTTTTCCTAGAGTTTCCTGGGAGAGCTGTGAGCTATCTCCACTACACTGTCAGAATCAGCTGCCTCTGATCCTCCTGCCATGAGGGAGGAAAGCTGTGTTCCCAAAAAAACGCTTTCATTAGGGTCTCTCTCCAGGGATGGAGACAAAGGACACATCCAAACAGGTGCCACCACAAGGCCCTGCTTCTGCTTTGTTTGTCTGCAGCCAGGCGGAAGCCAGGTGTTATCAGAGCTTTTCAGATGTGCACCTCTGACAAAATCCAGGGTTTCTAAAGGATGAAAATGTAACTGCTTTAATAGGAGGCCCAGGAAGAGTCATAGAAATGCCCTGGTCACTCTTGGGTGCTACCAAAAGCAGAGCTCAACTCTTAGTTGCAAATATTCCTTCCCCCCGGCCTCTTCCTCCTGAGGTCATACAACCGAAAGACCCCAGAGCTAAACCGCTTGCAAAGAATGATAGCTGCAAAGGGCATCTTTAATTCAATGTCGTTACAGTCTGGGTAAGGTTGCAATGTGGTGCCACAGACCTTTTATGGTTATTTATTTATAATAAATAATTGGGCAAGCATGACACACATGTCGCAGCATGTATGTGGAGGTCAGAGGGCACCCTGTGGAAGCTGATTCTCCCCTACTACATAGATCCCAAGGATTAAACTTTCAGAATATCAGGCTTGGTAGCAAACACTTTTACCCGCTGAGCCATCTCGCCGGCCCACTTTTTTAAATAATAGGGAATGCATTTCCCTAGAGAAAGAATAATTTTCAGGTTTTTATCTTTTTTTTCAATGGACCTATAACCTTCTTTCTAAAAGGCAGACGCATAAAGGGACACTAGTTGAATTTAAGCAACTTGCCTAATTAGCTGAGTTTAATTCAGTAATTGAGAATATTTTGTCTTTATGTAAGAAGTCATTTTTGCTGTTGTTACTTCCAAGGAACAATATTGATAGAGAAATCTGTCACCCCATTGTTTGTCATGACAACCAGTCTAAGACCTTCTCAAATGCACTTACTCTTTTGGGCAGTTCAAGCCTCTAACCCTCCAAAATTCTTAAAGAAATGCCAGCTGGCCTTGTGGTGCTGTGAGTTCAAACAGAAACCTTTGGTGCCCATCTACTCTTCAGTTCTTTTTGAAGCAGACCATTGTTTATCCCAACACTCCTGCCATAAGGTGGACTCTATGTACACAATTGCTCTAAGGACCAATGGGCTCAGGGCAGTCTCCACTTTGGTGCTCTCTGCTTGTGCACACAGCTTCTGCCCTGTGTCCTCTATCCAGTCCTTCCTTGTGTAAATAAGGCTGGCGCCTCTTCCAGAGATCCCAAGGGTAGAATCCTATTGGTGCCAGGTACTCATTACAGTAAGCGGCGCCTGTTACCCACCTTGGGAGCAGAAGGCAAACGTAATGATAACAACTCTCCACACCAGTGGCTTCCCCAACCTAGTTACTTATTTTTAATTAAGATGACAATGCAACACCTTTCCATCTCCTTCAGGGATTGCTGTGTTCCAGATTAAAAGGGGCTGGAGAAGATGGTTCTGCGCACCCAGATCTTTGCTTCTAAAGACAGGAGGCCATGTTTTCTGGTTGGTGGTATTCGAGGAGGCATGAAGCAGGTGTTTTCCAGGAGGTGGCAGTGCGCTCTAAGGCAGGCTGGGCCTGCCTCCTGTATCACCCAAAGAATATTGTAATTGAGACATAGCATTATAATGCATTCCAGCCCACACAGCTGTGAGTGTCACCTCGGGAAGCTTCTTACCAGTTTCAAAGTCACCGCAGCCAGGGCAGGGAGATGGAAGCATGGGGTACACAAGGCAGAAGTGGGAGGAGGCACAGGGGGACAAATCAGGGACACTTGGCTGTTGTTGTGTATGGTGTTTCAATATTGAAGAGCCAGGGGCCACCCTGATACATATTTACGACTGTTCCCAAGCTCACCTCTGAAGACCAATAAAAAGAAGCTGAAGGACTCTTGTATTGTCTGCATCTTAATTCCAGGTTTACAAGAAATACTCCATTACCCTAATTCAGAGACCAAACATCCTTCCTTTATAAATGAGATGTCTCCTTGTCAGGAAGGGTGAAGAGCATGGTGAACCTGTCTCTCCCTGAGAGGTGTGGGTGTTGGGGGGTGGGGAGGATGATGAGAGGAGAAAGAGCTCTGCCTGCGAAGCAGCCTGACCCTGTGGCTCCCAGTGCCTGTCGGTGACATCTCAGGACCAATCCAGGGAGAGCAGACAGACTGAGGAAGATAGGAGAGGGTTTTCCCAGCTTTAGTCTATTGGTGGAGGTTCTGGTTTTCACAAATGCAGTGGCAAGTATGAATGAACCTGATAGGATCAGAGTAAGGGGCACTGAGATGACCATTCAGTGTCTCCACTTAGCTTCCTGGATGTATTCATAGCGAGGGAGGTCGGCTACCTCCGTTCAAGTCTCTTGTGTTTGTGTATTTCTTTACTTATAGCTCTTTGAACCTTGTCTGAGACCCTGATGTGACAGAGAAAACAATGAGGTTCGTTAGATGAGTTGCTTGGGAAATCTACACAGCGAATTAATATTTGAAGAAAAAGAGCTCAGCCTGTCTTTACCCGTGCACAAACATATCCAGAGACTGCATTGCTCTAATTGAGTTCTGCCTTTTCCCACCCACTCCCATGGGAAACTTGTTCTGTGCTCTCTGAAGAGGTCATCTGGAAAGCTTTCCCTACCGCATACATATATAGTTCTAAGAATAATCCAATTTACAATGCACAAAGTACCATTTGTATGCTGTGCCCATAGCCATTGAAAGACACCTACCTTTTCATTGGCATCCATTGTTTTATTTTGTATGTACGCTTGCATGTATGTGAGCACACACCTGTATGTTTATGTGGGTCCATTTAGAGAGACAAGGTGGGTGTTGGGAGTCTTCCTCAAATGCTACACCTTATTCACTGAGGCAGGGTTTCTCCGTTGAGCCCAAAGCTCACCTCTATGGCTAATTTGGCTAACTATCTGGCACCAAAGAGTCCATCTCCACATTTCAAATTTGGGAATTACCAGTAGGCTGCCATACCTACCAGGAAAACGTTTTTTAAAGTCAGAAAACAAAGCAGATTAACATACGATTAAGAGAAGAAAATTGGTTTTGAGGGCTAGATGATGTTCTTTCAACACTCTTCTATCAAGAGGCCAGTCCTTCTTAGGAGAAAGTCAACTGCATTCTGGGTAAGAAGGAAGGTGTATTCAGTTTGCAAAGCATGAGAAACAACTTACCAAATATAGAACATGGGTTGTAGCAGCGCAAAACAGCCTACCAACAATCAACTAAGGGGAGTAGAACATTCCCAGACAGGTAGACATGCCTGCCACAGAAGGCAGATGGAACACAAAGACTCCTTTGGGTAGCACATACCACAGAATATTCAGATCACTTAAAAGAATAATGATCAGAAACACTACAATACATATTATGGAATAAAATGGTTGGTTAAACCCTTGAACGTTGTGGTGTGGTAACAAGGTCCGATGAGCAAGGTAAGTTGATAGATGACAGGACACAAAGGAAAGCATGCACGACAAATGTAGGCATCCTAAACAACACACAGACAGAGCACTAGGACAACAACCCAGACCAATGTGACAGAGACATTCATCCCAGTAAGAAGGATGCAATGTCCCCCTTCAGTGACTTCTTGTTTGATCGATCTGTGTTGGCCACTTCCGTTTACCTCTTATATGGCTTATAAATCCCCTTGTAATTAAATTATTATCCAAAAATGGCTTCATATTTAAGTTCTAATTCAAGAAATCAAACATGTGCCTGATGCTCCAGTATCCCAGGTAGTTCCTATTGACCATCTGGCAGGCATGTGATATCATTAGCTATATTTAAACTCATAAATATCAGCCAAGAAGATTGAGAAGGTGCCAGGATGATACAAATTATTCATAGAAAATGATGTCCTATTGTCCAGAAAGGGCATAAGCCTGAAAAGCATCTCATTCAAAGTCAATTAGTACATGTGGCAATGTCCCTCCTCTCCATCACAGAGAGAGAGAAACCTCAAGTGTGAGAATCCCAGATAATACAACTTCAGTGTGTGAACAAGCCTAAAGCTTTTACATGCTTGGATATTGAGAATGGATTCAGTTTTACAGAAGAGCACAGGAAGATTGGTGCACGGATACTAGGATACCTTTAGATCGAGTATATCCCTTACCTTGGTCTCTCTATGCTTCCTATTGGTAAACTGTATACTGTGTTCACTTCCAGATCTGTAGGAAGCATTTCCATGTTGCTTTCTTAGCTTTAAAGCATAGGACAATGGGCAGCATCTGATTTCATCTTGTTTCAAGCCTTAGAACTTTAGCAGTGGGGTAATATGTGGTGACACATCATAAACTTGGGTCATTAGTTTGTAGACAAAAGAAGCTAATGAGGTAGTCACAGTATAAGGGAGTTTCTAGATATTAGTTCTTTCCCTACTAAAGAAAGAATGGAATCATGGGACTTAGCACATACAGGAAGCAGGAACTGAAGTGACAATGAGTGACTCTTATCATTTCTTTTGCCCTTGTAGTGACTGTTCTGAGGATAAAAATCTAGAGAAGGAGGAATAGATTCCACTTGAGTCATATGCTTGGTGGTACCTATGCGGTAAGTTCCCCCAGGAAAAGTCAATAGCCCCTGTAGCCAACGGTCAGGACATTTGAGAATCCATTCAATTAGTAAGAAGTAATCCCAGCATGGAAATTAGGCTACTACTAGAAAGGCAAGATGGGTGTGGAGAAAGCCATCTGGCCTTGAATTCACAATTTTCCTACCTCAGTCTCCTTTATATTGAGATTACAAGGGTGTGACTCCAAAACCAGTTGCTTCCAGGAATTCTTGGTAATCTATTACACATATAACTCAAACATCAACCCTGACTATTTGCTGCCATCAAAATCCTGTCTTGGAAGACATTGGCATATTCTAAATCTGCATAGAAGGTCTAACTATCTGACCTGCTTCTCACTTATGCAATTGGTTGTATGTGAAGCTAGTAGTGTGGGCAGGATGTACATTGCCCCAGCTAGAAAGTGTAAAAGTCGGTGTAAGTTGATTTACCTTTCTATTGCTGTGGGATCTTGCCATCTCATGGGGAGATGAGCCCTCTGTCAGCAAGTGTCCCTGCATGAGGTGGGACAACTCCTTTGCCAACCCTCCTGGAGCTGTTGAGTTAAGCCACACCAATTTGGATACTCTCCGTTTCCTCAGTCTAACCTAGCTGAGCCTTACTAATACAGCTAATACAGCTGTTTCTGTTGTTCTAACATTAGCATGGCAAGTGTATTCTTCCTTTAACCAAGCCCCTCCCCCCCCAAAAAAAAACCAGTCCTACCTAGAATTATGGTGTGCTATGTTTGGCAAAGACTCCAAAGTTCATGGAGTTAACTGGGCAGCAACTGAGACTCAGCAAATGAGTAAGATTGATATAGCAGCAATCCTTCCCAATTATCTAAACCAACCTCACGTTAAGGCAAGAGATTGTTTACTATACTTCTGCTGGAATTACAGGCACAGGCTCAAATCCAGATGCTTCAACTTATACATAATGAGATCATCTTCAGACATCAGAACACTTTGGTAAAACAGACATAATAATTTGTTTCCAGTCTTGCAAGATAGCTGTCAGAATTTGAGATATTGAATGTATGTCACTCACCATGGAACCTGAGCTGTAGGTTATGTTCAGCCCATAGAACGTAGATTTGCTGCTAATCTTGAGTATTCCTGCTACTTCCAGAGACTGTAGGTCAATTTCGTAGGGAGGAAGACTATTCTATCATATACGAACTCCCTAATCTCTCTCTCTCTTTCTCTCTCTCTCTTCCTTCCTTCCTCTCGCTTTCTCTTTCTTTCTATCTTCCTTCTGTCCTTCCTTTCTTTCTCCCCTTCATTCTTCCCCAGTTGTACTTTTTTCCAAACAAGTTTTTGACAATGTCCTACATGTTTATAATATAGTATGAAAAAATTCATACCTGCGATCCTCTCTTTTTATCTCTCACTCCTACAAACCCTGTTCTTTTTTCCAGTCACCATCCCCATACTCTATTGTTGTGTGCAGGTCTCGTGCAGGTGGCCATATCTACTGAATGTTCATCATTACCTCTGCCATGCCATATCCAGAAGATTGTGTCTCACATCATTGCTCCATGCCTTCAAGCTCTTACAGTTGTTCTGTCACTCTTTTCATGATGTTCCCTGGGTTCTAAAGGGGGTAATATAGATGTCCCACTTATGTCTAAGAACCCAGCAGTCATTTGTTTTCAACATTTAGATGAGGTTTTGTATTAATTGTCACTCACTGTAAATAGAAGCTTCTCTGAACAAAGTGGATAGAAGTGCAGGTCTAAAGGCATAAAATGAAATATTTACCAGATACTTTGACTACATATCCATTTTACTGGGAAATGGGCTTTTGTAAGGTTTATAATACCAAGCAGATATTTCTTTGTGTGAAGCAGGTCAAGAATCTAGTCTTAAAATGGTTGGTTACATCAAAACAAGCATGCCACTCTTGTACCAGGGAGACCATTTGCACCAGGATAGTTCCACCAGTATTATAGGTCACAGGATCCACAGTTGGGTGAGAAAGGCTTTAATGATTTTTTTTTCCTTAGGCAAAAACCCACATAGCTCCTTTTCGCACTATGAAAAGTGGCCAATGAGGTGAGGGCTTCAGCTTAGTTCTAAGAAAGCTTTATCTCAGTCTCCCTCTTCTATACCATCTATATCTGGTAGGCAGATAAAGAAGGCTCTCTTTCTTAAGCAGTAGAGACCAGTGTCATTTCTTCTCTCTTATGGCCACTTACCAAATGCCAGAACACAGCTACTCCATGGCTTCTATAAGTCTCTCTTCAGACATTTTTGCTTTTGTTTCTCTAAAAATGTATTTCCAGGCAATTCATCCAGCCATGACCTTTATTTTCAAATCTCTGTCAGAATTGTCTAGCAAC
Source organism: Mastomys coucha (assembly GCF_008632895.1). NCBI lineage: Eukaryota > Metazoa > Chordata > Mammalia > Rodentia > Muridae > Mastomys > Mastomys coucha. Next base: position 90,181,038 of record NW_022196896.1, read on the forward strand.
AAGTAGGTGCGCCATAAACAGGAAGTTTTGAGTTCATGTATCTTTAGCCTTTAAGTTACAGTTTATATAAATATATATAGTTGAACTCACCTATGACCTGACAAATGCAGAACACTAGAAAAAGGACCTCCTTCAGATTGTATACCTCCTACTATGACCTGGATACCATACTGGAATGTGGACTACCATATCATATGCAGTTGGAATTACAAAACCTTTATTAGGAGCCAAGTCATTGAACAATCAGCTTGTGAAATCCCCCATTTATTTTTTATTTTTTGGAACTAACTATTATCAAGTCATGTTTCTTTCAAGCTATTATTATCAATTCAATGTTAATCTAGTTAAAGAATCTTTATTAATCCAGTTACACACAATCTTATTGCTTAGGGCACTAAGTCTCTTAAAGTTTTTCAGTGTCCTTGCTCTGTCCCCTGTCGCATTACCTATTTCTTCCAGTTGAAGTGTCAGTGGGAAGCAGAGATCCCCATGCAGCCTCCATCACTGGCATACATGATGGCTAAAGGAGATGTGAAAATCACCTCCAGGATGGTAAGAGCTCACATATATTCCATGGGCATGTTGCATTCATTACTGTGGTGGACACTCATTAGATATTTGGAGAACTATCTCTATTTTCTTACATGACAACAAAAGGCTTTGTCTCTGGCATGTGGTTTCACACACACAAATCTTAAAGGTTTGCTTCTGGCCTAAAATTGATTGGCTCAAAGTTTCCTTGCCACAACAGAATCAACCAAAATTCTTTCTCCTGAACAAAAAGTTGGGATGTTGGAGTCCAGTCTAGTCTCCTTAATGAAAGAGAGGGGAAATGTTCATAATGTTCAAGATTATCAGATTTATGATTCTTCACTACCAAAGCCTGTGAAGTAGAGAAAGAACCTTGAAAGAGGAACAGAGATGAAGGGGGAAGAGTCTGTGCAAATAAATGGTCTTAGTCCTCTGTGGCATCCTCATCCTTTGTAACACAGCCTCTATTTTATATTAAGTCACCTTGGTGGAAATGATCATGACCTGAAGACAGAAAGCCCAAATTAATTCAAGTACTTCCTCATTTTTGTAACCCCTTGGTTCATCAAAGCCACCTTGAAGCAAGGTGACTCCCTCCTAGCTCCTTCTCCATCTGTTTATTAGTTTGTGTTTTACTCTGCTCTACCCAAAGGACTCTATTTTAAGTCAGGTGTTTGTAGAACTTGAAGCCATGGTATATATTCAGCAATGATTTTCTTGAGGAGATGCTTATTCAAGAAGTTTTCTTGGAAGAGAAAATGAAAATAAAAAGAAATGTGAGTAAGGAGGTAAAGTGTTAGGTCATCTCAAGTTGGTCTTAAGTACAGGAAGATCTAGAAATAAACTACATTATACACTGGTTTTAGAATAAAGAGAAAGGGATGGAATTTTGTGTTCCAGTTTTATGGCCAGGGTAGAAAGCAGGGCTAGGCAAGGTACTTCACATCAGCCTTTAGCTATTTCCTAGGGAAATGGTGAAGCTTTTTAAGTTGTGAGTCACCAGTATGACTAGCATCTGGGAGAGGGCTTTGCAACCAGGTAAAGGTTGTGAATGGGGTACCAAAATGGTAACATCAGAGTTATTTATCATAATTATAATGCTTCCTTCTTTATTCTCTTCAAGGACAGAGACTACCAAACCTCTCAAAACACAGAGGACCTGATAAATACCAGTTATCCTTTTCTGACTTTTGTTATTGCTTCTGTCTTTGTTTTATTGCTGTGAAGAGACACCATGACCATAGCAACTCTTATAGTTGGGGCTGGCTTACCGTTCAGAGGTTTATAGTCCATTATCATCATGGTAAGAAGCATGGTAACACACAGGCAGACATGGGGCTGGAGAAGGAGCTGAGAGTTCTACAACTTGATCCACAGGCAGCAGAAGGAGACTATGAGCCACAGTGGGTGGAGCTTGAGCATCTGAGACCTCAAGCCCATCCCACAGTGACATACTTCTTCCAACAAGGCCACACCTACTTCAAAAAGGCTACACCACCTAATAATGGCATTCCCTATGGGTTAAGCATTCAACACACGAGTCTATGGGGTCAATTTCTATTCAAACCACCCCAGCATCAATCCTTATGTTGTTCTGTAAAAATATAATGAAGATGAGAGAGGTCTATGTAAAATAAGGGTAGGTGATGGTATCTGCCATGCCTCTGTATCTTGTAGTGGGGACTCTAACTTTGCTGCCTGTGTCCATTTCTCCTTCTTCTAAGAAGACAGAATGCTTGTCTCCCATTGATTACTGGCACAGATGCCATTCTGCTCCAGGACTTAGTCCTATCATTTCCAGATGTCCACGTTTCCACACCTACACAAATTGCCTTTGAAGTGAACACATCATCCAACTTGGAGCAATAAATGCAGGGATATTCTTCCTAGGGGGGTTGATAGAACATTCTTCCTTGGTCTCATTAAGGACTGGGAAAGATTCTCATTCTTCTTCACCCTCTCCCTCCCCCTTCCCCTTTCTCTTCTCACTGGCATTGGTGATAACAGAGCTTTGAAGCCATTTCTGGAACCTGAGCTTGAGAGAAGTCTTGGAAGAAAGATATGGCATCTCAAGTAGACAAAAGGCCCTCATAGCCATGTTGCCCCTCAGAATATGGTGGATCTCTGCCTTCCGCCATATCTGAAGTCATCATAGTCTCTTGAGTCCATCTGTGTGTGAACCAAAATTCCACTATTTGCCTTAGCCATTTCAAATAAGGCTTTGTTTTTTGAAACATAAACTATCCTAAGTGATAGACTACAGGGAGTGGGAGGAGGAATGGATTACAGTCTGGGAATGTCACCACCCACTTGTTTTTGGCAAACTTTCATGTGCAAACCCTCCCCTAGAGTCCTGCAGTTTGTTCACATTTAAAAACAGGAACAGACAATACAGCATCCATGAAAACGGCTCGTGCAGCATCCTGACCTGGCTGTGAGTGCCTTCTCTTCCACTGGGTGTGTCTGACTTAAGAATTTGGTGTGTGGTACACTGGCTTCTGCAGTCATACTGGCTTCATTTGGAAGACCTCCAATTGTCAGCACAGCTTTGCAGAAAGATCTCCAAGACATGAGAAGAAAATGACTTCTCCTCTCTCTCTCTCTCTCTCTCTCTCTCTCTCTCTCTCTCTCTCTCTCTCTGTGTGTGTGTGTGTGTGTGTGTGTGTGTATGTGTGTGTGTGTGTTCCTTCTAAAGCTTATATTGAAAAAAAAACTTTTGTTGAAACTGCATTTACATCCTTCTGAACTCCTTTGGAAATAATGAAAGCACCAAAGATAGCTTAGGAGTTACTCAAGAATCAATTTATGATTCTGTGTGTGTGTGTTCTCTCTCTCTCTCTCTCTCTCTCTCTCTTACACACACACACACACACACACACACACACACACACACACACACACTAAGAGCTGACCTAGGAAGGGGTTGAATGCAAAACCCCATTCTGGCCATGCATAAGATATCAGGAGCCAGTCAATCAGTTTATCTTCATCTTCTTTCTTTCCCCCAACTTTTCCCAAGCTCTCCTGTGAGAGGGCTGTGGAATTTGCCCACTCATGGAGGCTATTGTGCTCCTAGATGGATCTTTTAGAAATAATAATCTCAGTTATTATCATGGTTAGTTCTCTCTCTTTGTTTCTTTTCTTCATTTACAGTGCCTAATGCCATCTTTGACCAGATGGAGAATGCAATTAAAATAAATATAATGTAATATAAAAATAAAACAGAACATATTGCTTTTGCAGGGCAATCTGGGCCCAAGATTTTCTGCAGTGGAAATTACTGGCTAAATAAACCTATCTTCTCATTGACACAAAGCTGAGAGAAGAGGCAGGTTTCAACAAAAAAAGAGAAAGAAATGTGATTATTTCCTAAATCAAGGCAAGAGAAAATTTTGCCCAAATGGAAAATTATTGAAGTAGAAAAGGTTTTTCCTTTCTACCTTTATATAAACACCATCAGAAAAGTCAATACCACAATTCAGGTGCTACAGGGAGTGAAAATAAATGGATGGGGTCATCTCGAAGACGCTTCCAATTTAGTCTTGCAGAATCCACATTGGTGAAAAGGAAGCAGAGCTGCACACCAGGTGACCTTGAATACAGAGACATCACAACTGCATTCTGGCTATGTGGTGCCCTGTGTTCCTGTGTTACCACACCTGAAATGCAGTCTTGCCAGCAGATATTTCCAACACAGAATGGTTGGACTATAGCTTCTAATACTCAGTCATTGTAGGGACTATCTCAGTAAAAGTGTACAATCAATGCAGACTCAGATGTGCACACATGAGGATTTTTGGAAGGATCCATGCTTTTCTCTTACTTAGAACATGACAATCCTGCACTCTTGGAAGACAGGAAACAGAACCTTGAAACTCAGGACCCACAGAGTCTCAGCAAGACTTCATGTGGCTGTGGGTCATTGGTTTCTACCTCTTTCCAGGCACCAACTGTCTCTTTCTCACTTTGCAGTAGTCTCTTTTTACATGGTAGCCTTGAAAGGATGTCACCTCCCCAGAGGGAGATTCCTAAAAAACTGATTATCACCCCATGTCCGACGTCCCAGCAAAGACTCTAAAATTGGGCCAGCTGTCCATCTATGACTTGTAAAGGGATCTCTATCAGTTACTGTAAGTACAGTACCAAGAATTCACGCATTTGCATGGGTGAATCATTCTCAGAAAAGGCACATCAAGCCTGGCGTGGTAGGGCGCATCTTTAATTTCACCACTTAGGCTGAAGCAGGTGACTCTTTGTGAGTTCCAATTCTTAGCAATTCTAGCTCCCACAGAGCTAGAACTGCATAGAGAGGCCCAGAGAGAAAGACAGAGACAGAGACAGAGACAGGCAGAAAGACAGAGAGGGAAGGAGGGAGGGAGAGAAGGAAGAAAGGAGGGAGGGGAGGGAGGGGAGGGAGGAAGGGAGGAAGGGAGGGAAGAAGAGAGAGAGGTAGATCAAAAGTTCTCCCATTATGAACTCGTTCCAATTAATTAAAGATATTCCAATTCACTGAATTTTTTTCACTTATGTTCATTTCTGTGATTGCAAACCATAAACTGTATCTTTATTCTTCACGTTGTATCTATTTCTCCTTTCCAAATCTTGAAGGTATGGCTGATAGAAGCATCAGAAAGCTGATAAGGGTGGGGGAATCTCCTGATAATATTATTAACTCATTTCTCTTTGAAGCCTGTGCGCATACCAAAAATCGGCAGAGACAAGGCTTTACCTGAAGGATTTCTAAGTCTGGATAAACAAAGAAGCTTGAGAAAAGTTGAAAGGCCATCACATACCTGTTACATGCCAAGAGGAATATCTGCAGTGTCACTTGAAAGCAGAATAAGTAAACATGCCATGAAGAAGCCTGATTCAAAGGCATACTTAGGGATAGCTGTTGATACTCTGGTAATACAATTTTAATTTTTTTTGGCTGAATATTTTTTGCTGAAAAGCAAAGCAATTTTTCTTTGAATATTTTGAGTGCTAATATGAGGAGTAATCTATTTCATAAACATTTAATACGGGCAAATCACTTTGTGAAATGTAAAGTTAACCATTTAATCCTTGGGTTCATCTCATGAGTCGAGTATTATTAGTATTTTGCAGGTGGAAACATTAAAGCCAAGGGAAGCTATGTGGCCAGCCATAGACACACAGCTAGTGAGTCCATGAATCCACTTGCCCAGCTCTGTCTACCACTCAAAGTGTGTCCTTATGTGGCCATTTCCATTACATTCAGATCTATTGCACTTGGTTTGATGGCTGCAGCTCACAGAAAGAACAGCAGATATGCACACAGTCTAGCTCTTACCTATGTACGGAGTAGAGCTCCAACCTTTGGGAAATCCATCTACCTTTGTGAAGCCATTTTCTTCAATGCTGATGATGGCACCAAACATCAAAGTCTTTCCAAACTACGGAAGCGAGTGAGAAGCTTTATGGAGAACGAACCCCAAAAGTTTAATTTTCTCTACATTCTGCCACCAGTCATCAGAGAACTGACCAATGCAGTGGAATAAGATATTGTTTCCCTTGACGTCCAGCCTGGAAATGTCGACAAAAGTTTAGGTGACATAGAAGGGAAAGTTAGCTCTATTTTTAACGGCTGGCATTTTGGCTCACAATTGACTCATCATCTCTCTCCCACGGCAGCTCCTACTCCCTGCCTGCCTCACCCTACCCTGCTTCTGCAGCCAGAAGCGGATTCGGGGTCACCTTCCGATCAGATCGCAGAATGTTCCCCAGCCAAAGCATCCCCACATCATATGAAGAACATACGGCTTGAGACTGTGTGCTCTTGACTGCGCTGTCACCCGGTACTGGCTCTGGCCTTCAGTTGCCCTATCTGTAAGATGACAGGGATGAAGAAATATCTACTGGGCCCTTTCCAGTTTTGATGCTCATCCCCCAGAGTGAGAAAAGACAACACTTCTCAAGGTTTACCCAGTCTCCTCGTCCAAGCCCATGGCGTTTTTGGCAGAGAGAACACTAAAAAAAGGTTGTCTGCGCGCCCCAGTCTTTCCTGCTTTCTAGGGCTAACAGATGCGAGGTTAATACTCAGCGAGAGCTGCAAAGTCAGGAAGAACACAGCCACTGAGACCCACTTCCCACGTGCTTTGCACATTCCAATGTGACATTTGGTGGCTTATTCTGCACGCTTTACTCACTTCTATTCTAAAAAGACATGTACTTTAAGGGGCTCCCTCTCATAGTGAATACTTGGGCAAGCAATACTTCTGCAGCTCCAGGTATGAAAGACTTTTAGATCCTGCAAGCTGGAGTGCCAGTGGGTGGGCAGCCTGTGGCTGATTTTGATATAGCCTCTGCCCTCGTTACACACCAGGGATCAGAGGACACAACCTGGACAGCACTTGGAATTTTCAGTTCAGATATTTGAGATTCCAACTTCACTACTTACTTGCCATCTGAGTCCTGGGCAATGGTTTTGAACATTAATGTGCCTCACTCCCTCATCTGCAACAAGAGGATACCATGCATTTCTGCTTCATAATATAGTGGTTAGAATTAAATGGCATTCTTCACACAAATACTTAACAGGGTGCCCTATTCGTAGCAAGCATTCAAAACATGGTGGTTGATATCATTATTCCTCCAAATATTTGTTCACCTACACACAATAAATTCAAGAAAAAAAAAAGCAGTTCCGATTGTAAAAACACAGAGGCCAATTAGCCCTATTACATAAACAAAACAATTATGATTTTCCATTCCTTTGAGTTTCCAAGCAAAACTATGGGTATAAAATTTAGAGCAGAGCCAAATTGAATTTCCAGGAAAGTGATATCTAAGAAGCTTTTAAGCAAGGGAGAGGTTTGTTGGCTCAAAGGCATAAACACATCTTGCCCTTGGAAACAGAGCAGGGGCAGACAGTGTGGCTGGCCTCTGACCACTTATTAGAGAACTTACACCTGCATAAAGACAGAGGTGCTGGTCAAATTTAGCTCCAGTCCATGTCTTTGCTCTCTTCTTCTTCTTCTTCTTCTTCTTCTTCTTCTTCTTCTTCTTCTTCTTCTTCTTCTTCTTCTTCTTCTTCTTCATCTTCTTCTTCTTCTCCTTCTTAAGATTTATTTATTTATTTATTTATTTATTATATTTATGTACACTGTAGCTGTCTCAGACATACTAGAAGAGGGCATCAAATCTCATTACCGATGGTTGTGAAACACCATGTGTTTGCTGGGATTTGAACTCAGGACCTTTGGAAGAGTTGCCAGTGCTCTTAAACACTGAGCCATCTCTCCAGCCCCCACTCTCTGCTTCTTTACGTCTTTCCTCAATGAGATATCTGCATCCCCAGAGGGAGCCTGGGGAAACTGGGTGTTGTTGCAGAATAAGGCAATGATGGAGAATGTAACAGTAAATCAATCATTCTTATATCATAGGCATGCTACCTAGGGATGGAAATATTTGCCTGTGTACAGGGGCCACCCATTTAAGTAACCATTAGAATCAGGCAGGCAATAAACTTCAAGCAAATAGACTGCCTTGGATTTCTATAACTGTTGCTACACACATCCATTGCACTGTATCTTCTCATTTTACAAAAGAAGTACAAAGTACACAACTCTAGCTCTAATATTTTAATCAATGGAAATGTGTGTAAAGGAAAAAAATGAAACCCCATAGAGTCTAAGTCTCCTGGGCACCTAGCTGTAACAAGGGCTTGGGACTTGTAGGTAAGATTGGCTTTGGAGGGCTGGAGAGATGGCTTAGAGGTTGAGAGCACTGACTGCTCTTCCAGAGGTTCTGAGTTCAATTCCCAGCAACCCAGCAACCATACTGGTGGCTCACAAACATCTGTAACAGGATCCAATGTCCTCTTCTGGTGTGTCTGAAAATACAGTGTCCTCATATACATAAAGTAAATTTTAAAAAATTTAAAAAGATTGGATTTGGATAACTTAGGAAAAAAGAGACAGTGGCAGACTTCAGTAACCAGTGCTTCTGGCTTTCAAACTTACACTTTCTAGAGAATAACTGATACTGAACCAACTTATCTCCACAGCAGGATAACCATAATAAACGTATAGAAAGCATCTGTTTTCAAGCGTTAAATAGTCAGTGAGAGGATCCTAGACAGGAGGGAAACTACAGGATTTCACAGTTAGATGAATGAGACTTTCCATCCACATTGCAAGAAGCTGGATGTCAAGTGAAAGTGTTGTCTTGCTGAACTAAAGGGGTCCAGGATAGAGCTCTAAGTTGCAAATCTGTCAGTCGTTCACTGGGCAGGGTATCAGCAACAAGAGACTTCCAAAAGGTGATGCCCTGAAGTCTGTTTAGGGGTTTGTCATTGATACTTGGTGGGCTGGATTAGCATTTTTCATGACAAGATTTAAAAGAGTTCAGGAGAGGAGTAGGTACTCTGGGTCAGAGACCTAAAGGAAAAGGACAGGAAGAAGGTTGAGCTGTGCTAGGAAATGCTGGAGCTTTGGCACACCTAGAAAGAACTCCCAGGCAGCAGATGATCAAGGGGCACTTGCTCCCATCTTAATAACTAGTCTATGCTAATGAAAATCAGGGATTGGTGGCATAGACAGCATTTGGAACACAGCAGGAAAGCATTCCCCTAGAACACTGGTCACCCATTGTTTAGTTAACTTGAGTGGAGATGAGGCAAGGAAAAGTTATCCACTTCTACACTTATGTGCACTTTTTGAGTGTTGATTTTATATATTTTTAGTAAAAGATTTAAAGTGCTTGTATACATAGATTAATGTAGATAAGAGGAAGGAAGGAAGAAAGAAAGAATGAATGAAAGAAAGAAAGGAAGGAAGGAAGGAAGAGAGAAAGAAAGGAAGGAAGGAAGGAAAAAAGGAAGAAAGAAAGAAGGAAGAAAGAAAGGAAGAAAGAAAGGACGAACGAACTCGCAGGGTATTTGGACATTCAAGCTGAAAACACTAAAAAAGCCTCACTTAGGGAGTGAGAGGTTCATCCTAAAAAAAAAAAAAAAAAAAAGACCACACTATAATATTAAGGTCAAAACCAAAATATACAAAACTAAAGTAGTTGTCTTAAGTTGATTAGTTATCAATCAAGAGCCAACCAACCAGTAATCCTGATGGAACCTTCTCTGCTCTCTAGTTACTTGACTGTTTCTCAGAAAGAAATTCAATACACTTGGAAGACGACATAACTGTGCTTTCTATATCCTATCATTCACAAGGTCCACCAGGCACAGGAGAATTAATATATGTTGGAAGATAAAGGAAATATGACTCAAAAATGATAATCAGCTTAGACAGCAGAGACAGGAGCGTGAAAGCAGCTATCATAGCTACGCTCTGAGACAGACAAGAAAAGGTGATCACAACGACTGAGCTGTTGGAAACTATCATCAGAAAGGTGGAGACTGTAAAAACAACGAATGGAACTCTGCACATGAGAGTGCAACTGGAAATGAAGTCCTCACCATAGTATAGGCCGAACAGCGCATTGGAAACTGGAGAAGAAAGAGTGATTATGAAGACAGGTCAAGAGATAGGAACCTGGAAAGCAGGAAAAGGATGAGCAAAGGTTTGTGGTTTGGCGGGCATCATGTCGTCCATAAGATATGTGTAAAGGAAAGAAAATGAGGAAGAAAAAGTGTACATGAAGAGTTAATACCAAAATTACCTCAATTCGGATAAGTAGGTCAATAAGTGAGTCTAAGAAACTTGACAAGCTCAAGAAACACAAACGCTGTGTGATCTAATTCATAAGTGGGCTCTTTAAACAGCTGTGTGCTTAGTAGCTGATTCCAGAACCGTGACTATCAGAAACAGGAGAGAATATGGAACAGTGGGTAATATCACTGTCTGAGCTCTGGATTACAATCTGGGATTCTATGATACAATATGTGAATTTAAAGCAACACATTATAGAATTCAAAATGGAAGAGAGGAACTTGAATTTATTCACCATGAAGCTGTAAAGAAACTTTAAGGTTAGTGGATCACCTTGGACTGGTAACTAATCAATGTATACATGAATCCAAGGTATTACATTGTACTTCATAAATATGCATAATTTTTATGATCATAAAACAAATTAATACATAGATACATGAAAAATCTTTTAAAAGGCCAGAGGAAGAAAAGAAGACATTAAAATTCAATAGAAAAGTGGAATGGGAAGATGGTATATTTCTTGCCAGAAACAGCTTGGGTAAAGAGATAATGTGAGGTCATCTTTAAAGTGCTCAAAACAAGCTGAACGATGCTTTCTGTGAAGTCTGTACACTGAGAAAATGTCATTTTAAAAACCGAGGCTGAAATCCATGTTTTCAGACAAGTGAACTTGAGAGAATGCCAACATATGGACACTAGAAGTTAATGATAAAATATTCCTTTCCCAACTGAATGAAGCAATAGCAGCTAAACCCCTATCTATAGAAATAATTGAGAAAATATAAAATTACGTGTGGTATGAATTATAAAATATAATTTTCACTTCTTAACTTTGTTGTAGGCAGCAAACAAGCTCAAAACAGAAGCAAGCTTTTTAACCTTCAGTATTGGGGTATATATGATGGATACAGAAACAATAGCAGAAAAGTGTGGTTTAAACAGAATGTTATTGTTATGGCCCTTACAAATCTTGTGTGAGACATAGAATATCAATTCTAAATAGTTGATGATGAACTAAGGATGCATGCTTTCATCTCTGGAAAAGGAATCCTCCAAGTTGAGATTGTGGATGAAAGTAATGGTACCCCATAATAACCTGTTAAAACAAGTTATTTCTACTCATTTGTAGCTAGCTATGCATGTGTATATTTCAAGCCAGCATCCCACTTAGGAGAGGGAAAGTGCCATTTTTCTCTCTCTGAGTTTGGGTTGCCTCACTTAAGCAGGGCAGCAAAAGGATCCATGTGACAAGAAAGCAGGGAAGAGAGCTGGAGGGAGGTTCCATTGGGTGTAGGGGCTTTCGGGGAATGGGGAAGATGAGGAAGGAAGGAGAACCGTCAATTTACACTGTTGGAAAATGCCATAATGATTTTTAATACCCTACATGCTAATTTTAAAAATAAATGATTTTTTAAATGCAAATTATCGGTCTGTTCTCAGAGTTATTAGCTCGGTAGCTCTGGGTAATAGGGACACCAGCTTTGATTTAAGATGGCTTGAGATAGCTTCAGAATCACTGGCTTAGAGCAACAATAAACAACCCCATATTTTTAAATGACAGTAATAAGGAAGCTAAGAGGCACAAACACCAGCATAGCTCGGACAGGAAAATTTATCAAAAGACCATAGTTATAAGACACTTGTGGGTCAATAGCTCAAAAATCCTTAACTGAATATCAGCAAGTTAAATTCCCTGAAACATAAAAAACTATATTGTGGTTTAGCCCAGGGATACTGGGGGAAAAAAAAAACAACAACCAATGTAACTGCACATTATGCAAAAAGAGAATAAATATGCTCACTAGAGGTAGGAAAATATTTGACAAAATTCAACATCCATTTGTTATAAGTATTTTCAGTAAGCTAAAAATACAGGGGAATTTGTCTCAACTCAGTAAGCGAGGCCTATGGAAATTCAAGTTTCTATAGCAATCGGCAGTGAATGAAGGAGTAATACAGATTCTTACCACTTACATTGAAATTGCCCTGGAAATCTTAAAACAAGAAGAAGAAAGAAGAAGCACAAAGACTTCGAAAGGAAGAAAACCAAAGTAATTTTGTTCATATATGCACATGATTATGGATAAGATGTTCAATGTGTTTCTATATACTAGCAGAAAAAAAAACAACAACAAAAAATTAAATAGTTGTGACTGCTTCAAAACCCACCAGGGATGCAAAAATAAATATAATTAAAATTATACTAGAAAATGAATGATATTTTCTTGGTATGTTTGGCAAATATACCAAGTTTATACCATTTCAGAAGAGGCACTATTACTAAGATAATTCCCCACATATTTATAGGGATGCTACACAAAATCAGTCAGAATCCTAGCTGACTTTTCTTTGTGAAAATCAGCAGCTTATAAAATGACAGAACACTCAAAGGTCATAGGAAGAAAACAATTGTGAGAAAGTGGGATACTTGGATTGCCTGCTTTCAAAGTTTGCCATACAGGTGTAACAATCAACAAGTGAGGCCATCATCAGGATACACAAAGGAGGATCTATGCACAAGGAAACCCAGGAACACAGTTAACTGATTTTTTTTTTGATGTAACAAGGAAAGGATCTTTTAAATAACAAAAAAATCAAAATACTATGAACTTTGCTCTCAACATGCAAAAAAAATAATAATTCAAAACAGTCTGTGTATTCAAAAGCTCTAGAAGAAAATGAAAATAATCAGAGTTTGGGAACTGGCTGAGATTTTTGAGACAAAATTCAGAAAAAATTAATATCAAAATGCAAATCCTTGAATTCATATTTTTCTCTTTCTCAAGATATACAATTGAATCAATGGAGAGCCAGAGCTCAGAAAACACACATCAGTTCTATTTGACGAAGTTCAAATTGGTAATCTTAAAAATAACTTCTACGAAGTCATAACGAAAAGATGACTAAATTTTAAAATATATTTAAAGCAGATGTTTCATGAAAGGAGATGGTGAATGGAAGCCAACAAGAATATGGAAAGTGATTAATATCCTTAGCTGTAAGTTAAAGGCTCTAAGGAAGTGTCCGGTATGCTGGAAATGCTTTCGATCTGGACTAGGCTGTCAACTCTATGAGTATACAGTCTGACAAACTTTGCCACACTTTCTATTTAGGACTCAGATCTCACTGTGGGTATATTTTACAAAACTTTAACCATGGTCACATAACCTACCCTTTTCTGGCTGGCTTGTTGCTATCTGGTAGTTTGCTCTTGAGAGTCAATTTGTCTTAAGTCGTTGATCTTTTGGTCACCTGTTTTACCTTCTGCTCTTTTGCATTCATCAGTGAATACAGTGCTTTGGATTTGGGAGAAACTGCCCTTCCATCAATTTAAAAATAGCTGGAGAGCATGGGAGGGTGGAAAGTAATGTGTTCAGTTCAATTTAGGCAATTATCGCATTGGAAGAGGAGAAATGCGTGGGACACCAATTGAGCAAGACTGATTAGACTCCACCGACGTAGAGGAGGACCCACAGAAGGAGGAATAAGGAAGTCATTCTGGGCTCCTGCTGCGGAGAAGGAAAGACCCGACAAGCTGTCACTCATGGTAAGGGTCACACTGATTCTTTTATAACAAAAGACAGGTTAACAAGAAGTAAGAGCAGACTTCCACAGTCAACGCTTTATGACAATGGAGCCTTCAGAGATGTAGAGCCAATGATCCTGGGAAAACTGGCAATTTTTAGGCTTAGGGCCAACGGTCAGCTATGTGGGAATGTAAGTGTGCAAAGAGAATATGATTTAAGGATAGCAGGCTGGGAGGGAAATCCAGGAAGTCCTGTCCAATTGGGGTTCTTTTTCTTGGCCTTTGCTATAGCATTCCTTCCTCCTGGGTATGGAGTAGGGCTCTCTGGAGCAAAAGTCTTCAAGAAAAGAGAGTAGCTTCTTCCAAGATCTCTAACTTGTTGAGAAAAAGAGGAGTTCTATTGTCTAGGTCCCTGCCTTGGAGAAGCAGAATTCCGGTTCCTATGATGGATAGGGAAATGGAATGCGAGACGGGGAGAGAAAACCAGAGAGACCATACTATTTACTTCCTTGAAAGTATTGTGGCCAGGCCAGGCCAGGCTCTGACCTAATTATTCCACATTATGTAGACTGGTTTCTTATTTTTCAGACTGTGTGGTGCTCTGAGGGGCTCCAGTTCACAAGAAGCTTTTGATTCCTTTTCTAAGAATGGAGGATGACTCTGTACCTTGCTGGATAGATGAAGGACACCATTTCTCTGATACCATCCACCAGGTGTGTGTGTGTGATCTGAGAGTTAATATCACTAATTAAAATTTAAATAAAAGAAGGTATGCCTGTCTCAGTCAGCGTTATCAAGGAAAACAGGTCACTCTGGCCGATTGATGATATAAAACCTCCGTACCTTGTGAATTTTCAATTGTTCAGTAAATTCTGACATGGAGGATAGACACATAGCATGCTCACAGTAGTCAACATGACAAAGAGCATCCTCTGGGGTCTATTGTGTTCCAACACTGTCTTAAGTGAGAAACAAAAAGATAATGTCCATTAATCAGGGAACGACATACAAGAGGGATCGATTAGGGCAGGACAGGGTACAGGCGATGCCTGGCTGAAGATGATGAGTTCTTTTGTGTGCAAATGGATTCAAAGCACCTAAATGAACCCAGAAAGGGAGTTCAGGAAGGCATTGGTGAATAATACCCAGAGCTCTGAATCTAATTTTTGTTCTGTAGGAGAAACTTGGGTTAGTTCCTATATATTTTTCCTTTTCTTTCAATCTCATCCACAAAATCAGCTCATTTCTTCTGACCCATACCTTTAAATTCTTTCAAAGTCACTACCAAAACAGTGACTTGGTTTGTATTTTGAAACTGGCCATTCCTAAACACAGGTCACACTCCATCATGCCTGGTCAGGGTAGGATAAAAGAGCTGTGTGTTTGTGGTTTAGGCCGACCCCCATTCTAGTCCTGGATCTGCCATTTGGAAATCGTCTTGCCTTATACTAGTGTTGTGAGATACTGTGTCATAGAGAACTCAAAATGAATCCAAAATGCTTAACATATAATCTACCTTGGCAATGTTGTTTTCAGATAACAAAAGGGAGTGAGTTTCACCAGCTAAGCAGAGCTAGGTAAAATCATGCATGAAACGGCAGTCCCTGGGCTCTTTCCCTCCTTACTCTCCCCAAAGTCCAAGCCTTCTTTTTCTCATCATTATATCTGCTCTCAGGAGAGGATGTGACATCAGTCCATGGCATCTCTTTGTTAAGGAGTTTACATCATCCTCCCCTTTGCCTGTCTGGGGGACTTCACATTCCAGACCTTCTGTATAACATGAGGAAGAACGCACTAGTTCTGGTTACAGGCTTTGTGAGCTTGTTAGAGGGTGGCTGGTGCATGGAGGGGCCCTTCCTGGGTCTGATGAAATCCTATGCATTTACCACGTGTCTCCCTTCTACTTGGCTCCTGAGCCTGCAGCTGAAAGCAGAGGACACTGCCTCATCACATCCAGTGTGCATGGGTCCTCTATCAGCTCTCCTGCTTCTTTCTCCCTCCCTCCTTGACAGACCTCCTCCTCCCCTAAGCTATGTGGTTTTATTTTGGATTTTAATTATTTTGTTATTAGTAATAGTAATTCTCCATAAGAGACAAATGGGGGAGAAGGGAGTATTCGTCTTTTATTTACTATTCTTTAGGTTAAATGACCACAGGTTAATTAAATTGAGAAGTGTCCCTCCAGGGATATACAAGGTCCCTGGTGGTCCAAGAAGGTAATAAAACCATGGTGAAACTGAAAGCATTTATTGCATTCTGCTTTAGTCTCCACAGCAGGCAGCACAGTCCAAATACAAATTTAGTTAATTATTGGGTGATTCAGAACAGGTTTTCTGGGAATTTAATTATCAAAATGGTCTGTATGGTACTACTATTGCTGTGGGGCAAATAACTTGGAGTTGTCCAAGGGCCAGTGGCCTCATGTCCTGACTAAGCACATCCACCCAAAGAGAGAACATGGAACAAAGAATTCTGCTTTGCTTTTATCAAAGAAAATGTCTATCACAGCAGCAGCCTCTTTTAGAAGTGTGTGTGTGTCCCTGTTTTCTTTATTCCTTTGCCTCTCTCCCATTAATTCATTAATTTTGTAAGTCTCTACCAGAGTCTTAAATTCTCCCAAACAATAGGGTAGACATCCCCAGCATCCAAGCAGCAATGAAATCAATAAAGACTTTGGAGGGAGGCAAGAAGAATGGTACGTGGTAATAGCAATTATTCACTGCAAGCAACCTAACCCATTTTTAATTTAATTTGGAGTGCCATTATTTCAGGATTCCAAACGCTAAGGTCATTTTAATCATGCAGATCCCGTGTCTTATTGAATTGTGGCAGAGAATTACTGTGTGTGTGTGTATGTGTGTGTGTGTGTGTGTGTGTGTGTGACTGTGACCCTGAGTTTACAAGGACATGCTGGGCAAACAGCCAAGGTGCCGTGTGCTTA
Source organism: Mastomys coucha (assembly GCF_008632895.1). Classification (NCBI taxonomy): domain Eukaryota; kingdom Metazoa; phylum Chordata; class Mammalia; order Rodentia; family Muridae; genus Mastomys; species Mastomys coucha. The sequence continues at coordinate 90,197,665 of NW_022196896.1, forward strand.
ATAATAATAATAATAATAATAATAATAATAATAATAATAATCTATACTTGAAGTTAGCGTGATGGCTATTAGTCATTGACGATCCTGATTAGAGGAGTACCTCCTCTTCAGACCCTGTAGCCAATGAATTAGCACTTTGGTGAGTGAGAAACATCACCGAATAAACTGTGTCTCTTGTATGGTACGAAGTACAACATAAGACAAACAACAGAGTAAAGCTATGCAGTAATTAAATGTACAATGGAGAGGAGAAGAGGATGGTGAGGGTCTAGGAAGAGAAATTTTAAAAGTTTGATTTTGTAATGAAAGAGAAGTATCTTTGCTGGAGAGCTAGCTTTGGGTGCATGATGAGCAAGAACCTATTTTGCTTTCTATGGAAAGAAGAAGAAGCTGGAGAACTACCTGGTAGAAAAAGGTGGATAGAGGTTTTAATCTTCTGTTCTCTTTCCTGATCGCTGTAATGGCTTAAATTCACACGGCATGCCAAGACGATCACAAGCTTTTGCATATATCATCAGCATTATTCAATTTTTTTTTTACCACAAAGCCTGAAATACACATTTTCTTTCTTCTATAGATGCTTTTCAAAGAAATGTGTTGAAAAAGAAGTGTGTAATCTGTTCTCATATATCAAAACACAGAGCAGGAATTTTTAAGTGTTCCTCTTTTCATCCTGTATCTCCAGATATTTTCAACAACTGTGGAAATACTTTGTTGGTGATGCTGATCATTTGCTTTGATAAAGAATTGGAGGGGGAGGGTAGTTCAGGGTCACTGCCCTGGCCCAGTGTACACACAGCCCTCGGTTCAGTCCCCACCCCACCCCCCACACCCCAACCCTACCCCCACCTCCCCACCCCTCACCCCCCCAACCCCCCATAGGACAAAACAGAACAAGCCGAAAGCACAGAGCCCAGGCATGGTGGCTTAAGCTGGTAATTGTTGCATTTGGAAAGCAGATGAGAGAGAACTGCCTCCAGTCCAAGGCCATCCTGGGCTACAGAGTGCCACCTTGTTATCAACAAAACAAACAAAAGGAATGAAATCTCAGCCTTCCACGTTATATGTGTCATGACTTAAATGGCTTTCAAGGTTCTCAGAAAAGACTGCTCTACCAAGCCACTTACCTCCTCTTTAGAGCACTGCAAGGATTTAATTAAGTTTTAAAGGCTTGCCTCATTCCAGCAGGCCCCTCTGCCCAGGTGGAAAATGGACTCTTTCCAAATGTTTTGACAAGGAGCTGCAAGAGGATGGAGATGCTCAACTAGTAGATACTGTGTCTATGCTGCTTGGCTCAAAGAGTCTCTGAACATGCTGAAATGGGCTTGCTCTGTGACATTGAAAGGCCCTTATCTGTCTTTCCTAAAAAGCCTCTAGCCTTTCTAGAAAGTGTAGCTTGTCATTCTGGCCACTATCTCATGTGACAAAATAATCAAGATTAAGAAAACAAAACTAGTAGTACTAATTGGCAGAAAGACATACACAAGGTGATTTTTAAAAAAAACTAGTTCAAAAACATTAATTCCTCCAATTTGCCTCCTAGGGAATGAAGACACAAGATGATCAATAATTCAAATGCCCCAGCAAAATGAGGACATATTATTGACCCCGAAGAACACAAAGGTTAATTTATCTGGAAAAATCACCTCTTGCCACCTGCTCTGGATGAGAAAGAAATTACGTTAAACCTCATGAGAAAATAGTTACCTCCTTCCCACATCTCAACATTTCTGTTGTGTATTGAAAAGGAATCTGCTTCTAGTGAAACCATGATCGAAAGATGTTTGAGTCATGCTCCTTACATATTTTAACATGTATATCGTCTTAGTGTATGCATAAGAGAAGCCATGGAGGAGGATTGGTAAGTGTCGATAATAACAAGCACATTTTAGAAGGCCACATATACTTTCTGGGGTGGGGGTGGAGCTGTTGTTTATCTATTTACTGGTTGTGACTTGCAAAGTTGGGAGATATGAATTGTGCAACATTAATTATGAAGCTGGTTAATAGAGAAGCCTAAAGGTTACCTCATCTGCCAGTGTAACTTCTATTCTGTATCTCCCCCTAAAATTGTTTTCAAAGGAGTTACTCCTATGTTTTATCCAATCTATAAATACTATGGCATTTTCTCAAGTTATTTCCAATAATTCAAATAAAAGAATACTAAATTTAAGTCATGACTCGTTGATACTAGATCTGAAATATGATCATGAACTCATAAAGAAGCATTTTGGTGCAAAAAAAATTCTCTTCTTTGAATCTATCTTAGAATGATATACAATTTGGTGGACAATTTTTCTTTTTATGATTACCCAAAATTCATCAGGTAATGATTCTTCTTTAGCTAGTAAGATCAAATTTCCTTTTGAGAAGTGTACCTCCCTAATGTATATGAACTCTGTTACGACTTATACATGGAACTACTCCTTGTTTGCTGGATAAATGTTAAGAACTTCACCTGGTCAGTTGGAGTTTCCTCCCTGTAAGCTTGAGCATGCTGCTCACCTACCCTAGCAGAGCGTGGTAAGAGCCAAAGTATATCTTCAAATAAAGCAAATGAAAAATTCTTACCCAGTCACCTCAGTTATTGTCCTTAGTTCTTTCGCTTGGTTTTTCCTTCACTTCTCTGCACCAAGCCTGCTGTCTTCCTCCCAGGATGCATATATCCCTCCAACCTTCATCTGTTCTCACTTTGAATAAATTGAATCCAGTCCTGATTCTAGCAGCCAATTGTTCTGACTTTCTGATTTAAAGACTCTAAGATGAACCAGAAGCAGAAGTGTTCTGGTCAAGGCTTGAGGGGAGCATAGAATAGGATGCAAGGGACTAGATGGTTCAGGCATTGATTCCATTTCTCCTTTGTGTTGTTTTAAGAAACATCCAGGGGAGAAAATAAACACAGCCATGGAATCTCTCAATTAGTCATGCCGCCTCTTGAAGAAGTTGTCAATGTTTAACCTTCTCTAGTATTTATTACCATTTTGTGTTCTGTACCCTGGATGGCAGTCTCCCAGCCAATTCTGATGTTAAAAGATTGGTCATGCTTATCACACCAAAAATGAAGCCTAGATTGCATTTCCAAATGACACCTCCTATCAGTATTCTTTTTAAAAAAAGAAACTGGGAAATTACAAATGAAATAAATTTTGAATTCTGTATCAGACCATGACAGCTCCTTAGCTTTAGAGACCCCAAAATCTGTTTCCAAATTAGATGTTTTATTAGCTTTAATGTATTTTCTAACCTGATTCAGACTCTAGGCTGTATTTTATAACTTGGGTTCATTCACAATTTTACTCTTCAAGAAATTACTGTATGAATAACAGCTGGAGAAGATCATCCTGTCTGCTCTGTTCTGAGAACTGAGATCAGAACAGCAAGTTAACACAGGCTTTCTCCTTGGCTCAGCACGTAATCTGCTTGAGTCACACAGTGGCTGAAACCTCAAGGAAGGAAAAGGAGAAAAGCAGTTGATATTTATTGAATATAAACTCTGCCAAGCACTATGCTAGGAATTTATCATACTTATTTTAAGAGAAATAAATTAATGTCTTGAGATGTTAAATAATTTTTATTTACTACACATTTATTGAAAATTAACTATGTACCGAAACCAGGCTAGGCCCTAGAAATACAAAGATGACTAAGCTGTTACAATAAATGGCCGAGCTATGAATTAAAGCCAAGCACATTCATTCACGAAGCTCAGACTATAATTAACATGTTTCCCTGTGCATCCTCTCTCCCAAGTTTCACCTCTCTTACCTTTAGAAAAGACTTGGAACTCAAAAGGACTTTGTTTCTCCAATGTGTTATCAAGCACCAAGGCAATGGATTCTTTATCCACACAATTGTTATTGGTTAATTTTAAATTAGTAGAATTTTAAAGGGAAAATAGTTAGATTTGCACTTGATTTTTTAAAAGGCCGCAAGTAAAAAATATGTAATACAATATTATTGTATTTCATAATTTAATAGGGGCCAGAGATTTTAGTTCATAGTTGCTTTCCCCCTTGTTGTGGTTCTGTAGCAACAGGACGGCATGGTAGAGAAACCAACGTGAAGCAAAGCAGTTTACTTCATAGTGGCTAAGAAGGATAGAGAGAGCAGGAAAGAGAGACCATGCTTCTGAAGGACATATCCTCTGTGACTTATGTCCCTCAGTCAAACTGGCTTCTTATAGTTCCTTTCATCTCCCAGTAGTCCACTTAGCAATGAGTCTATCAACAGATCAATCTATTGATGAATTTAGAGCCTTCATGACCCAACCAGTGAACAGCGCTACACTGAGACCAAGCTCTGGGGGAATGTGCCAGTCTAAGCCATCATAATAATCATATATGTGTGTGTGTGTGCGCGCGTGCGTGCGTGCACTCATGTGTGTGTGTGTGTGTGTGTGTGTGTGTGTGTGTGTGTGTGTGTGTATGTGTGCACGTGCATTCATTTAAAAAGATAGATATAAAGCACATTAACCTGCCTGGAGAAATGTGACAGTGCTATTCTAAAGAGGGATACTAAGATAAAAATAAAATGGGGAACATGTTAGGAAGGATGAAGAAGCAAGGAAGGAAGGAAGCAAGAGAGGAAGGAAAGAACATTGTTATTATAATGTCACCTAATAATCTTTAAGATTTCAGTGGTTTACAAAACTAAACATCTATTCCTCACACATCTGTAGGCCATCTTGGAATTGGCATAGCTAGATTGAGAACATGGTCACAAGTTACAGCTGGGTTCAGAGGTGTTCCATGTTTCTCCTTCTTCTTAGCCCAGAAGTCTACACATGTATGCTCCTGTGCTCGATGGATGCACCCAACTATGCTAATGGAATGGTATTAATGTCCCACTGGCCAAAGTGGTTGTATGGACAATCCCAGAGTTAAATGACTGTTCACCAGAACACTATGTCATGAGTCTGGATATATAATATTTAATATCACTACAGTAAATATTTGTTACCAATAGCTCCATGTACAATAACAGTAGGTAGATAGATGCTGGTGATATAGATATAGATACAGATATAGATATACACATGCAGCTGTAAAAGTAAGAAGAAAGTACAGAAGTGAATGCTGACAGAAAATAATAAAGTGAGGAGTATGATTAAGCAATCTCGCACATCTAAATTCCAAAAAGGAAACAAGAGCAGACAATAGTAGGAGCCAAGGGGAACCATTAGCAGACAGAAGAGTGTCACCGTGAATAATTTTAATTAGCCACTTCCATACTCATTATAGGCAACAGAGTACAAAAAGAACACAGTTCCCTCTTTATCTGAAGCTCATCAATGTATATAGCTTTTTTGTTTTTGTTTTAAATAAAAGTAAGTGAAACCCACCATGTGTGCAAAGACATGATGTGTTTCTCCTCTAAGTAATATTGCTACATGGTCAATAATGTCAAAGTGTTAAGGTCTACAATAAAGTGGTGTGAGACCCAGTCTGGCTCTGTGCTGTGTATGCTACTTGTTTTTATCTTTTCTCAATGTTTAATTTTTAATTAGAATATAGTTTCTTTATTTCCCCTTCCATTTTCTTTCTCTAATCCTCCCATGTCCTCATTTACTCACTTTCAAAGTTATGGCACTTATAAATATATATATATTTGTGTGTGTGTGTGTGTGTGTGTGTGTGTGTGTGTGTGTGTCTTTCAGTGTTGCTTATATGTATATGATTTCAGGACTGACTACTTGTTATTTTATAACAAATTAGGAGCTCTTCCCAGGGACAGACTCGTTCCAGGGAAAGATTCCCTTCTCAGGAATCATTGGTTACCTGTAGTTCTTTGTCTAGGGTTGGGAGCCTTGGAGACTTCCACCTTCCATGTTAGCATATTTACTGGTTTGTCATTATTGGAGTCTTGTTGAGGCAGCCATGTTACTACAATATCATGGGTATAGCTTCCCTGTCATTTATAGGCAACACGTCTCACATCAAACTTTCCAATCCTCTGGCTCTTAATATCTTTTCAGTTCCTCTCCCTTAATGTTCCTTGACCCTTAGGTGGAGAAGTTGTATTCTAGACATATCAATTGGAGCTAGGCATCCCACGAATCGGTTGTTCGCTGTATGTCCAGCTGTGGTTTTCTGTAACGGTCTCAGTTTGCTGTTGAAGGAAGCTTCTTTGATGAGCGGTGGGAGCTACACTTACCTGTGGGAATAAAGATAAGTGTATAGAATGCAGGTAGAAATTACACAATTTGGGGCTGGAGAGATGGCTCAGTGGTTAAGAGCATTGACTGCTCTTCCAGAGGTCCTGAGTTCAATTCCCAGAAACCACATGGTGGCTCACAACCATCTGTAATGAGATCTGATGCCCTCTTCTGGTGTGTCTGAAAATAGTCTGCTCACATATATAAAATAAATAAAATCTTTTTAAAAATTCCACAGTTCTAGTAAAGAATTAGCTGCAGGTTTTCCAGTAAGATTCATAAATACATAGCCCTGGGTAGTCGGCTAGGTTTCCATTATAAGATATGATTCTCCACCTATGTAGTGGACCTTAAGTTTAAATTAGACAGCTGTTGGTTTCTCCCAAGATACCAGTGCCCCTATTGTACCTTTAGGTATACCTTGCCATGCTTGTTATTGTTGTATGTCATGATCATCATATCTAAGCAGGACTGTTGATTTGGGAGCTTGCTTAGCAACCCTCTGGTATCACCAAGGACAATACTCAGGAAGGAGGCTAGCTGAAATAAAGTTATGACACCTGGGATGACAGTGTTTCCCCTAAGACCATCTGACAGAAACACAACCCCAGGCATGAGGCACCTCACTTCATGATGTTGGTTAGGCAAGTGTGAGAGAACCCCCCCAACCAATATCGACTGTTATTGTCACCTTTCTGCTGTGTTATTAATGTACTAAAGCCATCCCTTTGATGCTACAAGCATAAGTGGCAAAGCAGAAGAAATTCACACAAGGAATTTGCATGAGGGTTGTTTATGGAAACATAAGTGAAAAAAAAATGTGGTTCAGAGCACATCTAGACAAAAAACTTTCATTTATCCATAGGCAAATCAGCCAAGTATTAGGGAAAGATCTTACAAAGCAACGTGCAACTGATTTCTAAAAACACACAGGAACTTTGTAAACAAGCAAGAAAAGGACAGAAAACCCAAACAACAACAACAACAATGGACAACGGACAATAGACAAAGAACACAGGCAGGCAGATCGGGAAACTGAAGCAGCTACCATGCACTCATGCATCAAAAGATACATTATAATCATAGAACTGCAAGGATGGCCTGTTTCTTTTACAAAATGAGGTACCATTATTGCAAAATGTACCCACCTGATTGATCAAAATCAGGGATGGGGGGAAATTGTCTTCACTGGTGGTGAATTATAAATTGGTTAAAAACATCCTGTAGAACATTTAGTGAAATGAAATATGAGTACACTCTGATGACTCAGATATTCTCTAAGGAGTATGTTCTAGAGACTTCTCAGAGCTACCAGGAAAGATACCCAGAGAGGATTATTACAACATTATCAAAGTACCACAAGAGTGGAAGCAGCTAAACATCCACCAGAGAATCTGGGTCCCCTTAGATAGCCACTGACATGGTGAATATATGAAATGTGCTAAGCGGGAGAGTGTACATACACTGCACCGGTCTGCAAGACTCACACACAGTACCCTGAAGTTCACTGAGAAACGGATCCATCTCAAAAGTAGGATTGTGGATACAAAGCTGAGAAAGAGTGAGAGAGAGAGAGAGAGAGAGAGACAGAGAGAGAGAGACAGAGACAGAGAGAGACAGAGAGAGACAGAGAGAGAGAGGGAGGGAGAGACAGAGACAGAGAGAGACAGAGACAGAGACAGAGAGATTGATTTCTAGATTACCCTCTTCATAATTCTGTGTGTGTGTGTGTGAGAGAGAGAGAGTATGTGTGTGTGTATGAGAGAGAGAGTATGTGTGTGTGTGTGAGAGAAAGTGTGTATGTATGTGTGGGTGAGTATATGAGAGTTGGTGTGTGAATGAGTGTGTGAGTATGTGTATTTTTATGAGTGTGTGAGAGTGTGTATGTTTGTATGTATGTGTGAATACGTGAGTATGTATGTGTGAGTGTGCATGTGAGTGTGTGAATGTGTGTGTGTGTAAATGTGTATGTATGTGTGAGTGTGTGTATGTGTGTGAAGTGTGTGTGTGTGTGTGTGTGTGTGTGTGTGTGTGTGTAGGCCAAGGCACAATGTTAGATAACACCATTCCCTACCCTTTTTGAGACAGTCTCTTGTTGAACCTAAAGCTCACTGCTTCAGCTAGTGTTCATAGCCCGCAGACTTCTGGGATCCTCTTGACCCTCTTCCCCCAATGCACTGGTTATGGACATCCATGCCAAATGCCAGGTTTTATGTGAGGACTGGGGATCTGAATTCAGGTCTTGCTTTCCTAGCTTCCTCCCCCTCCCACTGAGACAAATCCCTATTTCAAAATTTTACAAAACACAAGACAACCGTATGGACTTTATTATACAAACTAAATAAATGTGCTGACAGCGAATTAAAAAGATCTGTGAAGAAGCATTTTTAATGGAACTGCCATAGGGTATTGATCAACAGAGAAATGTGTTTTAATATCAAGTTCCCCCATAGCCTCATGGCTCCCGGATAATGATACAGTTTTGGAACGTTGTGGCACCTTTGTGACATAGAGGGTATGAAAAAGGGTAGGTCACCGGAGGTATTCTTCAAGTCTTATAGCCTACCCAGTTCTTAGCCACTGTGTCCAGACTCCTTAGATAATATCAATGTCACAGGCTGCCTCCCTCCACATATTGCTGTCACAGCTACAGCTGTTCTTGGTGTCATGGCTTCCCTGCCGTGATGACTCAAACTCCAGACTATGAGCCCAAATCATCCTCCCTTAAGTTGCTTTCACCAGACTCTATGCCACATCAAGGAAAAAAAAAATCACTAACACAGTAACCAGAATAAAGCTAAGCCCTCTGAGGATACTGCCGTTCTGTCGAACCATGGCTATTAGATATGTATACTGATAAACAACAGCTGTGTCCCCCAAACGTTTCTTTCTACAGCTTAAAAGGTGTTCTGGTTAGAAACTTTGTTTTTAAGTTCCAAAAGAAGGGCAGCAGCGGTCACACAAGACTCGAGGAGAACAAGGCCATGTGTAGAGTTCCCTTGGCTTGTTGTTCATTTATACACAGCAGGAGGACAGCGTCCATGCAGAAGGATATTCCATTGGTTCTAACAGGTCTGCTGCAGATGAGTGCACAATGGCATTTGTGTAAGAGAAATTGTTTCCTCTTCGTTCCCATTCAGCGGCCATGATCTGAGGATTAAGCACTCTATCAAATAACTATGTTTCTGGCCAGAGAGTTGATTGCCAGGAAATGAGCAGCTTAAAAACATTCCTCCACAAGCCAGGTGGCTCCAGATCTCGCTCCATCTCCTTCTTACAGTAACAGAGATATTAAGAAGGGCATGAGCCTTCAGCAAGCAGTAAGTCCAGGCAGAACATCGGAGGTGGCCCTTCAACTAATTGTAACAAGTCATTTTCCTACGGGTTAGAGGCAACCGGCTTACAGGTTCCTCTTTATTTTAAACCTGTCACTATGTTGCTTGTTAATAAATATGAATAGGAATGGTTGTACAAAGTCAAGATGTGAGGGGGTTATCTTCCAAGCCGGGATCCAAAAGAGACAATATCTAAGGCTCTGAAGTATGAGGTTCATTCTCTCTCTCTCTCTCTCTCTCTCTCTCT
>NW_022196896.1:90207410-90222891 GCF_008632895.1 Mastomys coucha
TCTCTCTCTCTCTCTCTCTGTGTGTGTGTGTGTGTCAGCATTAGAGAGTTAAACCAGGGTCCCATACAAACAAGCTACCTCTGAGGTTCCCACTAACCCTCTGCTCTATGGTCCTAACACAGAGCGCAAGGAAACACGCACATCTGGCTCTCTTCAATTCTGGGCTGTTTTAAAGCTCTGGTGCCAGCTCTTTGCCACTAGATGTATATTTAGCATATTGGAAGGAAAACCACAAACAAGAATTTTACATAGGAGTTAATCTGATAATTACATGGATATCTGAAAGCCAGACAGGAAAGGGTAATGAAAGCAATATAATTAAATAACTTGGATGAGGCAGAACTACTACAGGAGAGAATCAGAGAACCAGGGCTAGGCTTTATCAGAGAAGGGATTCAAAGAGAAAGTTGATAAGGGATTACATTCCCTTTCAAAAGACTGATGGGAGCTAATCCCTAAGCGTCCCTTAACCCAGTGCTCAGGTTCAGGGAGAATCAGATTCTCACTGAGAAAAGAACAGAAAGAAGTAATGTTGGCCCTTTCCCAGGTCAGTCCATCCAGTTCCAAGAGCTTGGGAACGGAGATAAACTATGAGAAACTTGGACTCCCTAAGAATACTGTTCTATGAACATCAATTATTTTCAGTTAACTGGTGTCAATGTAGCATTTCTACTTGCCAAACCCTTCTAAGATATTTCAAAGGCCAGGAAAATGATGCTTTGGGAGAACGGGCATCATTTCCTGGAGGTCCCAGATGGTGAGGTTGAGGGGTTAAGTGAGTCGCCTCAGGCCACATACTTCATTTTGAGGTATCAGGTGCCAACATGGGATTATCTCTCCATGTCTGAGTCTGTACAGCACATAAACCTTCCTGAGGTAAAATACATCATATGGCACCCGCTGTTCATACAATATGAAGGCCTCTCCTGAGGAGTCTAGACCTCCTGAAATTCATCTTTAGAGATGCCCAGAAGACGTTTATCTAGGGCTCCCCTGCCGAGTGTGGGGTTCTCATCCTGTTTATTCAGCAGCAAGTAGGGGAGGCTTGTTTAAAGCACAGGTGTGAAACGGGTGTGAATTGGCACCACTAGCTAGATTGAGAAAGTCACAAGCAAACACATCCTTTAAAAGGTAACTTGTCATTTAAGAAACCAAGGACACTTCTCTTCTCCCAGTGTGGTAAAGGTAATGGGCTAGGAATTGGAAGGGGGAGAGAGCAAACGAAGGTAGGCTCATTCTGGCTTTTTTGTTTTGTCTTGTGTCTTTGGTTTTATTTTTTGTTCTCCATTAATTAATTTATTTATTCACTTTTCATCCCAATCATAGCTCTGCCCCCTACTCCAAGGCTGCATCTCACCTAGCTCCTCCCCCATCTGCTTTTTCTGGTGTCACTGGGAGAAAACAAATCTAGTCCTGTGGAGTTGGACTCGGTTGTTTTCTTCTTTTTGTTGTTGTTTTGTTTGTTTGTTTGTTTTGACCCATAAACTCTCCTACTCACTAGCCCAGTGAATTTAAACCTTTTTTTCTTGTCTGTGAAGAAGAGAAAGTATTTATTAGAGAATGTCTATATGTTATAAGCTAAATAGTATTCCTCTCTGGACCCCCAAAGGTTCAAACCCCCAGTACCTCAGAACATGACCTTCTTTAGAAATAGGATTTTTGTTTTGCTTTGTTTTGTTTGTATTTTTGTTTATTTTTTAATATTCATTTACTTATTTTTTGAGGCAGGGTTCTTCTGTGTATCCCTGGCTGCCCTGAAACTCACTCTATGGACCAGGCTGGCCTGGAACTCAGTGATCTGCCTATCTCTGCCTCCTGAGTGCTGAGATTAAAGGTGAGTACCACTACTACCAGCATTAGAAATAGAATCTTTACATAGACAGTTATATTAAGATAAGGCCATTGGGTAGGCTGTATTCTAGTGTATCTGGTATTAGAAGGAGGAATTAGGCTGTGGCTACGGTTCAGGGATAGAGTACTTAGCTAGTAGGCACAGAGACCTAAATTAAGTCCTCTGCACCGCAGTAAATTACGTGAATAAATAGGAAGCATATAGGACCCAGGCACTGGTGGGAGATAGAGTAGAGATGCAGAAGAATGTCTTATGAAAGTAGAAGTTAAGGGAATGACTCTACAAGCCACAGAAGGTCAGTGATTGCTGGCAAGGAACTTGAAGCTGGAAAGAGGCACACAAGGCAAAGGCCTTCCCTAACTAGTTTTCGAAACGGTAGGGCAATAATCCTGTGTGCTCTAAGCCACCTAGTTCTCAATTCTTGGCTACAGTATTAGGAAATTACTGTGCCATCAGTATTAGAACCACACAGCACACAGCACACAGCAGTTCCTCGATCCATCCATGTCACTTCTCAGTGACGAAGTTATACAGAGGTCTAGAGACAACTCTTATTTGCTTCCATCTTGAACTTCACTCGGATCCACTGATGAGAAGATGGGTCTTGGCTCATGCTGGAGCAGGCACGCATTCTCCAGGTAGGTGTTAGAACTTATCAGGTCCCTAGGGGGATCTCTGGGTTAAGACAAGGCTGAGACAAAATTCCAAGGTCTCAACTAAACCAGAGGAAGCCCCTGACCAAAGCATAATCTACCGCTTATTGGGAAGAGCTGAAATGTCCTTCTTCAAGGCATAGCATCAGGTCTGGCCTAATCCCTCCTGCCCCACCACTGGGACTTCATCTCTCTCGCAGGATCAGCCATGCCCCAGGTTCTAGGGCAACCGAGTCCTTAAAAGATGTTATGGGGAAGCTCTGCTTGAAAAGCTGGAGCAGAGACTAAGGAAGGCTCTGGAGCCAGATGGGTGAGTCATTCCTGAGATCTTGGTTTCCTCCTTTGAAAAATGACCGTGAACACAATTCCATCCTTCGTATGGGCTTGTTGGCGGATTTGTCGTCCTAACTAGCCAAAGCTGGAGCTTGTATCTAAATCATGAATGCTTTCCCATGTCTCATGTGTGCGGTCTTTCTTTCACTGTGGTTGTAGATCTGGTCCCCATCTGTTCTCCAGCACTGGAAGCTGGTTTTTTAACCTAAGGCCTAAGTCCTTGTTTTGAATACTTGCCTAGCAGCTCTCTAGAACAAGGACCCAGAAGACGTTCTTGCTGCCTCCTCCCCTATTATCAGGGAGGAGTCTGTGTCTGTGGCCCCACTTTCTTCCCAAAGAGATATTTGACACTATTTAGCTGCTGGCATGTACAAAGGTTTGAACTCTCCACCCTAGGTTCCACCTTTTCATGGTGTCCTTTCTCTCCCCCTCTCTCCCTCCTCCCTTTTCTTCCCTCTTCCACGGTATATGTATGTCCACATGTGTGCTCATGTATGTGTGGTACACATGCACATATATGAATATAGAAGCCAGAGGTCAATGTCAATCCTCTTCCCTCATCACACTTCACTTTTTTTTTTTTTTTTACACAGACTCTTCCACTAAGACTGAAGTACACTGATTTGGCAAGCCTAGCTCACCACAAACTCCAAGGTGTCTCTATTTCCAACTCCTCGGTGCTAGGATTACAAGTGTGCACCAATAGGCTGCGGATTTTTACATGCTTACTGAGAATCTACACTTGTGTCTTCATGCCTGCGGGGCCAACACTTTACCAACTAAGCTATCTGCTGAGCCCTTCATGGTGTCATCTTTGACCCTCTGTCTTAACTTCTACAGTGATGACAAGCAGTAGGGCTGTCACCTGCTGCAGCCCGCTCCAGCGGATGTGCTTTATATAAGCAGAAGAGTTGTCAGCTGAAAAACACGCTAGGACATCATACAAGCAAGGCGCTGGCATCTTTTTTTTTTTTTTTGCTCCAGATTTCTGCAAGGAGTGTCTAACTAACAGCAGTCTATCTTGACTTCACCAAAATGGGTTTCCTCATTTTGACCACAAAATTGTGAAGACACTAAAAACATGTGGGGCTGCACGGGTCCTTGAAAATATTTATTTAATAATGTCAAACCCGTCACTCATATGGTGTTGTACTGGATTCCATAATATGGTCTTATTTTATCTTAAACAAAGCAGGACAGCAACATTGGGAATCGAGTCTGCCTCTTTTTGAATTACTTTAAGCTCAGTTTGCATTAGCTGTTCTCTCTACAGCTTCAGTGGATGCTGTTGAAGAAGAAACATCAAACAGTGCCTCGTAAAAACAAACAAACAAACAAACAAACAAACAGAAACTCAACCACATTTTATCCCTATTTCCCCCACACTTTATTCTATTATTTAGGTTTCTCATTGCTCTGACAAAACACTTGGCCACTGCAGCTTAAGGAGGAACTGTTTACTTGTTTCCACAGGACAGGAAGGGCCCATGTGGGCTGGGAGGGCGGGGCACAACGTAGCCTATCATGTAACAGCAGGCAGGAGGGAAAGGGAGAGATGAATGGTGACACACGGGTCACTTTCTTTCATTCTTTCCTTGCCCTTCTTACTCAGTCTGTAACCCATGGGGTGTAGCAATCTACATTAAAGGTGGGTCTTCCCTCTCAGGTAAACATTTATGGAAACACCCTCATAAATATGCCCCAAAGCATGTCTGTCTCTGAGGTGACTCCAATTCTAGTCAAGTTGACAATGAATACTAACCATTGCCTATGCAATATGGCTGGACAACTGAAAAGACAAAGATGTAGGGAGGAAGGCTGTTCAGCTGACACTAGCTAAGTACTAATTATATTTCATACTCTGCACATGCATACCATATAAGTAACATGATGGAGTCCTTACAATGAATTTTCAAGTTAGGTATGCATCATGTCCTTTCTTCATATAGATGAAGGAGCTAAGGCACCGTAGAGGCTAAATAATTTGATCAAGAGTCAAAACCTACACGTGCTATGATTTGACCCTGAGTCAAAGACCAACCCTTGCACGGTGGAGTTAGCCAAAGCACACTCCTTCCAACTCTACTCTGTGACATTTGCTTGTGAGAGTCATACCTTGTCAACGCTACCCTCATTGTCCCTGGCATAGAGCACAGTCATAGTTGGCCTCGGGAATGAGGTGTCTGGAGCTTTGATTCAGTTCCGTTAACCAACCCTGAGAGAAGCTGGGGACAAGGGAACATTAGAACTGGCCTATCCCTGGTGAAGGAGCCCGCCCTGAGAGGTCTAGGAACTCTGATGAAAATTTTAAGAATGTAGGTAGGAAATGAATGGCAAAAACTTTCCCATCCCCCTACCCCAATCAAAGAAAATGGCTTTAGGAAGCTAGGCCTCAACCCTTATTCCTGTTTATGCCTCGTAAATCTACCCCTGGTAACCTTCAGGGGATTAGAGTGGGTGGATTACTCCCTCCCTAGCAATGACGGGAATTCCATCTACAGGCCAATTAGAACGCACCCAGATCTGCCAGGAAAGTGTTTTACTCACTTGACTTTATTGGTTTCATAAAACAAGTGAAAGAAATCAGCAAGCTCACCCTCCTGGCCAAGAAGCAAGGCGAACAACCAGAGGCTGAACGGGCTCCTGGCTGCGACCCTTCTCCTAGCATGCTGTTCTGACCTAACGCCACCTGTACAGGCAAGCAGCCTGTGGCCTCAGGAACACATCAGCTCGTGATGGAGATCTCAGATTTAGTCTCAGCACCCCTGAGTGTGTGACCTGCATCCTTGGAGAATTCATACTGTTTTTCTGAGCGTCCTTGGTTGTCAGTTTCAGGTGAGGCCACTTTATAGAAGCTTGGATGTACATAATTTAAAAATCTTAAAGGAAGCCAAAAACTTAGATATGCAAAGCATCGCCTCCACTCTGCCTTCACTCCCTACATTACACTCCTGGGTTGGTGTTTAATCCTAAACATAAAATATCTTCATTATTATTGACTGTTGCAAGCAGTGGAGAGAGAGCGGAAGAAAGGAGAGGGAGAAAGAGAGAACATGTGTCCCTAGCTTGCCTTTTCTGTCTTTCTTTGTCACTTCTCAAGGTTTCTGGGAAAGGAGCAAATGGAACAGAACGCCCTTCTCCAGCCCCCTCCCCGTCCCACCTCCCTACCTCCAGCCCCCACCCCCCGCCCCGGGACCAGAGATGGACACTTTCTACTACTCCCTCTTGTCCCCTCCCCCATCCTCATCAGAGCGGGCAAGGATGTGAAAGCTGAGTGAGTTAGTTCCAGCATTTGCCTGCTCTTCGCCAGGCAGGGACAGCCTGTGGCTCAGGTGCTTTTCTGGGGTCCACTACGGGCTTTTCTGAACCTGTCCTCAGAGACGTCCTGGTAAATCAGCCCGGTGGGCTGACGTGGTTCAAGACTGAGAACAGAATCAACCCTCTTCCCTGAAAAATAAAAAATAAATAACTGTCTTTATCCCACACTGTGTTCAGTGCCCCAAACAATTACTGATGGTAATTAGCAGTCCAGAATAACAAGGACATTATATCCCGCTCAGCTGTACTGCCAGAGCACGTGAGCAAAGGGCATTGTGTCTGAGCACAGTCGCGGTGATTTGAAAATCCCCTGTGTGGACTCTGGGAAAACACGACCCTTGCCACTTCCCTTCTAACCTGGAGAACCAACCCCTGTTTATTAAGCTGGAGTTTCCTTTGGGGCAGAGTTCAAAAAAAGAGGCATGAGAACTTGTGCTCAAGAAAACTGTCAGTTTGTTTGTAATTTCTGACAATCCTACTGCTTGGTGGGGCATTTTACCACAGGCCAGTTCTCCTGCATGCACCTCTCGGGTTGTAAGGCTTCCCATGGCCTTGATGCTGTCAATAATGGAACACAAGGGGGGTGGGGACACCCACACACAACCATGAGGCAGGGAAGCAAAAGAGTGAGAAGTTACCACTCTTTAAACCCCGGGAGGGGTTAGAAAGCCAACTTACCAAAATAGCAGTCCAAAAAAAAATTTTTTTTGAAAAACAAATTCACCACCAGTTTCTCCTGCTCCATTTATTTCAACTAGTGTGGTATTAATAGAGCGCCTAACAGCAGGGAGCAGGGAAATAAATGTATTCTCACTCACAAGGGAATGACTAAATGACTCACAAATGCAAAAATAAATAAATGGCTTCCCGTGAAAATCCGAAACCGTATTACCCCAACTGAAACAACGAAGCTTTTTAACTGTAACCTAACATGCTAAATCCGATCAGTTTTATTTGAGGCCATAGATAGATCGAGCGATCAATCTCCATTATCCCCGACTCCTTTTCATCTTCATAGCGATATTTTTCTTCCTACAAGACATTTCTGTTCATTTCCTCAAGCCTTCCTCAGTCTAATGGCTGATTTTCCCACCAGGAGAAAAAAAAAATCCCACTTCCTCTTAGAGGGAACAAAGGAAACAGACCCAAGAAGGAAGCTTTAGGAGGCTAAGTCTTGAGGCTACTCAGTGAAGAGGGAGCCACTCACTCAGGGTGAGAGGAAGATAACAGGTAGATAAATACTGGGCACCCCAGCTTCTCTCAAACCTCCTGTTAAATGTTAACAGGTGCTGCCTCCTGACGCTATAAAAAGATCAACTTTTTTGTCTCCTGTATAATTTGTGAACAGGTAGGCCCCTGAGGGCCTGAATGAGGTCATGCCAATTAACTCACAGGTTCCTGCAATCAGTGTGATAATGACATCCTTAGCAACCATGCTCTCACTACAGCACCATCCACCGCTGTGAAAACCCTCTTCATCGAAGCAGGTTGGAGGGGGCCTGGCCAGAGCTGGGATCCAGGACCCTGCAGTCTGAGGATTACACTCACTTCTCCACCCCCCACTCCCACTCCCGATCACCCACCCACCCCCCCCCACCCCAGGGATGCCTAGACACTCCCTAACACAAACGAGGGACAAGGAAAACAAATCAAATCAAAACAAACAAACAACAACAACAACAAAACCAAACCAAACCAATAAAATAAAATAAAATAACCTTTCTCCATCCAAAAAGCTGAGGCTCGGGACTCTCCACAAAGTCTACAACTGTTATGAGCTGGCTGGCTCTTCAGAACCAACTTAGTCAGAGGAATTAATGATCTCTATGAGCCTCATCCAGTCCGCCTGCCTGTTCCTATTTACCCCTTGCTTTAAAAACCCTTGTAACTGGGCTGCCTTTGCCAGTGGACGTTCAAGCTACTTCAAGGGATGAGATTTGATAAGCTGAAGGCAGTAGAACAGAAGGCATTGCAGTGTCCAAGATTATAAGTGCTTTGAAAATTCAGCTTCCTGGGACACCCTGATTATATATGACAACCAGGACAGCAACCAAGAATACATCACGCAAGTGGGCAAACTTACCTCAACAAATTTAAGCTCTAAACATTTCAGTTTGAGTCAACATTTATTATATGAACTCTCTCCTACCTGCCCCTTGGTATAGTAGCTATTTGGGGAAACTTAATGAAAAAAAAAAAGTGAGACAAGTCAGTATATCCTTACTTTCAAGGAAGTTCGAATCTGTCTGGGAAAAAGGCAGGAGAAAAGAAAGGAGGTAGAGGTGAGAAGAGAGAGACAATAATGCCACCAAAACAACCATGAGTAAAACAGGAAAGTAATCTTTAGTGTGTGGAGTTCTCATGGATACAGAAAGTACTTAAAACACCTGGTCAGGACATTTAAATAGGTATTAAAGTGAAAAGCAGGGAGAGAGGAAAGAGGTGAGGAAGGCAGGAAAGCAGAAGTGATTGCATAGAGGCGAAGGAGCAGCTAACACTCCCCAGGAAAGCAGAGAATGGGGCTAAGTAGACATCATCCACCCCCACTTCCCTGAGTTTCTCTTTCCTGTAGCTTCAGATACCGGCTGGCAATCATGGTCTGAAAGCATTAAGTGGGAAGTTCTGGAAGTAAGCAATTATTGAATTGTGGTTGTGATGAAGTTGTCCCTATTGGCTGATCTCTTCCTACCTGAATGACACCATGGGCCAGCATACCTAAAGGTGTGGTGTGTTACCTGTCCATTAGTCCCTTGGGAGTTGTCTCAGTTGTCAGACTGACTGTCCCGGGTAACACAGGGCTTCTGCTCAAAAATGTTTTATTTCATTTAATAATGGCCTCAAAGAACTAGAATAATGTGGCTTGCAATTCTATTGTTGTCCATTGTTTAATGTTCTGTTACCATTAGTTCCTATCATTAATCTCTTGCTCTACCTAACTTATAAACTAAAGCTTATCATATATACATATATATACTATATATACATATACACACTATATATACATACTACATATATGCAGTGTTTATATTTATGTATACATATATAGTATTTCCACACACATGCAGGAAAGACATAATAGACGCAGGGCTTGGTACTACCCGTGGTTCCGGGTGCCTACTGCATGTTTTGGAATATCTCGCTTGGATAAGAAGCGAGAATATCTCTTGTACGTCTCAGGACTTTCCATTGTGGTTCTACTGTATGGGAGACTCTTTATCAAAAATTTCAATAAAAATGTTTTACTTTGTGGTTTTTATTTTTTATAACTTCCTTCCTTTGCCAACAGATTTCACTTGTCCCAAAATAATAGTGCTAGCACAAGGTAGGTAAAGCAAAAGAGAAAAGAAGGAAGAAAGGAAAGGAGGAAGGGGAGGAAGGAGACTCGAGGAGGGTGAGAGGGAGGGAGGAAGGGGAGAAGGAAAAAGAAAGAAGAGGAGAAGGGAGATGAAGGAAAGGAGGGAGAGAGAGGAAAGGGGAGAAAGAAGGGAGACAGGATGGAAATGAAGGCAGAGGGGACGAAGGCAGAGGGGAAGAATTTGCCAGTTGTCACACTGCTGATTAGCTATCACGGGGCCACCTACACTCTTCCAGGTCACTTCCAATTGTGTTTCAGGTAGTGCTGTTCCCAGTTAGGAAGAAGGCAGAGAGGACTGGGGAAAGGAAGGAGGAAGGCAAGGGGGGGGGAGGGCAAGAGGGAGGGCAGGAGTTAGCTGTGCAGGATGGAAATGGCCAGTGGGAGAAGGGGGTGTGGGATGAACAGTGTGCAGCAGGCAGAGCTGAAGTAAGACTGTATTCTCAGCCCGAGTCCTTACACGCACATAGGTGGCAGCGCATGACAGGCCTATGACTTCAGAAAGGACTTGCAGAGCCAATGTTATCTGTAATGTCAGCAGTTTCCATGTGTTTCTCATTGGAGGATATCAATTCTCTGTTTTCCTAATTGATTCCAGTAACATAGATACCCAGAATGCTGTATACCCCTCCACTGATTGCTGGGCAAACATTATTGAAATGTCAATATTTGCTCTTTTTCCTAGAACATCATTGTCAAAGGCTGCAAATCATTTGGGGGCACATCTCTGATATTTAATGTATGGAGAGTGCTGATCAAAGATGATGATGATGAAGATGATGGTTATTATTATTATTATTATTATTATTATTATTATTATTATTATTCATGCTTTCTCTGGTCACAGGTCTGGCTAACTTCTGGCCATCATTGCTATCCAGAAATGTTCCCCTTAGTTCTTGCCACCAATGCCCGCTACCAAATGCAACTTCTATCTGCGCTCACAAGCCTTATGAGGGAGAGCCTAGAGCATCATTGGGCACCGATAGTCTAGGTCCTTACTCCTTGTCCGTGCATAGGAAATGACAGTTCACTTGGCTGTCTCACTACTCGGCCTTCTGTCTCACTGAACTTGAGTAAAATATCCATCCAAAGCCCCACCAACCATCACATGGCTTCATTTCTGTGATGGTAACCACATACAACATACATTGGGACAATTTGTTCCCATGGCAAGCGAGTGTGCAAGCCCTTTCTCAGTGTGTTTGTTTTGCCTTAGAGAGAAGGGACTTTGTCTTGGCACAGTTGGTGACCTTTTACTAGGACATTCTCCATGACTCATCTGGAAAGATTCTCCCCTCCATACACACACACACACACACACACACACACACACACACACACACACACACACTTATTTGCAGGTACTTGAACAGTTGGACTCCAATACTTGGTTTCTTCTGGGAAAACACCCCTAGCTTTACTTTTTGAAACATGTGTCCTGCTAGCTCATTAGATTACCACGTGTTATTCTGGACATGAGTGGTCCCACTTTTTTCACATAATTTCCCTGTTGCCACTGGGAAAGAACTCTTGACTTGGAATCAGATCACATCACTGGTGTATTACTCGGGTCGTAGAAAGACATGCTTCAGTCTTCAGCCCTCTTGTCCTTCCCCACCACAATGCCTCTGAAGATACTACAACTGCTTTATTCTTCCAATCGGGGTGCTTTGACCAATAAAAGGACCTTGTGATGATTCTCAGATGTGATGTGACACACTAGCCAGTCACATTTCTGATTAGCGATCATGGGGACCACCTACACTTTCAGTTTATTTCCAATTGTGTTTCAGATAATGCTGTTCCCAGTTAGGCAGATGATCACTGTAATTTCTGGTAATGAAATAGCTAGGGAGCCCAGCCTGTGCTGGGAAGAGAGCCAGAGCCCAGTGCTTTGTGAGAAACTGTGGTATGGCCTAGGACAGAGGGATGAAGCCAAGGAGCCGCTTGGGCAATTACAGCAGAGATCAGCTCGAATCTTGATCGACTGCCTGTTTACACGGCAGACTGGTAACATTTTGAAGAGACAGCCCTCTATGAAGGCAACTCTGTGGAGAAGGCAAAGATACTTGCTATTTTTCTCTTTAATGCACCAAAGAATCACTGTTGGGCATCCACAAATGCAAAATTACTTTCTTTCACCATGAACAGTAATGGCTTCACGCAGCCAGCATGGGTAAGTTAAGAATGGAGCCTTTGAGCAAGTGCTGTGTTTGGAATCCAAAATGTCCCCACCACAAGCTCATGCTTTAAATGTTTGGTTCCCAGCTGGTGGCACTGTTTGGGGAGGTTCTAGGAACTTGGGGGAGGGGTTCCTCCGAAGTCCTAACTGGCCCCCGATTCCGCCTTTTTCTCAGCTTCTGGGCGGAGATATGAATAGACTCCTAAAGACTCTCACAGCCTCGAGCTCAGATGGCCTTCCATGATGATCCGAAAGCCTAGGAAACTGTGAGCCAAGATGAATCCTTTCTCCTGTACATGGTTTTGTTTTTCTTTTTTTGTCAGCAATTTTGGTCACAAAGAAGCAATTATTACTGTGAGTTTTTAATTTGCATATTGTAATTCACATATTTTAATTCGGGATTGTAAGAACTTCCGAGAAGGAAGGGAAGAACAAAGGCAGCACAAAAGGGGATAATCAGCTTTGCGTTTCACACTTCCTAACATCTTGTACCTCAAATATGATCACATTGGTTCAAACGTCCATTTCTTCAGACAGTCCAGTGAAATACTGAATACCCAGATCTAGGTGGCCTCCCTCTGGCATCTTCAGTATGTCATTTAGTAATGTCACCTGAACACATAGCTATGAAGAGCTTCAAGGAAGCCACTCACCTCTGTTGAGTTTGCTGATGTGGAAAAAGTGGCACGTGTTCCCCAGTTTCACTCTAGCCAGGCTGCAGGTCAGGTTCAGTCAACAAGAGAGAGTCCAGGGCCAGGAGAACTGAGGGCTCTGGGTAAGTCTGTCCACCTTAGCTAGCAGTTTGTAGTAATGGCTGTGTGTCCTCTGGGCCTCTGGCTGCCTTCCTGCAAACCCTGGATTCTGCAACACTCCCTTTCTCTAGGCTTCTCCAGGCTTACGTGGGGGCAACAGCCTCTGCTCTGATTAATTTCAGAGTTGAATCACCACTTCCTGTGTGGCTTCTCCTCTCTTCTACCTCCAACCCCACGCTTCACCCCTACCCCCACCCCTCGCATTGTGAATTCTGGCATTAACTACCCTCTGTCTGTTCTCAGGACTTAGAAGGGATCCAACTTTTCTAAATTGACCCTATCACAGCCTATAGTGTCACAGATCCCGATTAACTCTTTAATCAAATGTCAAGTCAACTCATCAAAAATTGAAATTATTAGGAGAGAAACAGGAGGGATAGCATCAGTAACGCAGCCATGCTTTGCAATGCCCTTACTGCAGCCAGTGGCAACCGCTAAGCACATCGCTCACATTAGCCAATCAAATTCTCTCAAAGCATTCCGAGCTAAGCATCACAGTTACCATCCTCATTTCCAAAACTTTATTACATATTAATTGTAAAAAACACTAGGTCCAGCCGGGTGGTGGTGGTGCACGCATTTAATCCCAGCACTTGGGAGGCAGAGGCAGGTAGATTTCTGAGTTCGAGGCTAGAGAGTGAGTTCCAGGACAGCCGGGGCTACACAGAGAAACCCTGTCTCAAAAAACAAAAACAACAACAACAAAAAAACCCCACTAGGTCCATTCATGTTTTTATTTGAGTAGATTAAATGGATAACAGAACGGGTTTCATTATGACATTTTTATACATATACCCAGAGCACTTTGATTATACTCTATTCCTTCCCATGTTGTCTGTCTCTTACCCCTTTTTATCAATGGGGATATCGAGAGAGAGAGAGAGAGAGAGAGAGAGAGAGAGAGAGAGAGGGAGAGGGAGAGGGAGAGGGAGAGGGAGAGGGAGAGGGAGAGGGAGAGGGAGAGGGAGAGAGAGAGAGTAACTTGACCATGGTCATACAGGTATCAAATGTCAACCCACTGTTTTGAAAGTATGCTTCTTTAGCACCTTTAGCTTCTGTTCTAGTTCGCTTTTTGTAGCTGTGATAAAACATCATGACTGAAAAAAGATGGAGTGGAAAAGGGTTTTGTTTTGTTTTGTTTTTTTGTTTTTTGTTTTTTTACACCTTACAGATTATTGTCAATAACTGAGAAAAGCCAAGTCAAAATTTCAAGGCAAGAACCTGGAAGCAAGAACTGAAGCAGAGACAACGGAGGGTGGAGGCTTAATCGTTTCCTCTCCATGGTTTGCTCGGTTTTCTTATACCACCCAGGACCACCTGCCCCAGTGTAAACTACCCATAGTGGATGCCCCTACGGACTTGCCTATTGGCAATCTTATGGAGGTAATTGCTTCATTAAGGTTCCAGATGACTCCAGCTTATGTCAAGGTGACAAAAATGACCTAACCAGCACATCTGTGTCATACCGACTCTGAAGATTCTGATGGACATCCCACATCTGTGTTGAGGAGGCACAAGCCCTGAAGAGAGAGTGACCATTAAGGACTCGGGGCAGCATATTTTTTTGAATAATGCTGTCCTCTCTAATCCTTTAAAGGCATGCCCTCTTAATTTAGAGACATTAGAATGTGTATTTCCTACATTTCAAGACACGCAAGAAAGAACAAATGCTGACAGCTATGGAGACAACTACAACTAGCCTTCCTTAGGACACAGCGAGGGATGAAAGACCTGCCTTCTGCGCAGCCCACTACGCAGGTTGTGTGGTCTGGACATGGCAGTGTGCTCTGCCCCGACGAACTCTGCTTCAGCTGGTGCCACAGAGCAGCTTCTGGAAAGGGTGGAGGCGTTGGTCCTTCATACCTAAAGGCTGTTCCTTAGTTGGAGGAGGGGAAATACTGCAAACAAAGGGAGATTTCCTAGACCCAAGTGGTATTCTTCCCACCTCCCTTTCTTTTCCATAAACATTTTTTTTTTTAAAGAAGACTGATCTGTCAAAGAATCTTTTTCTCTGTTTCTCAGCCTTTCTCTTTCCATAAATGTATATGGATTATAGATATAAATGGTATGAGCTCTATGGTTTGCCTTTTTGAGACCTATTGATTTAAGAAAAGCAAAAAAAGGCGGGGGGGGGCAGAGTTCAGAGATCTACAGGGGAGGGAGCAGGCGAGAGAAGGGTTAAGACTTTCACCATGTATTAGAACTCGATTTATGGCATGGATCAAGTTCATGTTCCTCTCAGGATCTGGTTTTGGGAAAGTGAAATGACAATCTGCTAAGTACACAACCTAAAATGGCCATAGTATATTAACATGCAACCTGGGCCTCTGGGGACAGGCTAAGGGAGAGCCCGCAAGCTCCCTACTTGCTGGGCAGTATGGGAGCGGCCTTCATTCTAAGAGTGTTCAGAGAAAGAATGGTCAACTATTGATTGCACCAGGGACAGCCTACTCAGTTTATGGTTGATGAAATTCTTTGAGTTTAAAAAAATTCTGCTTCCTTCTAATAGCTCTTGGCTGTCAATCCTGTCCATAGATGCTGACAATGACAGGGAACTTAGAACCTCCACAACCTGGCCTGTTACTACTTCTTTCTAAGCAGCACTGACATGCCTTGATTTGTATTGTTCTTTGTATTGTATTTTATGTCGAGTACAGACCACACACACACACACACACACACACACAAGTACAGGCACACGCAAACACACAAACACAATTGCTTTCGTGTATATACACAAACACATGAGATCCAGTTCTAACTGAGACCTTTCTAATTAAATGTAGTTTACACTTGTGTCTGATAGGCGCTGCTCTGTAAGAGGGTGTTGGGTGGGTCTTATACAAATTGGTGAGCTGGCTCCTCTGCTAGATCTGTGTAGTCACCTCGTTTTACACCTAGAGTCAGCACACAGGGTCGGAGTCAGTGCTGCAGTACTGAGAGCCATCGGGGATGGAGGTTTTTTATAAAAAGGGT
>NW_022196896.1:90222950-90229169 GCF_008632895.1 Mastomys coucha
AAAGAAGAAAAAAAAAAACAGGAAGCTCTGAGGCACGGTCTGAAAGACAAAGGAAATGGGGGTGGGGGTGGTAAGCAAGGTCCTAACACCCAGAGCCTCACCTCAGCCGCAATTATCACTGCCCCGGCAGGGGAGACACGGGCTTGATTCAAAAGGGCTGCAGTCATCACCAGCACACTCTGCCCCGACAGGGGAGACACCGGCTTGATACAAAAGGGCTTTTTTCATTTTTGCTTCCTAGAGTTTGTGAATAACTGGCTGTCCAGGTGTCAATTACTCTGCTTCCTCCAAACAAGCTTGCCCACTCCCCCCCTCACGGCGCAAGCACTTAAGCAATAAAACCCCACTGGGTCCTCCACTGCTCTCCTCTGCCTCCACCTTGCAAGGCTGGCCTTGGCGGTCTAGAGTTAGGAGGTGGAAAATGGGAAAAGAAAGGCTGAGGGTAACGAGAAATGTCCACTTCAGAACTGAGCAGCCCTCCAGCCTCACCTGGGACTAAAACAAAGTCCCTTACTGTCTCGCTCGGTGAGCCTGTCAATCAAAGACCCAGACAAAGGGCCACACACGTGCTCCCTTAAGCCATTTCAGACCCGTTAGGATACCTAAGGTGGGCACATGAAAAATCCCTAGGCAAGAGGGACACCCTGACCTACAGGAAGGTGGAGTCTGACTTGAGGGCCTCCAGAAGGCCTCTCCCTGTAAAGCCACAGTAACTCCTTTCACTTAATGCTCTCTCCAAGAGAGCCAGAGAGTCCATCAACAATGGCTTGTCAAACTGAACAAAAGCCACGAGTTACATTTGTGCTGTGGAGTAGCTCAGGGCAGCATGCTTTCATGAAGACTAGACTAATCCTTGTTCCTCTCTTAAGATTCTAGTATATAAGGACAGCTCTCACCATCAGGGACAAAGAGCCTAGTATGAATTAGTGTGCTCAGACTGTGTTCCTAGAAGCGTATTTTAATGAAGTAACATACATAGGTCACTTCTGGTCAGTGTGAGAAGTTGAAGGAACATTGGAATGAATATAAAAGTTACAGAAATGGAGGACCACTCACCTGTGCCAAATGGATTTATTTAACACTGATAGTTTGCTATGATTGAGCCAATCACAGAAAGCCCCTAAAAGAAGATATGGTTGGATTTGGCAAGGCAGCCAAAAGAGAAATGTAAAGGTGTAGAAATCACCCAGCTTCTTACAGTCCTCCCCCTTTAGAGGCTTTTCTCTGTAGGGACATCATCAGAGTTAACACCTTAGGCAGACCAATGTGGAATGCCCTCCAAGAGTTTGGCTCACAGAACTAGGATTGCTGGTGTTTCCCTAGGCTACCCAGCCTCATCCTGTTCTCGTCTAGTTAGGGAGCTGTACAAATCTAGAACTCTAACTGGGTCTTCCTGTGGCTTCTCATTAGTTTTAGAGGAAACGTGTACATGCCTGCACACATACGCATACATACACATACACACATGAGAGTGGGCACACACGCGCACACAGATGCACAAATGCATTCGCATACACATACATACACACACAGTTCACAAAATGCCATTCCCAGCTTCAGCTCTTGCTCCTCAAGCCATACTCCCTCCCACCCTCCAACATGAACTTCCCCCTGCAAATCTCCTCTATCACACCCCAAACCTGGTTGCAGCTTCTGAGATTTCCCTGTCCGACCAAACATAATTTCTTTTAGAAAGCTAACCTGACAGCCCCCCCCCCCACACTCCCGCACCTCAAGTCTAGCTTCCCTTCCTGCCATGTGTCAGCACTGTTCTTCAGTCTGTGGAAACCATGCTGGCAGGTGAGTCACAGGCCTGGCACTCAGGGAGCACCCAGTTTGGTGGGACAAGACCAGCGAGCATGGACTTATACAAGTGTGATGATTAAACACGGAGGCAGAGACTTTGGTGGAATTAAACTGTGAGCTGGCAAACCCCCTGGCAGTGAAGAGCAGTGAGTAGCATAGGCATGTATCCTGCTTAAGGGAATGGTCAGAGAATGTGAAGCCCTTCCCACGCATGTTCTGAGCCCTGCCCTTCCCTGTCACAGGCAACAATGTGTGTATACTTCTATCTTCCAGGTGGGATTATAATTCTGTTTCCCCATGTCCCCCCTCTCTATTTAACCTGGTGTCTAGAATATGTTTCTTGAGAAGTATTTTTTTTAAGATTTTATTTATTTATTATATGTATACAATGTAGCTGTCTTCAGACTCTCCAGAAGAGGAAGTCAGATCTTGTTACAGATGGTTGTGAGTCACCATGTGGTTCCTGGGATTTGAACTCAGGACCTTTGGAAGAGCAGTCGGTGCTCTTAACCACTGAGCCATCTCTCCGGCCCCTCTTGAGGAGTATTTGTTGAGTAAATACTTGAAAAATTAAAAGGGGAAAGGGCGGAGTTTAAAGATCATCAACAGTGGACAAGTTAGAGCTCATGATGAGAAATGATGGTTTAAGGGATGGGATGTGAGTCTGGATGTAGGGATCAAAGGAGCTAGTGATTAACTAGAAAGGAGTGGGGACTCAAAAGAGGGGGAACCTCCTTTCATGTCTTTGAATGTGGATTTCAGGGAAACTTGGAGTACAGCACCCACTCATTAAAACCCTTCTGGGCCCCCAGTGAGGTAACATTAGACTGTTTCTTGCTGGTATGCTGGATGACAAAATATAGCCAATGAAATGTAGACACAAGGCTGTGTGTCACTGTCCATCCTGGCCTGTGTACATCTCCAGTCAGGATTCTCAGTGCACTGTCTCCTCTTGCCCTTGGGATATCAACACCTGAGACGTCTTTGGATGTCATGGATTAAAGATGGAAGGATCTTCATAACCTGGCCCCTGAATAGGTCCAGAGCCTAGCCTGCTCTTCCCTATCCCTGACCATCTGAAACTACCTGGAATTGCTTCAAGACTGAGAAGGGAATAAGATTTGGGAATTTAAGGAAGAAAATAATGACTGGGATTTTGGGGTTGGGAAAAATGTTCAATTTAATCTTTATAAAGCAGAAGGTGTAGTTTTAAAGAAGAATGAACAGAGGAAGTGGGAAAAGCTTGTCTAGACTGGAGATGAGGTGGACAGATAGAGGTGTCATTTGTAGCCCAAGTGAGAAAGTGGTGGGAGTAGATGGAATTGACAGTAGAGCGGGCCAGTGGGAAGAACTGCAGATCACAACATCTGGAGACCAGGAAGTGGAATAGATCCAAAAGAGCAGTGTAGCTGAGAGAGAAGACCAACATGGCAGGCAGCAAGAGACCAGGAACTCAACATCTCCCATCCCATGGCAAGGCCAGGAGGTGAGGATGCTGGTGGTGCTGAGGCCAGGGTGAGAGCACAGGGAGAGTAGAAGTCAGATTGTACCTGATGTCGTGGAAACACAAGGAGGCGGTGCAAATAGAAGCCTTCAAGTGACCTTCCAAAAGTTACTGAAGCAGAAAGCTGAAAATGCCTCTCTCACGAAGGTCTGGAGGGTGAGTGTCTATGGCATGACCCTGAAGGAGCATTTTAACAGTTTAAAAGAGGTAGCTAGGGACACATCTCATCAGCAGAGGGTCCCTTCTTAGAGGACACATCACTGAGCAAAAACATAAGTACTTTGACTTCATAAAGGGTGAAGACATAGAAAGAAAGGAAAGGTTCCAGGCAGAGACGCAGGTGGCAAAAGTTTGTCTACACAAGGACCAGTTCTGCCATTGGGGCAACCTACTCATAAGATCTACCAGCTTGTAGTTCTCATCCTGTTTTGAAACCTCTGTTCATTTTAAAATTTCCCGTCTCCAGGTCTACCTACTTCTGCCCACTAAATCTTAAGACCGTGTGTAGTGTCGTCAGCTTGGGACCCAGATGGTGCTTGAAATAGGTGTGATAATCAAGTGGAAGCCAGAGAAAGATGCACCCTCTTCCCCATTGAGACGGGACTTCAAAGGTTTCTGGGAGGCAAGCTGCTTCTCTTGAATTGTAAATTCTCAGACATCTGGACCACTGGGGTGGGAAAGGAAGCTTTCTGGCCCTAGTACAGACCCTGAAAGATAATCGAAGCACATCAAATGTCAGCAGCTCTCGTTGATGTCAACATCAACCATTTCCCCATGGAGGGCACTTGTTCATCCCCAAAAGCATTACTATTGACTCTAAAGCCCAAGAATCTTTTATGGTTCCAGGTAAAAGCCAGGACTCCTGACAGGAACACTAGAGGGATCAAGATGGAAAGTGGGGACAAGAGGACCACTAAGCCTGGGATTTCCCCCAAACCAGGGTCATCCTTGTACTTTAATCATTTCTCCAGGTGAGGTGGCACCCTTCAGTTGGACTTGACAAGACTGGAAGAAACAATCAAGCATACATACAGCCTCAAACTTACATTCCATTCTTTCATCACATTGCTAATGGTTTCTGAAAAGTATTACTTTTGTAACTCCTTTACCCATCTTGTGATATTAAACTGTATTGCAGTTTATACCCAGTGTGATTAAGCTGACTGCAGACACGGGTTACAAAATGTGCTTACCTATTTGTATAATGTTACAGCTCTCTGTTCACTTTCTGCTTTTTAATTATGCAGCATCCCCAATCCATAAGAAATGAGGATGCCTGGCCCTCTCTGACCTTTCTGGGCTTAGTGATTTTTAAGCACAGGAGCATGTTTGAATTACCAGAAGAATCTTGGGAAATGAAGCTCACCCTGACCCAAGATTATTATTCTGGAAGTCTGGGGTCTATTTGGGACCCGTATCTATGCTGAAACGCCCTGGGGTGCTCTGGCTCATGGTTCTGATTAATATCCATCATATGGCAAAGTTGTCTCTCCTGCCTCCCCATCTAGGGCTCCACCCTCAGGTTCACAGCCTGCATGTCATTTCCAAACATATGCCCTGCCTTGAAGGGCCTGGGGCAGGTGCATGTGTTCTTTTTCAGTGTGGGCCAAGTGAGTAGTCTGTTCTTGCCACCCTTATTAGGTTGGAGCCCTGCAGCCAGACACCAGTGTGGTGCTTCTAAAAAGCCATGTGAATTTGCCTTGAGAAACTGTTTCTGTAACTTTTTTTTTTTAAAGAACCATCTATCTTTCCTTCCCTCTCTCTTATGAAATTTGGTGTGGGAAGCACATGTCCTCAAACCTGAATTGCTGATGAAAGAGAAGCTTGCCGCGTGGGTGGGTGAGGCTTTTCTATCCACAGCGCTGGACATGGAAATGTGTTCCTTGAACCCCCCGCTTTCTTAGAACGGCAGCCCCCAGGTCATGTGCTCTCAGCATCCCTGAGCTGTGTGCCTTACACCATCGTTGAGTAGCCTTGCTCTTCCCTCTAGGACATACAGGGACATCAGAGATACATCTGTGGCTCAGACCCTCCAGGAAAAGATTGAGCGGTTGCTAATATGCCTTATACTCTTGAGGGATACTGTGGGACACAGCTGCTCCCAGTTAAGGTGACAGACCTTGTGACATCTTTGCACTGCCAGAGGGTAACAGCAAATTAGTATTTCTCTTGGTCCCTTTCAGGAAGGGAGGGAATTCTGTCTCCAGACCACATTTGAATCCTGGACTTACTGTCTATACACTTGATACTAAATTATACCCTCTCTCATAAAATCAATGATCATGTCTTTCAGTTGTTCCATGACTTTATATGTGGACACATTGCACTTGTGCATATGAGTGTGCCAGCACACACACACACACACACAACACACACACACACACACACAAACCGCCCCACCCCCACACCCTGATTACAGGAGATTACAGGATTGTCCATGGCTATCAGCATTTCCCACAGTTCAGAACCCAGGGGGTCTTCAGCAACTTCAGATCAAATGAACAAACAGAGCTTAGGGAAACAGCCCCAAAGTACTTCCCGTTACTGGACCAACGTTGTGAATGTTGTCACATGCAAATGCCACCAACCCTTGAGCCTTGTCCTTAACTGGTAGCAAGACAAAGAGTGATAAAGTTGATTAGCAAAAATATTCCTGTCATCCAGGTTGGCTTCCTGGAAGTGGTCAGTCTTTATTCTTTATCAGAGAATCCTCTGCAGAAGTCACTATCTCAAAATCCTGAAGCCTCTTGAATCCTGGAAATGCCACAGCAAAAGAAAGGAACCGTAGGAACAATAAACCAAGAAAATAGTTTGGGGGCTTTCTGACTTGAGGTACAATCTACATTTATACAGATGTAGCAATTGCCAGGGGCCTTAGGGGCCATGAGTTCTGAGTTCTTTCTTCTTTC
>NW_022196896.1:90229179-90231118 GCF_008632895.1 Mastomys coucha
AGATGGCTGTGAGTCATCATGTGGCTGCTGGGAACTGAACTCAGGACCTCTGCTTTGCTCCGCTCACTCCAGCCCCACTCGCTCAGGCCCCACTCTGCTCACTCCAGCATAATATACTGTAGCTGTCTTCAGACGCACCAGAAGAGAGCGTCAGATCTCATTATGAATGGTTGTGAGCCACCATGTGGTTGCTGGGATCCGAACTCAGGACCTTCAGAAGAGCAGTCAGTGCTCTTACCTGCTGAGCCATCTCGCCAGCCCCCAGAGCCATGGATTCTTAAACACAACTGGCAACCAGCTGAATCAGCATTGCCCAAAACAGTCAGGATCCACAACTTTAATCTATCAGGCCTCTCAACAACAATTTTTTAAACCAACAAAAATTGTCTATACTTGCTATGCATATATGGAGAATGGCTGAACCAAGCTAATTCATGCTCCATTAATTCTGTTTCTAGGAATGTAACCCTAGGAAGTAAAAAGACAAATGTGTGGAGATACCCATTTAAAAGTTTGTGAAAGCCAGGCAGAGTAGCTCACTACTGCAATTTTAGTGCCAAGGAGGCAGAAGTAGGTGGGACAGGATTAAGGAAAGTCTTGGCTGTGTAGTATTTTATGGTGAGGCTTCATGACAGCCTGTTACCAAAAGGCAAACAAATAAAAGCAAACAAATAAAAAAGAAGTCTGCGAACCAACACAAATGTCCACTTTGGAAGGCAAAATATTTTATCACTTACAAGATTTTTTTTTTTTTTTTACAAACTAGTATAATATATCTGAAAATAATTAGTTTCTTACAGTTAAAGGAATTTGCCAATGATAATCAGTTGTGAGTCTTCCTATTTATGGGCAGGTAATTATTTAAATTACAGGTGTTTTGAGTCAATGAAGCATGGAATATCAGAAATGTAGCTAAAACACCAAGTTTTGGGGGTTTTTTGTTTTGTTTTGTTTTGCTTTTGTTTTTTTAAGACTAGGTTTCACTGCATAGCCCTGGCTGTCTAGGAACTTGCTCTATAGACTGGTTTTTCTGTGAACTCACAGAAATCCACCTGTCTCTCCCTGCAAGTGCTGGGGTTAAAGGTGTGCAGCGCCACTGCCCAGAAGGTTTTTAAAGAGGATCCTATAGACAGTCCACAGAAAAGATCCCACTTATGCTGATGTATATTTTAATTTTAAAACATAGATGTAATAATTTGAGATTGTGCTTCTAGATAGGTTCTAAGAACTTTTCCTGTGGTTTTAAAGGTGAATTTACAGTGCTGAATATTATCAGGTGGAAAACAAAAAGATAATTTCAAATAAACCAGGAGATTTGTTATCTTCTTTTCCCAGACAATGATGCCTTAATGACAATTGAGAAGAATCTAGGGATCTGGCTGTGTAATGGAGGTAAGTGATAACCCCACTAGTCTATGCCCCCCCCCCAGAACTCGATGTCCACCATCAGACACTTTTCCGTGAAGCCCACTAGCCTCGCTGAGGCCCTATGTGAGTCATTTTCAGTTGAACTTAGTCAAAACGCTGGAGGCCTTGTCAGGGAAGGAGCTTGATGAGGAGATCAAGGTAAAGGAACAAACTGGACATTATGGGTGTGAAGTGTCCCCTACAGGCTGGAGTTGTGAGTGTTTGATCCCAGAAGGCAGGCTGGTTTAGGGGATGTTGGAAACTTGGGAGGCAGGGCCTAGCTGGAGGAAATAGATCAGTGGGCATGTGTGGGGCAGTGGACCATGAAAGGTAGTAGCCTGGTTCTTGGTTGAGCTAAAGGCTTTGACAGTAGGAGCTTCTCCTGCTCCCAGGCACCAGGTCCCTGTCACATAGCTGGAACCCCTCATAGATTTGTGGTCATCAGTCTTATAAGGGCAACACCCCAAGTGTTAGCATCAAGAACCTGCCTGCAGCAGATATGTGGGCGGGTCCACAGACCTGTCGCCAGGAC